>NC_073383.1:11215924-11540090 GCF_028641065.1 Leucoraja erinaceus | reverse complement strand
TTTGGTGCCTGTACCTTTGCTCTTTGTAAGTTTTGACAGTGCAAAGGTCTGAATTGTGTAGCCGGAAATGCTGCTACCATATTCCCAATTACTCTGTTACTTGTCGAATAGTTGGGAGTACGTGGACCATTAAATTGTTGCATGATTGTGCCAATTCAACTGTTTTGTCTCTTGGCAAAGTTACAGTCACGTAGACCGAATTAATTGTGAAGCCCAACTAGTCCATGATTGTGGATGGCTTCAACTTAGATTTATCTGGATGTAAGACAATCCCAGGGTTTCGAATAACTGTTTGGTAGCTGATACAGCTAACATAGTCAATTCCATGGTCTTGCCTATTTCCCATTGGGTAACGCTTTAAACTGCCATAGCTGCCCCATCCAGGTAAATTTCAGGTATCTGCGATGATCCTTGTGAATGGTACTAAATAGTAAACATCTTTAAGATCAATGCTAGCCATGAAGTATCCTTTGGAAATTAGTTGTTTGGCAGTAACAACCGTTTCCATTTTGAAATGTATATACTTAACAAACATATTTAGTGAAGTTAAGTCAATGATGATGCAACATCCACCATCTTTTTGGGTTTAGTGACGAATATTTGATACGAATTCCAAGGGTTCATGTTTCCCATGATACCATTTGTAATTAGTCTCACCAGTACAGCTTGTTCGTCTCGTTTCTTTAACGGAGAGGGAAAATAACCTCTGGGGTAAATGTTGAACTGGTGGCAATTTTTCTAGTATGAATTGTATTTTGTATCCACTAAAGCCATTGAGTATATACTGATCACTTGTGATAGACTCCCGTGCTTCTTAAAACAGGTGTAATCTCCCCCCTGTTAGTATTAAGCCCCTATTTTCTATATGCTGGTAGGAACCAGACCCACCTACCTCCATGGTTATGGGTATTCGTCTGTTTCCTGCCGGTCCAACGAGTCTTGCACGTTGTCTGACGTGGTGGTGGTGTTGGGGGTGGCGCATTTTCCATGGGGCCTGCTCTGGGCCTTGGCCTGAAAGGCTTACGGGATTGGCATGCAGGCCCCGAGCTTTCACCAGTACCATGAGGTGGACCCTCCTGGTGGACGAGTTTGATGTACTGCTGACTGGTTTACATGTGGTGCTCATTCCAGGCCTCTTGCGCCGATATTTTGGACACTTCGTCCAGTGATTTAGGCTTGGTTTGGTAACTTAGCCAGACAGCAGGATCTGTGGTTGTGAGGTCGGCGTTCTCACAGTCCTGTAAATTTCATAACTTCCTGAGAAGTTGCGGAGCACTGCGAACAGTAGGTCAGGTGTTTTGCCATACTACCGTGACCCTCTGGAAGAGCATGCGAAAATGATAGCTGACGTCAGGGATATCAAATTCATTTTTTTGATATTTTGGCTTTTTTAAAAGCGATGCTCAATGTACCCTCCAAAATGGTGGCCACTTTGAGTAAATGCAATTTAGGGGAAGCGTGATGAAATCCAATGCCTCATGACTACCTGTCTCGGAGATTTTTGAAAGAACAGGTAGTAAGCTGGCCATCAGTTGAGACTGAAAAGCCATCTCGCTAGTGGTGGAGCCACAGCCACGCACTGTGGAGGGTATGCCTGAACCCTCCAGCGAGACTGCCCCTCACGTAGCGTATCTCGCAGGAGCTCCTGCTCCAGGAGGCGGCTCAGGCAGCTGTCTCTCTCCCGTGCGGGTGGAGAGACGTCCCCTCTGACAAGTCGGAAGCCACCGGCAGGATGCCTCTTCGGATGGCTAAACGTCCAGCCCGCAGCTCAGGCACTAGCGGGACTGGGCTCGGCGCGGTGATGGGGATAGCGGAGCACCCGGTAATTGTTCCTACCGCCTGTTGCTGCCCCCCGCCGATGGAACGCTCCTCCGCTGGAGTCGAGCGGGGGACAGGTTCTTCTAGAGCTTTTGTGCCTGTAGAAGCGAGAGCGCCCCTCAAGCAGCGCGTCTCGCAGGCACCTGTTCCGAGAGCTGCTCCAGCGGCTCAGGCGGCTCTCTCTCCCCCCCATGCGGGTGGAGAGACGTCCCGTCCGAAATCGGGAACACCTGCCGGATGCCTCTTCGGGTGGCTATGCATCCAGCCCGCTGCTCAGGTACTAGCGGGCTGGGCTCGGCACGGTGTCGGGGAATAGCGGAACACCGGGTAAACGCTCCTACCGCCTGTTGCTGCCCCCCTCCCTGACGGAAAACGTTCCTCCTCGAACGGGGGACAGTTTTGTTCCAGAGCCTTTTTCTCTGCCTGTAAAACACAAGCAGAAAAAGGCTCCCCTGTAATAGAAACCCGACCTCAGGGTACTCACCTGATGGTCCGTTTCATTCTGTAGCGGGAGCGCCTAACTCCCGTTGCAGCCGCTGTTGCACTGCTGGCGTTAATGCCGCACCTGCGCACTGAGCGGGTTCTTCACGTAGTCACTCACGTGACTCCGAAGTAAAATGAGCCCGAGCAAGAAGCATTACGATCATACAGACCTGTCCAGTTTGCTGTATATCTCAGCGAATTTTACACAGGGAATCCATTAATCAAATTAAGTATCACGTAAAAACTTCCCGTATTCATTTAATTTCTTTCGCCTAATCTTTCCTTGCTTCCTTTAAGATGGAAAGCTTCAAGCATTTTTGTCATTCTAAAATCTAATCTTGTTAACTATTAAACTGACCTGAGTTCATGATCATAATTCATGAGAATACTGGTGCAGAACCGTTAAAACCTATGCTTCAGCGCATGGATTGTATTTAATTTGCCTGTTATCCCCTTCCAATGGTGTTAATTCCAAGTGGTGTCTGGTGCCTATTTGCACATAACGGGCAGTTTAACTGCAAGCACACGTTCTGCCCTTGTCCTCTGAACAATTTTGGAGCTGTCCTTCTGACTCAAAGCTTCGAGCTTTCAGTTGCACTTTCAAGATATAATCAGTTACAACCTGTAGGTATATGGCCCCAATAGTCACTTCTGCACAGTGGCTTCAGATATTGTCGTTCTATAGTATGTGTAGGGAGGAAATGCAGAAGCTGGTTTAAACTGAAGATAAACACAAAAAGCTGGAATAACTCGGTGGGACATGCATCATCTCTGGAGAGCGATGCCCCTGTCCCACTAAGGAAACCTGAACAGAAACCTCTGGAGACTTTGAGCCCCACCCAAGGTTTCCGTGCGGTTCCCGGACGTCTTTGTCAGACTCCTTACCTGCTTCCACTACCTGCAACCTCCGGCAACCACCTGCAACCTCTGGGAACTGCACGGAAACCTTGGGTGGGGCGCAAAGTCTCCAGAGGTTTCCGTTCAGGTTTCCTAAGTGGGACAGGGGTCGAGACGTTTCAGGTCGAGACCCAAACCGTCACCCATTCCTCCTCTCCAGAGATGCTGCCTGTCAGCTGAGTTACTCCAGCTTTTTGTGTCTATCTTATACAATAAGTGTACACTGCTTCTTATTGCAGATACAGGAAACAATTTCATGTAGTTTTAAACAACAATATTTTGATAGTGTCTGATGAATTTGCTACTGGCACTGGATGGGAATAGACACGGGAGTGACATCTGTATGAATGGGTACGATAGCGAAGAAATAATCCAAACATTAAGTGTGTTTGGAAATTTGGAATATTAAATAGGCCTACAGATGCACGGATGGACCGGCTTATCAGAAGAAATGGTCATCAGAGAGGGATATAATGTGCTAGGTCAAAGCCTGTTGATATTTACTGGCAACCAGAACATCAAGGACATGGGAATGTTAATTCAGTTAAGAGGCACCATCTGTGCAGACAAGTGTAATACAAATCCTGTAAAGGTTGGCAAATTTGACAGCTTGGGTCAATTTCATAAAGACCCCTTCTCTTTAAGAAGTGCCACCTGCCATTGAGCCCTGTCAAAGAAGCCTGCTTTCTCCTTTTCCTCATCATAGTTTCTCGGTGTGAACCAAATGAGGCCTGAGGAGAAGGGTTTCTCTCCTGGAGTCATGGTCCATTGCCTGTTCAAAAACAGGCTAAAACCCGACATAAAATTAAAATCAGATCTTAATAGAGATGGTTTCCAGATAATTTTTGCCTTTTCCCATGTTTGAGGCCAGTAGGGACAAATATCAGAGGGGGAGACGTATTGGCATATTAGGTTCTAATTTAGTTTGGAGATACAGTGCAGGAAACATGCCTATCTGTTCCACCGGCTCCACGCCAACCATCGAACCCCACACACTAACACCATCCTACACACACTAGGGACACTTTACACTGATACCAAGCCAATTAACCCACAAACCTGTATATTTTTGGAGTGTGGAAGGAAACTGAAGATCTCAGAGAAATCCACACACTTCACTGTACAGACAGCACCCACAGTCAGGATCGAACCCGGGTATCCGGAATTGCAAGCGCTGTAATGGGCCTGTCGCACCTAGGCGACTCCAGGCGATGACCGCAAAATTTTCAACATGTTGCCAGGTGTCGTAGGTGAAGTCCATTAAAACTAGTCCCTGGCAGTCGCCTAAAGTCCCACCCAAGTGGGACAGGCCCTTAATGCAGTAACTCTACTGTTGTGCCGCCCATTCCGGGTCTCATCTGGCTTCTATGCACAGGCATTTCAGGCATTATCCATGCAATCAACGTTCAGGAAAATAAGTCTTGCTCATTCCCTACCTCTTTCCCAGGTTGGCATAACGCAGCGTCACTGATCGAAATAAGCGAATTCACCAGCTACTTAAAATAAATGATCTGCGTTTTACTTTTTGAATTCTAATTCCAAACAACACTTACTATCACTGCCTGTGTCACCACACTCGGACAAGACTGGCTCCTATCTAAGTTTCGACTCCCACTGTTACAGCACTAATAGTGTGAAAGGGAACAGTTATCCAAGTGCGCCAAACTTTTCAACAACTTTATGTAAGTGTTTTTTAAGTATCATAGTCATTCAGAAACCTCGTATCGGTTTTATGAAGATAATTATTTCAACATAATAGGATTCTTTTTTTTATTGAATGCCCTTTCTCCATTAGATTCTATTCAATCATAACTGTCATAAACTCTATTTCTAGTTAGATGTGACTGACTGTTCTTACCTGATTGATGGTAGAGGATACTTTGATGTGACAGCTCCAGAGTGTCCTCCAACTAAGTAGTTAAGCACAGGCATCTCACACTTCCATCTCTCTCCACTTTTTGTTCTTATTATGCTTACAATACGAAAGGACGTTCTGCTTACGGTATGGAATATTTTCAGCATAAACATCCTCTTGCCTTGTAACAATTTTTCAAGCATTTCACACATTTTCTAATTTGTACCTTCTCCAGGATGTCCAGTTTCCACATCTGAACAATTGTCAGAAAAGAGGGCACAGAGGTACAGCTGCTGCCTTAAAGAGCTTGCAGCACCGTAGACCCGGGTTCGATCCAGACTATGGGTGCTGCCTGTACGGCGTTTGTACGTTCACCCCGTAACCACATGGGTTTTCTCCGAGATCTTCGGTTTCCTCCCACACCTCAAAGACGTACAGGTTTGTAGGTTAATTGGCTTGGTGCACGTGTAAATTGTCTCGAGTGTATGTAGGATAGTGTTAAGGTGCAGTGATCGCTGGTCAGTGCAGACTCAGAGGGCCTGTTTCCACACTGTATTCCGAAACTAAACTTCCGTCTCAGTTTAATGTGACCACTCAGATGGGATTGAAACTCTCTTGTTTCATTTTGAGCTAATTGAATCTGAAAGCCTACCACCCTGACAATATTCTGCAGACACCCATGAAGCAGAATAAATGGAGACATTTGACCGTATTATTATTTCAATAAATGGAAAAGTGAATTCTCAGAGCGACTAGGTCCAATCATAGATAATTTTAGAATAGTATGTGCCCTGACAACAACTGATGCATTTTAGTTTAAACTGGATAACTATTTATGACTATATATGAATGTCAGAAGGCTCAGAAATAGAAAGAACTCAAATGCAGGCTCACCAAAAAGTACTGGCGAAAACCCAAAATCCAAACACAAATGGAACCGAAAGATACGGACCTGGAACCAACAAAACTCAAAACTGCAACAGAATGTAGAACTATTTAGTCAGCACCCAATTGGTAATGATCTCAGGTATTTCTACCAAGTGATAGATTAGGGAGCAGATTAAATGCAGGTGTAACTCCTAATAGCTCAGAGGAGAAAAGAGGATACAGTAATTTCAAGAATTAGATTTGGACACTGGTCTGAACAGTACACTTTTTTATAATAGGCAAGCATAATACAGGCAGATGTGAATACTGTGGGCAAGAAGAGACAATAGAGCATGTAATTGTACATTGTGAGAGGTATGAGGAGGAGAGAGGACGGATGAGTGAGCAGTTCAGAAAAGAAAGAGTACAGTTTGATTTGGTAGATATTTTGCAAGGGAGTTCATATAAGTGCTATCAAATCCTGTTGCTTTTTCTTAGGGTAACCAATTTGTTCGGAAGGATATAGGTTATTAGTATATGTAATGGTGTTGTTTGATCCACACTCCATGCCAGTTGGTGGCGGTAATGCACCAAAAAAGTTGTTTGCCAACCGCCAAAAAACACTATATAGAAGAAGAAGAAGAAGAAATAGCTCAGAGGAGGAGTGAGGAAAGAGTCTCAAGTGTCTGGAAGCATGGCAAGTGTGACAGAATGACTGACTGTAATATTATGGTTGTGGATCTTCAAGACCAACTTTCAATGCACTAAAGAGAGAGCATTGCATGGTTGGTGATACAATAACTATTAAGAATGGATCGACTGGGCTTATATTCACTGGAATTTAGATGGATGAGAGGAGATCTTTTAGAAACATAAATTTCTTAAGGGGTTGGACAGGATAGATGCAGGAAAAATGTTCCCGATGTTGGTGGAGTCCAGAACCAGGGGGTCACAGTTGAAGAATAAGGAGTGGGCCATTTTAGGACTGAGATGAGGAAAAACAGAGTTGTGAATCTGTGGAATTCTCTGCCACAGAAGGCAGTGGAGGCCAATTCACTAGATATATTCAAGAGAGAGTTAGATATAGCTCTTGGAGCTAACGGAATCAAGGGATATGGGGAGGAAGCAGGAACAGGGTACTGATTTTGGATGATCAGCCATGATCATATTGAATGGTGGTGTCATCTCAAAGGGCCTACTCCTGCTCCTATTTTCTATGTTTCTATATTTCTATTACTGTTCATTAATCGATCATTTATTGTATTATGGTTTATTGTATATTTATTTACTGTCTTGCTGCAGCAAGTAAGAATTTCATTGTTTCCGTGCGGGTGTGTACACTCTTGACTCTTTTAACAGTTGGTCAACAACTCACAATTGACTTGGCGCCCAGAACATCACACATTTTGTCGTACATTCCCTCTTGGGATGCTCCATTGAATTCCTGGCTTCATTCATCTCTGCTCGAACCTAGAGGCATTCTCAGCCTATACCATGATGATATCTGCTATAGACCCATTCTTTGGAAAGTGAACCACAATGTCACACACATGACCAGATGTCGTCACAAAGTGATACATTAAAACATTCTTGAAAGAGATTAATCTTATTCATTGCTATTTTCCTACCTACAGAACAATAATGCTTGTCTACTAAACATATGAACATTTTAGCTTTTTAAAATTCGCAGAGCTTGTAAAATGCTTCTGTGTGATGTCACACACGTGACCAGTCATATTTGACCTCTGACCCTAAACAAACGTTGTCAGCATAACATATAAACATGTCACTTGATAAACTGAAAAAAATATGAATCATATCTGCAGTACAAAAAACACTATATCTGTAATGATTTCAGAATTAGAAGAGATGCATTCCACAGTTTTTCATCATTTTGGTCACACATGTGACTAAGAATGGGCCTATATTATTTCCTCTTATCCTACCTCATTTTATCTTGCCTCAGCATGTGTGGATCCTGCAGTAAATTCATTGGGATGTTAGTATCCGAGACTCGGGTGTCAAATTGAAGACGGCAGATTTTCTCCATCATTGTCGTTTGCTGTTCCTCCGCTGTCTGGGAGAAGTGCTGTGCTCAGGGGTTCATGAGGAAAATGATACAAGTGGCAGAGGTGTGGGGCGGGGAGGAAGAAAAATTAAATGATGCGTAATCACGCCACTTTAAACATGTAAATCAGAAGAGATTGTGGGAGCAAGAGAAAGTGGCGCATGATAAGGGTCAACTATGAGAGTTTGCCAATGGTTTTAGAGCTGGGATCGATCTGAGATTGAATGTCGTGAAAATGTTAAGCATTGCACAGACCATGTGCAGCAGGTCTCAAAGAGGCATCGGCACCCCTATCAAATGCCTGTTGTTGCTCCTGGGGCTGTGTACCTGCCAGTTTTGTAGGAGAGAGAAAAGTGTATCAATGAGCATTGTGCAATCCACTTAGATGATGTAAACATCATAACTGACTAACTGATTTGTGGAGGACAATTAAACAGTCAACAGGAAGATAAAGCTTTAGGATAAAACATCCCCTGAAAAAGCATTTAAACAACATGGAAATTAACAGAAATAATCTGGCACTTTGTAAAATTATATTATTCGGTGAATTGTTTTCAAAAGATATGGGCTAGTAATATAGGTGCGGCCGTTGGTAGAAGCAAGGGCAACATAGTGGCGCAGCGGTAGAGTTGCTGCCTCACAGCGCCAGAGATCCAGGTTCGATCTTGGCTATGGATGCTGTCTGTATGGAATTTGCAAGTTCTCCCTGTAACCGTGTGGGTTTTTCCCGGGTACTCCGGTTTCCTCCCACACTCCAAAGACATGCAGGTTTGTAGACTAATTGGCTTTGGTAAAGATTTTAAATTGTCCCTGGCGTGTAGGATAGTGCTAGTGTACAGGGTGATTGATCGCTGGTCAGTGCGGACTCAGTGGGCCGAAATAACGATTTCCCTGCTGTATCTTTAAACTAAACTAAACTAAAAACTAATAAGGTCTGTGTATTTTGAGTGGTCCATGCATTCAATAACCATTAGGTGGACATAACAAGCCGGAGTAACTCAGCAGGACAGGCAGCATCTCTGGAGAGAAGGAAAGGGTGACGTTTAGGGTCGACCTGAAACATCACCCATTCCTTCTCTCCAGAGATGCTGCCTGTCCCGCTGAGTTACTCCGGCTTTTTGTGTCTATCTTCAGTTTAGTCCAACATCTGCATTTCTTTCTTAAGCATTGGAGTGTTTTTCTTAATCTGTTTTTTAAGAATCCTTTGTCTTTTAGACTCCAGTTTCCCAATATTATGCTTCATTTCATGAGTCCCATCCATTGAGCTTTACCTTCCCACAACCTTATCTTAAATCTTCAGCTCTCTTCAACCATCTGACTCTGCAGTTTGTCTCACGCTCTGATAATCCTGAGGCTTTCTTGGGGTCTTCCACAGAACATACTAGGAATAATTGTTGCCAGCCCCATTCACAGCGTTCCCATACTATTCTTTCACTGACGTCCCTGCACAGTTTATCACCTTCTCTTGCCAACCAATTCCTTGTCACCCCAGTCACCCCTCAAATTAACGCTATGGGTATCTCCACTTTTATTGCAGCCATCTCATCAGTTATCCTAACACTGATATCCTCTCTCCAAATCTTCCCTTCTCTCTAAAACTTTCCCTGAAGATCTGCCCCTTTGACCAAACTGTCCTAATACTCTGGTCTGTGTCAAATTATGGCTGTGGAGGCCAAGTCAATGGATATCTTTAAGGCACAGATTGACAAATTCTTGATTAATAATGTTGCCAGGGGTTATGGGGCGAAGGCAGGAGAATGGGGTTGAGAGGGAAAGATAGATGATTGACTCTCTAGAATTTAGGAGATTGAGACGGGATCTTATAGAAACTTACAAATTATTCTTAAGGGGTTGACCAGGCTAGTATGTTTAAAAAAATCCTTCCCAATGTTGGGGAAGTCCAGGACAAGGGGTCACCTTTAGGACAAAAGGGGAAATCTGCTCTAAATACCGAGATGAGAAGAATATCTTTCACCCAGTAGATGAACAATCTCTGGAACTCTCTTCTTCACAAAGGGTATTGATGCAGGAGTTCGCAGACGGTGGCTATATTTAAGAAAAACAACAAATATGTTGTTGGGACTGAGCATAATGTGGTATTAGGGGGTAGGGAGGGAAATGGACAGACAATGTTTCAGGTCGGGACCCTCCTTCATTTACTTGTGAAATTCTGAGACTTGTACCTCAGTGCATCAGTCAGGTCTGGAAGTGTAAATTCTTTCAAATGATCGGTATCCTTTGGTTGAATTGTCATTTTAACTTTTGAGACCTATAATTATACAATATTAATATAATAAAATATCTTGAAGAAGGGGTCCGTTCAGAAATGTTGTCTGTACATTTCCTCCGCAGATGCTGCCTGACCCGCTGAGTTCCTCCAGTAATTGTACACCAGCAACTCTGACTTGTCCAGGTCATTCCATCAATGACTCCCTAAAAATGATACAGTGTCCATATTCAAACAGGGAAGAATCCATAGTAATTAAGAAAAAGAGCTAAAATGTCTCAATGTGCATTTTATTCACGGAATCATGATGATGATATTGTACTAATGTTGTCCACCCTATTCTAAGTAAAGAAAGAAAAAGGGCCTTTTTTAGTTGCATATTGGCCACAGCTGGTCCATTGTTTATCCCAGATGGCCATGGTTTATATAGGGTGGCACGGTGGCACAGTGGTAGAGTTGCTGCCTTGCAGGGCTTGCAGCGCCGGAGATCCAGAGTTTGATCCCGACTACGGGTGCTGTCTGTACAGAGTTTGTATGTTCTCTCTTGACCACGTGGGTTTTCCCCAAGATCTTTGGTTTCCCCCCACGCTCCAAAGATGCACAGGTATGTCAGTTAATTGGCTTGGTGTATGTGTAAATTGTCCCTAGTGTGTCAGGATAATGTTAATGTGCGGGGATCGCTGGTCGGTGCGGACTTGGTGGGCGGAAGGGCCTGTTTCCGTGCTGGATCTCTAAAACTAAAAACTAAAAAGGCATTCAGATGTGCAGCACCCGATAGGCTGATTTTATTTGTGAAGCAGCAGATGATGCAAACCTGAAATAAAATGAGAATGAGCTGGAAACCTTTACATTGTGCGGAGAGCAGTAGGAGGCAGCCATGTTGAGCTTGCCATTGCCCACGGTGTGAGTTCATGGGAGGGGCAACTGGGTGGTTGTAGAGGGCAGTGCAAGTCATGGTGTGGGGATATATGGTATTAGTTAAGGATTCTCGGACTAACTAATATAAATTGTGGATCCCGGTCAAGATATTTCTGATTATCCTGAATGAATCAGACATAAGACATGAGATGATTCCACTCTTCCTTGATGGAATATCTTTTAAGCTGCTTCTAATTTGATACAAATAGTCAGGGTGAGCGCAGAACATCCTCTGTAATTTGTCATTTAGAATTGCAACAGGGATTCTATGATTTTTTTTGATCGTTCGTCCTAATGAGGCTACAGGTCCTAATGAGCTGGAGAGGGTGCAGAGGAGTTTTGCGAGGATGTTGCCAGGACTCAAGGGCCTGAGCTATAGGGAGAGATTAAGCTAGCTAGGACTATATTCATTGGAGTGCAGGAGGATGAGGAGTGATCTTATTGAGGAGTACTTTTGCCCAGAGTTGAGAATCGAGAACCAGACATACATTTAAGGTGACGGGGAAAGATTTAATAGGGACCTGAGGGGGTAACATTTTTTTACCATAAAGGGTGGTGGGTGTGTGGAATGAGTTTGCGTAGGAGTTACTGTAGTTGCGGCAGGGGCTATCGATACATTGAAGGAACATTTAGACTAGTACATGATAGGATTGGTTTCCCCCCCGCTAAGATATCTTATTATCTGCTACAGCAGTAGTGGGCATCTGCGGCAGTGGCCTTGGTGTAGGTCCTATCTGGCGGGCAATTGTGTGTTAGCCTTGTGGGTTTGGATAATGTTAATGTGCGGGGATCGCTGGTCGGTGCGGACTTGGTGGGCTTTTCCGTGTCCGTTGGATCTGGGTTCCATCCTTAAAAGGCATGGCATCTCCAGCCACTGTAGGCTGATTTTAGATGATACCCAGCTTTATTTGCCGCTGAAATAAAATGAGAATGAGCTGCCTTTTCTGTAAAATCGCTTCTGTCTTGTTTTGAGACATTAAGTCCTGGTTGGCCCTAAAACTTTCTTGGAGTTAATGGAAAAGAAGACAGGGTGATTGTAGATCCCAGGCTGCCGTGAACCTCCATGGTTGATTTAGGTCCATTGTCAAGGTACGTAAGTTAACAGTTGTGATTCTCGGTTTAGGATGGACAATATAAATTGTCGCCAAATATGCGCGGTGGTTAAGTCCATTCTTTGACCTAAGGAAGCTGAATGAAACCCATTCTCCATAAGATTTGAGATGTAATTCCATGCCTCTTCCTCTGATGGAATATCGCTTTTTTGGCTGCTGCTAATTTGTCTCAAATGGTTCAGGGCTGCTGCTCGCCTTTTAACAGGGAATATCCTCTGTAACATTGCCAATTCTGGAATTGCCTACACTGGCTCCCGATTGCACTTTCGGGTTCATTTTAATGATACTGTTCTATGATTGTTTTTTAAAATCTCTGAATGGGCTCGCCCCGCCTTACCTCTCTGAGCTGCTCCAGAGATACGCTCCTGCCCGGACCCTCAGGGGAGAGATGGTCAGGACTGCTTCATGGAGCAGGAGGTCTGAGGAGTGATCTTATTGAGGAGTACTTTTGCCCAGAGTTGAGAATCGAGAACCAGACATACATTTAAGGTGACGGGGAAAGATTTAATAGGGACCTGAGGGGGTAACTTTTTTTACCATAAAGGGTGGTGGGTGTGTGGAATGAGTTTGCGTAGGAGTCACTGTAGTTGCGGCAGGGGCTATCGAAACATTGAAGAAACATTTAGACTAGTACATGGATAGGATAGGTTTAGAGGGATATGGGTCAAATGCAGGCGGGTGGGACTAGTGTAAATGGGGCATATTGGTCAGTATGGGCTAGTCGGGCCGAAGGGCCTGTTTCCACACAGTATGACTGTACTTCATTGGGCATGTATGAAGGTTGAGGGACTACACACCACAACAAGGTACCAAGTCTGCCAGTTGGAAGTCTACTCACGTTGGAAACAATGACTGGATCAACTGTAAATGAGCCCTAATATCTGTAAAATGCTTAGGCCCTCAGAATTGTCCTAAAGTGCCTCAGGTTAAATTACCTTGAAGTGCAATTACAGCTATAATGGAGGATAACATTTTGTGTACAAGTACCTCAGGGAATTAAATAGATGAATGGCCAATTAATTGATTTAGGCAAATTAGAATTGAGGTCAGGCTTTGGACTTGAAGGATGGAAATTGTGATCCTAACAGTCTGCGTTCTGAGCCTCCCAGCAGCATTATTGCCAAGGAAACATCAATCCAGAATTCGGAGAGAATGTGGACTTTATACAGAAGTTAAATGACGTGCTCACCTTCCTGGTGAGTGCAGTAATAGTATGGACAGAATTGTCATTGAAGCAGAAATTAAGAGAAAATCTGTGTCTTCGTTAAATGAGCCATGTATCATTAATATTTTCCAATGTTTGTGTAATATTACCTCCCACATGCAAGAAAAGAGTTGGGTATTAGTATTAGTTTATTATTATCACGTGTAATGACATAAATTGAAATTGTTTGTGTGCAATCCAGTCAAATCATATCATACATGAGTACCATCCAGCCATGCACAAGTACAACTGGTGCAGAATGTAAGGTTACATCATTAAGGTGTTACAGTTAATGTGAAAAGGTGCAAGGCCCTCAATGAGGTAGGCTGGAAGAGTGGGACTACACCCTAGCTTCTGGGAGGACCATTCAGTACTCTGTTGACACCTGGCTAAAATTAGATTCCTGAATCTGGAACTATGTGCTTTCAAGCTTTTGCACCTTCTGCCCAATATGAAAGTAGAGAAGAGGCAATGAACAAGGTGAAAATGGGCCCTGGCTATGTTGGCTGCTTTCCCCAGGCAGTGTGAAGTTTAGGATGGAGTCAATGAGGGCAAGGTCAATTTGTGCGGTGGACTGGGTTACAACCACAACTCTGTATTTTCTTGCAATCTTGGGTAGAGTTGTTGCCAGACTAAGTCAGTCTGAAGAAAGGTTCTCGCCCGAAACTTCACCTATTCCTTCTCTCCAGAGATGCTGCTTGACCAGATGAGTTACTCCAGCATTTTGAGCCTATCTTCGGTATACGCCAACATCTGCAGCTCCTTCCTACACTAGCTGTGATGCATCCTGATAAGGTGCTTTCTACGTTGGTAAGAGTACTTGAAGTTTTCTGAGGAAGCAGAGGTGTTGATGTGCTTTCTTAACCGTAGCTTCAATGCGGTTGGTCCAGAATAAATTGTTGGTGATATTTACGCCAGGAACCTGCAGCTCTTAGCCATCTCAACTTCGGCACTACTGTGTGTGTAGGGCACCTCGCTGCCTGAAGTCAATAACTAGCTCCTTCATGTTGCTGACATTGAGACAGCAGTTGTTGTCGCTTCAGCTAACTACAGGTTTTGTCCACAATGAAGCCTCCCATCATTTACTCCAATATGAGTTAGTCTGGAGCAATTCTGGTATGAAAACTCTTTCAGTATCTGCATTAATGTCATAAGACATAAGGTCATAAGGAATAGGAGTAGAATTAGGCCATTCGGCCCATCAAGTCTACTCCGACATTTAATCATGGCTGATCTATCTCTCCCTCCTAACCTCATCCCCCTGCTTTCTCCCCTCACATCTGACACCCATACTAATCAAGAATCTATCTATCTCTGCCTTCAATATGTCTACTGAATTGGTTTCCACCGCATCTGTGGCAAAGAATTCCACAGATTCACCACCCTCTGACTAAAGAAATTTCTCCTCATCTCCTTCCTAAAAGAACATCTTTTAATTCTGTGGTTATGACCTTTTGTCCTAGACTCTCCCACTAGTGGAAACATCCACTATCCACTCTATCAAAGCTTTGATATATAGCAATTGTTGAAAGTGTCTAAACTAAAACTGTGTGCATGCTTATCGATGCTGCCATTGACTGTTATTTAAGCCTCAAATCATTAAGGTTTTTCTTCTCCCCATCCTCCTTGTCACTATTACTCAACCGTTCTCACCCCCACTGTCAGTATCGAATTTTCTGAACACTCCAGCATTGTATTGTAGATGCGTTAAAGTAAAATGCATTTTCTTTAAGCTGCCTTGATGAATAATATTGCTTCTGTCATCAAGCAGTGTTGTATCAAAGATCTCCTTGTGTAAGTTACTTGGGATCTGGGCTGAGTGTCATCCATCAAGTTTGTAATTAAAAGGTTTTCTCTTGGCTAATGGGCTGTGCATAAACGCTCTTGTTCTTTATCTTTTCAAATTCCTACATGAATTGGTAACATTACAGCTTGATGAGATGGTTGCAATATGATTTCTAATTCCCTTGAAAAAACCACAATAACTTACAAGTGATCATGTTGACTTTGGTGACTGGTGAAGCAGAAGATGAAACGCAAGGCAAATTGTGAATAATATTGGGAATGTGTAAATCACGGCACTTAGTAACAGCATCATCGAGATAATGAGTGACCAAGATTATTGCATACATTTATGAACCAAATCATGCCTTATCTATTAGTTTAAACATAGTCACCTAATTGCATTAAGCCCAGTTTAATTATGTTTTGCTGGTTGCACTAAACATGTAACCATAAATGAATGAATGAGGCATAAAATGCACACACAGAGCTTTGGATTGAACATTGTCCTGAAAGTGGTCACTAATGGCTTTGTCATTAATGGATCCTTTAATAAATGGCGATGCCTCGCGGGTCGACCCATGGTCGACAGTCGATGAGATAACAATTTGGGAGGGGGGAAAAACAATGGACAATGGGGACCAGGTATGGAAGAAAGAACTGCTGTGGGGGGGGGGGGGGGGGGGGGGGGGGGGGGGGGGTGAGGGGAGAATGGAAGCGGGAGCCGGTGTACTTTATAACTTTGTCAGTGCCATAGGTGGCTGCGATTTGTATACCTTGGGTATGCAAGCGAATAACTTTCCTGTGCCTTGTCACATGTGACAATAAAGTATTCCATAAAGTAGTCCATTCCATCCCATAGCATTACCTCAAAGCGCACATATGTTCACATCCTACCTTAAAGCATGGATTGTACGGGTGTCAAGGGTTACGGGGAGAAGGCAGGAAAATGGGATTAGGTGGCAGAGATCAGCTTTGATTGAATGGCTGAGTAGGCTCGATGGGTCGAACGGCCTAATTCTACTCCGATTGTGAAAGCAGCAGACACAGTTACTTATTGAAACACCAAAGATGAAAACGGGATCTTTTCATACCAAGGCTAAAATACCAAGGATAAAAATGGGATATTTTTCTAAAATTGATACACTTGCCACTTGAACACACGGAACACCTCTCCCCTCCAGGGCCCTCAACCCAACAAGCAGCTTTTCATCTGACAAGCACCTGCCCAATGCAAAGGGGTCAAAGTGTTCCCACTGCATGCTGCTTAGAAATTTGTATAAAACAGGGATGAGTTTATTTTTGTGCCATTGCAAATTATAGCATTCACTTAATTACACTAATGTGCTGCACAAAAAAAAGGTACTCGGGGAGTGCCCATTTATTGGACAAGCTGGGGACGAAAATAAGGTGATGGATTTGTAAGCAGCCTAGTGCACTTGATAAGGTTTTTAGCAGAATTCAACTGATCATACTCAGACAGATGATTCCAATTTGAAGCTACATTACACATATTATTAAGAGATCTGCAATTCATTTTATTAAGAGATCTGCAATTCATTCAATTAAGTACTTCACTGCAGCTTATTTATGAATACAGTCATTCAGATAAAAATTCTTAATTTTCTCTTCCTCATGACCAAAATAGCTTGCTGTGTTCCCTGCTCATAATTCAATTTCAATATTCATTCTGTGCATTAGATAAGAATGTAATGGTGCCATTGTAACAAAGCTGCATTTCACTCTAAACAGGAGGCTATCTTATCTGAAGATTGGTTTATTTGGACAATTTCCTCTCAAACCTAATTTTCAGCTAATGGTTCATCTGCTTTGTGGTGAAATCTGTTTTGTCGAACAGCCACTAAGAGACATTAATCATAGTCAATCCGATGCATTCTAGGAGGTGTCGTTCATGTCGTTCTGAGACAGTCACAGAGTGATACAGTCTGGAAACAGGGCCTTCAGCCCAACTTGCTCACACCGACCCACATGTCCCATTTACACTAGTCCCACCTGCCTGCGTTTGGCCCATATCCCTCTAAACTTATGCTATCCATGTACCTGTCCAAATGTTTCTTAAGCATTGCGATAGTACCTGCCTCAACTATCTCCTCCGGCAGCTTGTTCCATACACCACCACCATCTGTGTGAAAAAGGTAACCCCTCAGGGTCCTATCAAATCTTCCCCCCTCTCACCTTCCACCCCTTCTCCGGTTCTTGGTTCTCCCACTCTGGGCAAGAGACTCTGTGTGTCTACCCGATCTATTCCTCTCATGATTGTGTACACTACATGATGAAATATGTAGCCTCACCTACGAAGCGTCAACTCTATGTTGTTTTAAGTGGAATTCAATTGTATTATCAGGTGGGATTTCTATCTAGTGTTATACTTCAGTATGGACAACTCCAACACCGAGTGCACTGGATGGCCTATTAATTATAAGGAAAGGTCTGGAAAATTTCTGCTCCACAATACGGTCAAGCAATCCTATAATTTATCTGAATGTCCGCTGATAATTAAATTATTTTTATACACTTTCAGAAATATGCAAATATATTCTCGTGTACTTAATTACGTTAGTTATTTCAAAATGACCGTGCAATTAATCAGAACATTTCACAGAGCTGGCAAGAAGCAGCAAAACAGAGTCATACCCAGCAAATAGATCTATTCTGTAGTGCGGTACAGTGGCGCAGCGGTGGAATTCTTGTCCTACAGCACCAGAGACCTGGGTTCGATCGTGGCTACGGGTGCTGTCTGTACAGAGTTTATACATTCTCCCTGTGACCACGTGGCCTTTCTCCGGGTGCTCTGGTTTCCTCCCACATCCCAAAGACGTGCATGTTTGTAGGTTAATTGACTTGGGTAAATTGTCCCCAGTGTGTAAGATAGAACTAGTGCACGGGTAATCACTGGTCAGTGTGGACTCGGTGGGCCGAAGGGCCTATTAACACACTGTATCTCTAAACTAAACTAAAACTAAAAAAGTTGCTCCTGTGATGGAGTGAGAAGCAGGGCCAACTGCAGCAGCCTAGATTTAGTCAACTGCAACTCACTGCAGACACAGTTAGGGCTCGGTGGAGTATTCTTTATGGTGCATAGTGCAACAGTTGTTTGAGCATAAGGCATAGGATTGAGAATTTGGCGCCCAGATCGGAAGAGGGACTATTTACTCAGTAACAGCTGGAAAAATTGATAAAAACAAAATATATGAGCAACTGAAGAATTCTAAAATGAGCAGTGGGTAACTTTAATGTACATACACCACAATATTCAGGGAACCACTCAAGGCAAGCCCTAATGCTTCCATGCTAAACAAGATGTCCCATCTAATCCCAGTTGCATACATTTGGCCTATGTCCCTCTATATCTTTTCTATCCACGTACCTGTCCCGGAAGAAGAGTGTTGACCCGAAACGTCACCTATTCCATTTCTCCAGAGATGCTGCCTGACCCATTGAGTTACTTTGTGTCTATCTTCGGTTTAAACCGACACCAGCAGTTCCTTCCTATACAAAGTGTCTTGTAAATGCTATTATCTCTCCAAAGAAAGTAATCTGGTCAATACCACTAAACAGTCCCAATGATAACAGCAGCACATTCTACATCTGCTTACAAAATTTGCATCATGTTGGGTGAAGGAAAACATTTTGATGCAAAGAAAGAGGAAAAGTAAACTGAACAATATAATATTACATTGAGGTACAGGAATAGAAAGGCCAGCAAGTCATTTACACAAGTGGTACATGGGTTGCACGGTGACACAGGGGTAGAGTTGCTGCCTTACAGTGGCAGAGACCCGGGTTCGATCCTGACTACGGGGGCTGTCTGTATGGAATTTGGACATTCTCCCCGTGACAGCATATGTTTTCTCCTAGTGCTCCACTTTTCTCACACACTCCAAAGATGTACATGTGTTTAGGTTATTTGATATCGATAAAATTGTAAATTGTCCCTAGTGCAAGATATGCGGGATGATCGCTGGTTGGCGCGGACTTGGTGGGCCGAAGGGCTTATTTCCATGCTGTGTCTCTAAACTAAACCAAATTAACAAGTGCTAAAATATGATGGGATAGATTTGAACAAATGTTCAGAAGCATGGTTTCTTTGGGAGTAAAATAGAGGGTAAAGGTTAAGAATTTGTGCTATATTTTTCTGAAATAGTGGTTAGTCTTTGGATCTAGTATTACATCTAAAACTGGGACCCACACTGTGATTTATGACTTTGAGAGGATGGTAGAGAGACCAAAGGTGTGGAGAGATTGGCGAAGTTCCAATTCTTCTTCTTAAACAGAAGTAACTTAAGTGAAAGGTTAATGAGGGAGTTAAAATCATTCCATCGAGTAAACTTGGGGAAAATGTTCTCAGTCACACATCTTAATTAATAGAGATTGAAGGTGATTGGCACAAAACCAGAGACAAGTGAGGGAACTGTTGTGAACTGGAATGCATTGCCTGAACCGATGGTGGAAGCAGATTCAAATGCAATGTTCAAAAGAAAATTGGATTAATATTTGAAGAGGAAAATAAATACAGATCTATGGGGAACAAATGGGATGAATCGTCTATCTCTACAAAGTAGACAATGCAGCCCAGATGTTGCAGCATCATTCTTTGATCTTACAGTAATGTGACACTGCCCTCATGGAGACAGCTGTGATACTCTGTGAACATGTGTTTCATTCTGCAGTTGTCCTTCAACAGAACGATCTATCTGGCAGATGTAATAACACTTGTGTAGGCTGCACTTGCCAGGCCATAAACAGATAAATTGTTAGCAGCCTAGTTGAGACACAGAACTTCCTGAAAAGAAAACTGATAGCTACCGTCACGTAGCTGACGTCTCCCAGATATGGTAAGCATCATCCGTTCAGTTTACTGACATAGCTTGTTAGGTGAAGGATTTGACTATGCAGCTGTAATGTTGTATGAATATTGCATTAAGTCTTAATAGTACAGACAACAGGAGTAGCAGAGATTCATTCAAGCAGAAGCTAGATAAGTGCATGAGGGAGAAGGGAATAGAAAGATATGCTAACAGGGTGAAATGAAGTGAATAGACTTGTGAGAGGCATTGACACCAGCATAGACTAGTTGATTTCACTACTGCAAGTTCACAGTAATGAATTGTTGCCCCATTTATCTGCCTCTATGTAGATCATACTGCAAACTGGATTAACATTGCTCGTAACCAGTTGAATGATACCGTTCAGTAAAGACTTTACGCTCTGCAGGTTGCCATTGTGTCACATTAACAGGAGGTGTCTAGATTAGCAAATATTATTGGATTGTCCCTTGTGGCTACCTACATTGGCATTACTGAATAATGGAGATTGGTTGGATAAAAAAGGTAGACACAAAATGCTGGAGTAACTCAGCGGGTGAGGCAGCATCTATGGAGTTGGTTCTTACTACCTTTGATTCTGGAGTTCTTTTTACACATTGGTTGGATAAAGGTTGGTTCTGGTTTGTGTGTTGACTTTAGCAGTTGCAAAGAAGAGATTTTGTAATGTAGCACTTGGAAAGTGTCTCTCTTTCTCACTATATGTTACAGTCGCATTGACCACACTGCCGTCTTCAACAGCATGCTAAAATCGGCGATCAAAGCAATTATGAGGACCTTAAATGACCGATAATTAAGCCCCTGCACTCACCTCTTTCAGTCAATGGCAATTTAAAGGTGTATTAGCATGTCTTAAAGTCTCCTAGTATTATATTGCTATTGATTTCCCTTTATATGGCAGTAATGGTAACCTTTAGCTTGTACTTGTCAAGTGTAAGTCAATTTAGATACACTGACCACTGAACTGTTGAATTAAGTTTGACCTTAAAGTAATTTTGAAGCTTTGTGACAAAGTACAAACTGTGCAGGAGAAAGCACCAAGCACAGACTAATGGTATAGAGCATTCAAGAATATTAACATTAATATGAGCAATAAATTATGTAGGAAAACAAGGGAGTTCAGCAGTTTTAAAGCCACTATTACATGTAATTCAAATGGAAAGTCCAATAGCTCACAGTATTAAACATACACTTAACATTCCATGTTACTTAAACTCACTGAAAACCTCCTAAAACTGCAAATGTCATTTAATTGAAACTGATTTTTTTTCTTCTCTGCTACTGTAAGGATTGGCATAGTGATGGAGAAGGGAAATAAAGATTAGTCAAGCGTATCATTTAAAACTAGGATGCTATATTGTTTTACTACTTTTTGCATAACCAGTTTCTTAAAAGAATCATGTTTTGATACAACATCTGAATGAATGAATGTTTATTGGCCAAGTATGTTCACATACAAGGAATTTGCCTTGGTGCTCCGCTCGCAAGTGACAACGTGACATACAGTGACAATTAGGAATGACACATAAAACATTAAACATTAATAATAACACATTATCGATTATCCATAGATTATCCATAGTTAAGCAAGCCGATCATTCTGCAATGATGGTGTGTGGTATGAAGTACTATACTTAGGTTTTGCCACATCTCTCGGCAGCCTAGTTGTCTCATACCCAACAAGAACCAGCGCGTGTAGATGGGGATGCAAATCTTGCTGGGCTCTCACTCCACCACTTTGTTACTACCTGAAGGGTGAGTGAACCACTGCTTCCATGAGTGAGTTGCATTAACCATATAACCATATAACCATATAACAATTACAGCATGGAAACAGGCCATCTCGGCCCTACAAGTCCGTGCCGAACAAATTTTTTTTCCCTTAGTCCCACCTGCCTGCACTCATATCATAACCCTCCATTCCCTTCTCATCCATATGCCTATCCAATTTATTTTTAAATGATACCAATGAACCTGCCTCCACCACTTCCACTGGAAGCTCATTCCACACCGCTACCACTCTCTGAGTACAGAAGTTCCCCCTCATATTACCCCTAAACTTCTGTCACTCAATTCTGAAGTCATGTCCTCTTGTTTGAATCTTCCCTATTCTCAAAGGGAAAAAGCTTGTCCACATCAACTCTGTCTATCCCTCTCATCATTTTAAAGACCTCTATCAAAATCCCCCCTTAACCTTCTGCGCTCCAGAGAATAAGGACCTAACTTATTCAACCTATCTCTGTAACTTAGTTGTTGAAACCCAGGCAACATTCTAGTAAATATCCTCCGTACTCTCTCTATTTTGTTGACTACAGATTACAGATTACAGAGATGCTTCCAGCAAAGTTCCATTGGCTGAATTATGAATTCAGGTTTTCATAAGATTCATTGTGACTGTTTTGTTCTAGTGCAGAGGGGCCGCTCTATCCAAAGCTCCAGGCTGCAGCCCTAGCCCCAAAAGAACTGGTAACCCATGCCAGTGACAGGACCAGCTGGCGTACAACCACTAGGAAGGCCGTCGGCAGTTTCGAAGGCAATCCCTGAAGCCGACTCTTTAGTGCCAGAGACAGAAAGAAGGCTGCAGTCCTAAATCCATCCACAGCAGCTTCGTGTGCTTCCATGGCTCCCGCACGTGTGGCCCGCGCATCAGACTCCTACAAGACATGAGACTGCATAACCATCTATCATCCTCTACAACAGGCTACCATCACCCATCCATAGCTCCATTTAGTCAGCTATCCCTGGAAACCATGAACTGACAATGTCGGAGGGCTGATTGTCCACAGCTTCAGTTGGTCAAGTAGTCAAAATTGGAGCGTGAATTTACAGCAGTCATGACTTCAGTAGGCTCCACTCAAAAGCCAAATTCTCTGTCTGATTGTATGATTACTTTTTGTTGGCCAGAGTATTCCAAGTTACCAAGAATACATGGAAATAGTGAACGCGTTTTCATTCTGAACTTCCACATTGCGGGATGACACGACGGAAGCGTATAAAATTGTGCGAGACATGGATAGGATAGACAGTCAGAATCTTTTCCCCAGGATGGAAAAATCAAATACTAGAGGGCATAGTTTCAGGTGAGAGGGGAAAGGTTTGGCGGAGATGTGCAGGGCACGTTTTGAGTGCTGAGTGCCTGGTACGCACTGCCAGGGGTTGTGGTTGAGGCAGATACGATTGTGGCATTACGAGGACGTTTGGATAGATGTAAGAATATGCTGGGTGTGGAGGGATATGGGCTACATGCAAGTAGATAAGCGATGGTATTGGCATTATTTTTGGTGCAGACATTGTGGGCCAAGGGGGCTGTTGTCATGCTGTATGGTTCTACGCTGTGTTCTATGAACTTCACCCCTGCCGAAATCTAAAATGTGAAACTTGCATGTATTTCATATCTTTAGAAATACATTTCGCGGATATTGTCAAATGGCTGCTCACTAATTAGATCATCCAATCGATGCTCTTACCCTAATGTTGCAGCACTCTGACTTTTAAATTTATAGTTAGTCTGTCATTTTTTTTCAAATATTTGTGAATTTGCCATTTCACATTTTTGATCGGTCTCAAATACATCATTTGTTATTGCAAATGAACCAGCATGTGGTTACAACTCAAAATTAATAAGTCTAAATCCATTAACAAAGTCACCACAGATCATAAAGCAATTCAATGCCTGATCTGCAAATATGAAGGATGTGTGGCAGTGATACATTTTGTTACTATTGATATAACTTAGTTTAGTTTTGAGGTATAGCATGGGCACAGGCCCTTCGGCCCACCAAGTCCACGCTGACCAATGATTACCCCATATACTAACTAGTTCTATCCTACACTCTAAGGACAAGTTACAGAAGCCAATTAACCTACAAACCTGCACGTTTTGGGGATGTGGGAGGAAACCGGTGCACCCAGAGAAAACCCATGCGATCATAGGGAGAACGAGCAAACTCCACACAGACAGCTCCTGTAGTCAGGATCGAACCGGGGTCTCGTGTTCTCTTTAACCACCAACTCTTCAAGCATCAAACACTGAGATTCTACACGTGGTTCCATATCAACATAAGAAGGACAATGATGAAAGATATATCAGATATTTATAAAAAATATCCAAAGGTTAATATTATTTATTGAGCCTAAACAAGTATTTGTAAAAGAGACCTGAAGGTTTAAGAGTCAAGAAAGTTAAGACTCAAGAGTATTTTGTCATAGTCAAATGTCAATTGTCATATAGTTTAGTTTCGAGGTGCCCACTGTGTCCACGCCGACCAACGATCACCCGTACACTAGCTTTATCCTTCACACTAGGGACAATTTACAGAAACCAATTAACCTACAAATCTCCACATCTTTGGAATGTGGGAGGAAACCGGAGCATCCGGAGAAACCCGCTAGGTCACAGGGAGAAGGTGCAAACTCCGTACACACAATACCCAGCCTAATCCAGAAATGTTTGTTGCTGCAGTTGCTCCACAATCTACTTTGAGTCTGTGGCTTTGTGTTCTGAATCACAGCATTTCCTTGATATTAGGTGGAGATTGCAACATACTGCTCAGTAGTAAAAGTAATTCAAGATCCCCAAGTCCACACATCACCTGCACATCCTGTACACAATCCATTTTGTGGTTGATATATTTGCCTGGGGACATAGGAGAAGAATCAGAAAGATATTTCACGTGGCACCATCAAATTATCACAGATACAAATACACCCCCCTCAACTTGATCTGTTATACTCTCTGTGGGTAGGAAGGAACTGCAGATGCTGGTTTAAACCGAAGATAGACACAAAAAGTTGGAGTAACACAGCGGATCAGGCAGCATCTCTGGAGAGAAGGATTGGGTGACGTTTTGGGTCGAGACCCTTCTTCAGACTGATGATTCTTTGTGGGCCCTTCTGGATCAATTCAACTGTGTGCAGGCACCAAACCCAGTGGGTATCTCTGCAATAACCACATCTCTGGTTGGGATGCAGATAATCCATGGCACATTATTGTGAATGAGTTCTCACAATTCAGTAACATATCTGTGTAGGAAGCAACTGCAGATGCTGGTTTACACTGAAGATGCTGGAATAGCTCAGTGGGACAGGTGGCATCTTTGGATAGAAGGAATGGGTGACGTTTTGGGTTGAGCCCCTTCATCAAACTAAAAATGGGTGATGTTTTGGGTTGAGACCCTTCTTCAGTGTTAGTAACAGATCAGCTGTAGATGTTATCAACTACAACTGACCACCAAGAACACAGTGACTTGCTTTAGAATACATACAAAGAATTAAATAAGTAAAATGTCATTTCTTACCCAGAGCTATCATGTTTTCCCAATGGAAAAGGATGGACCATTCCTTCCTCAATCCAATCCGTTGATGTTATTATGTTTTCTACAGGACATCAGCTGCGGTTGTGGTCGGAACCAAATCTGCCAGGGCTGCTCCCAGCTTAAAGCTCCAGTCTTTGCGCAATGAACTATTCCTGTCCTGACTGCCCCAGTTGGCCACACAATCACAGGTTAAAATAAAAATTATAATCCCATAGACTTTCTCAGCACTATATACCTATCACTTAATTCATTTAACATTCCATTCATCTATCAATCGCTGCTTTGAATGAGTCACCATGGTTTACTGAGATAGATAATTTTAACGGGTAAACACCCAATGAATAAATACATTTCTCCTTATCTCAATCCTATCCCTTATTCTGAAACAATGCCCCTAGTCCTGCATTCCTCCCTGAATCTAGCATGTTAAGCCCTTTAAGAACTTTGTAGTTTTCACTGAGATCTCGCTTCATTGTGTTAATCTCCAGTGAATACAGCCCCTGTCTCTCAATCTCTCCTCATCAAGCAAAATGCCATCATTGGAACTGTCTAGTAAATAGTTGCCACACTCTCTCTCTCCAGTGGAAGGTGATTGTCTCACTCCAGGGACTTAAGCACAAAACCTAAGTGCAGTACCGAGGATGGGTTGCATAGTTGACAGTGCTTACAGATGAGAGGTCAAACCCGTTAGCTTGTAAGTAAAAATCCCATGGCATAGCAATAATAATAACTTTCATTTATACGATGCCTTTTATGTAATGAAAAATCACAAGACTATTTTTGCAAGAATGCTACCCAACAAAAGTTAAAGACTGATCAGGTTTGATGATTTCAAAATTGGACAGTGTTAGATTTTAAAGGGAGGCAGAGATATTTAGGGAGGAGATTTAATGGTAAAGGAAGGACCTCTATTTCCATTAAACTGCCGCCTTAAATATTCGGAGAATTTCTGAAAGCACTGGTGGTGCCGCGTGGTGCCGCCGATGGCAGCTGGTCTCCGGTAATAAGAGGCCGACTTGGGAGCTCCATGCCGCGGAGTGTTCAGATCCGTCCTGATGCCGGTGTTTCCATCATCCCAACGAGAGGGCTTGAACATCGGACCTTCAGCAGCTGGCGACTGCGGAAGGTTCAGCCCCGACCACGGGTGAACAAAGGAGGAAGATGACTGAACTTTGTTACCTTCCATCACATTGAGGAATGTCGATTCCACTGTGGTGGATGTTTATGTTAAATTTATTGTGCATTGTGTTCTTTTTTTACTTGTATGGCTGTATGGTAACTCAAATATCACTGTACCTTAATTGGTGCATGTAACAATAAATGTGAACTTGAACTTGAACCAATCTTGATATTTAAAATGCACCAGATATCAGAAATGGAGGAGAGAAGCTGTAATGATTGTAATGGTTATACAACTTTAGGGGTTTCCAGGTGAGCAAGATCATGGAAGATTTTGAGAGCAGGGATGGAAATGTTAAAAATTACTCAGAGTAGAACTATTCCAAACATTTTTTCAGGTGGCCTATAGAATTTATGAAGGAAGGCTAATATAATAAAAATTAAAATAATAAAAAATAATAAATAACAACCTTTGAATCCTTTGATGGATATTCAGGCAACTAAATTGCTCAGAATTATTATTTTGTCATCATAAAGTCTTTCCAAATCTCTTGCGAATCATCTGTTTTTTGCCACATAGACAATCGCTGAACTTCGTGCCATTATATTTTCATTCTTAGGTACATTTACTTTTGTTAATTTTAAATGGAATTCAGTGGCTTTGGATAAAGTTGGTTGCCTGGGACATTCTGGATGAGTTCTCGGTAAAGAAAGTGAAGGGCAATATAGGAAAATACTGGGAATCTAAAAAAAAATAATAAGCCAATGTTTCTTTTCCCTTCACGTCTGTTAATGGTTCTGTTAATGGGTGTGGAGAGGATGTTTCCAGATTTAAAGGACTTTATTTTAGGAAGAAGATGAGGAGGGATTTCTTTAGTCAGAGGGTGGTGAATCTTTGGCATTCTTTGCCACAGAAGGCTGTGGAGGACGTCAATTGATATTTTTAAAGCAGAGATAGAGAGATTCTTGATTAGTCAAGAGTTGTCGGGAGTTATGGGACGAAGGCTGGAGAATGGGGTTGGGAGGGAGAAATAGATCAGCCATGATTGAATGGTGGAGTAGACTTGATGGGCTGAATGGCCTAATCCTGCTCCTATCACTTATGACATTGCAATGCCAAATGGGAACATCTGAGTATCTGTTTTAACTTCAAGTTTTTTATTGATTGCTCCATCAATCAAGGAGAGGCAACTTTTCCTGAAATAGCAACCAAGGGATATAATGATTGTGTGCTCCAGTGTCCAATGCCCCCATTTTTGAAATGTTTTTGAAAGCGAGGAAAATATTAGTAATTTGCAGGCAGATCAATTGGAAGTTTGCGAGAGTATCAAATTGGTAGAAAGACCACACAAAATAAGCTACCATGCAGAAAGAGATGGCACAAAATAAAGATATTTATCAAAGTGCACGTGTTTATCACCTTATCAGATCCAGAGCACTTTGCTGGGTGACTCACAGCAAATATCCTTGGGCAGGATCATTTCATTTGTCCGTGTAACTGCAGGCAAAATTGAGTACAGCAAAGTCGCTCATTCAGCAAAACAAACCGCCTGTTGTTGTGGGGTTGGCCAAGTCAACACCACACAAGTAAAGCCAAAGGGATTCTAATGGGCCTGTCCCACTTAGCTATTTTTAGGCGACTGCCCGCGACTGTCATAGTCGTAGCAGGTTGCCAAAAAAACGGCAACTGGACCCCCCTCCGACATAAAATTTGAAATAGAATCATTACTTTGACAATTTTTTTAAAAACGAAGTCGGCACCGGCGACAACCTACGTTAACCTGGCAACAACTACGACAGCACCTATGTCTGGAGAAGTCAAGCTACGCTCATTGGCATCAAACCCACTGTCACCGACTGTCTCGGAAAATGTTTCAACATGTTGAAAATCCAGCGGCGACCAGAAAGACGCTACGACTCTTCGGGTGACTGAGGAGACGACTCACGACCATACAGGCGACACCCCGGCGACCATGTGGCGACACCCTAGTCGCCTGTAGCCGCCTAAAAATAACACCTAAGTGGGACAGGCCCTTAAGCCTCACACTAAGACGTGTCAGCTCTGAAGGTTCAACACTTCCTTTCTAATGAGCAGGAGCTCAGCTTGTTTACATGTTCAAAATTCTGGAGTGAAATTAAAAAATTTCAAACTCAGAGAAGTTTACTCTTGACTCTTGACTCTTGACTCACACGTTGAGGGGATGGAACCCAACGGGTCCCCCTTTGTCTAGTTGGCTATAATATGAGTGAATAGAAAATGGTTTCAATGGCCAACACACAAATAGTACTAAATAGACAATGAGCAAATTTGCCTTTGTTTCAGTCTCATTGTTATTCCTGTGATATTTGCATTTTGTTCACAACATAATTTGCCAGTTTGCCCCAGGATAATATTATGATCATCTAAAATAATCATATAAACTGCACGTAGGAAATGAACCACAACACAATACTTGTTGTGCTCTACTTTTCATATTAATAAACACTTCAGAAATCTTAGAAAGAACTACTGTGAAACTGTGCTTAAAAATCAGGTTTTATTTATCTTATTTATCAAAGTTTATAATCATCACTGCATTGAAGTAGTTTCTCCAAGTTTAATTTGGAAGTCGCCACTGCTTTTGAACCACTGTTTGCTGTGTTTTTTGTTCCAATTCCAGCCTCTTGTGTGTCGATTTGAGCACAATACTTAGTGCTGGAGGAACTCAGCAGGTCAGGCAGCATCTGTGGAGGGAATGCAAGGACAACATTTTGGGTTGGGACATTTCTTCAGACAGGTGAGTCTGCAGAAGGGTCCCAACCTAAAATGTGCCTGTCCATTCCCTCCACAGATGCTGCCTAACCTGCTGAGTTCCTCCAGCACATTGCATTTTTTAAATTCTCCCCATTATCTTTGGTTCTCCATGAAGAGTCAAACCTCCAACATCTCAACCAAAGCAGCGGAATTCCCAATCTAAATCAATTTGCCTCTCTGGCCATACTCAGAACTCTTCTTAAAACTTGCCCTTTGAACATAATCCTGCCCTGATCTCCTTTTATACTGTTTAGTGTTGTACCTTGACAGATTGTGCTCCTGTGAAATACCTTGAGAGGTGTTGCTACTGTTGAGTCACTCTCTAAATAGAATTTCTGTTTTTGTTCAAGGAAGGATCGCCTCAATTAAAATGTGGGTCCAAACTTTTCCACTGGTTTTTTTTACAAAGATTTTGTGGAGAAATAATTTTTCCCACAAAATCGTTTACAGAATTCCCAATATATGTTACAATTTTGTATCTCATAAATTCAGAAAGAAGGATTTGGCAAATACTATTTAGTGATATCATTTGAAGAGAATTGTGTGTAAAAAAAAAAATGGTGTTTATATATTTACTGGAGCAAAGCAGTTCTTTGCTTGCAATAGATATGCCTGTTAGGTCACTCATGCATATCAACCAACAGCAGCAAATGTTGAACAGTGTTTGACAGTGAAGGTGCCTTCTTATCACTAGTTGTGCTTTACGGAAAGGTACAGAATGTGCTACATTGCATATGATTGATAGGGGGTTTTACCAACATCTTTTATTCCCCAAAGACACAGAGAGAAAAGATTATTCCAATCAGACTCCATATAAAATAAAAAGTAGTTAAAATAGTCCCTGCCCGCAGAGCACATGAAATAAAATCCAAACACATCAGTCTTCCAGCCCATACGATATGTTAAAAGTATTCTACTCAATCAGTGAGCCGTCCCTCCGCACAGCTTGCTCCAATTTATTAGGTAGATGCCAGTGTCATAAGAGCTGGGATGCGTTAGCCAGAGGCAGGGCTGATTCTGGATGGGAGTCTTCCGTACTTGAAATTGCCTAGAAATTACCTGGTCCCAAAGCCTTTGCTATGTTGGCGATCTCAGCCATTTCTTGATATCACATTATGTTTGCTAGAAATTGGCTTCCGTGACATTGGTTTTCAGAGAGGGAAGGCAGAATGGATTACAAAGTTGGTGCTTATAACTAAAGTTAGTCGCAAATGCTTTGGGCCTTGTCTTTATCTCTCACCAGATACGCATCCCCAACGAGCTGACCCTGACATGCTCTTCTGCACTTCTCACTGCAATATTGTTGATCTCCTGGTTTAATATTAATGGTGAGATGAGGGATATGCTGAGCCATGAACTTACAGCTGGTGCTAGTGTACATTCCTGCCGCTGCTGATACCCCTCGATGTTCATGGATGCCCATTGTCCAGCTGCCAGATCCATTTTGTGCCTTGTCCATTTTGCATAATCATGGTGCTACACAGCAGAGTGGAAGGTTGCCTTGCAATGGAGACAGAACATTGCCTCTATCAATCAATCAATCAATCAATCAATCAACTTTATTGTCATCTTGCAAGCAACAAGTACAGTGCAAAATGAAAAGACGTTTCCCAGTGAATAGCGGAGCCTCGCACATGAAATTTAAAACACTTCTCACATAATAACACTAAAAAAAACAATCCAGTCCCTGATGGAACAGAATAAATAGTTAAAATCAGGTAAAAAACACAATGTTAAAATACAGTAAACCAATCATAAAAAAATGTCCGGGGCCGCTGATTTGAGTGGCCAGTGCCAGTTATTAAAGTGTCCGTGCCAGCCGCAGAGTCAAGTCAAGTGACTGTGAGTGCAGAGTGACTGTTTAGCAGCCTCACCGCCTGTGGTAGGAAGCTGTTTAGCAGCCTCGTAGTCCGGGCTTTGATGCTTCGATATCTCTTGCCTGATGGCAAGAGATCCAGGTGTGTGTGGAGGGGGTGCAGTTTGTCCTTGGCAATTCTCTGTGCTTTCTTCAGACAGCGGCTCTGGAACAGTTCTTGTACCGAGGGTAGGGAGACGCCAATAATCCTCTCTGCTCCCCTCACTACCCTCTGCAGAGCCTTCCTGTCCGAGCAGTTGCAGGTGCAGTACCACGTATTTATGCAGTACGTGAGTACAGACTCCACCGTGCCCCTGTAGAAAGTCCTGAGGATGTTGGTGGGGAGTGAGGCCTGTTTTAGTTTCCTCAGGAAGTGCAGTCGCTGATGGGCCCGTTTGACGGTCCCAGTGGTGTTCCTGGACCAGGTGAGGTTGTCCGTTATCTGCACACCGAGGAACTTTATGCTCTCCACTCTCTCCACTGCAGTGCCACTAATGTTGAGCGGTGTATGCTCTGGCTGCGCCCTCCTGAAGTCGACAACCATCTCCTTAGTTTTGTCGACATTCAATTCTAGGTTGTTTTTGCCGCACCAGTCCACCAGTTGTTCTACTTCCTCCCTGTACATTGTTTCGTCATCTCCACTGATGAGTCCCACCACTGTAGTGTCGTCCGCGAACTTTATGATTTTATTTTCCCTGAATCTGGCAGCACAGTCATGTGTGAGCAATGTGAACAACAGCGGGCTGAGCACACAGCCTTGAGGGGAGCCGGTGCTCAGCGTGATCGAGCCTGAAGTGTTCTTGCCAACACGGACTGACTGCGGTCTCTCTGTCAGAAAGTCCAAGATCCAGTGACTCTGTCAGAAAGTCCAAGATCCAGTCGCAGCGGCCCCTCGGGAGATAGTCGGAGCTTTTAAAAGTGAGTGTTGTGTGTCTTGTCCTGTCTGTCCAAGATATATGTACTGCAGGAACATGCTCCTAAACATCGGGGAAAACCACGGTAGTAGTAAAGGCGCGTTTTGGTGCGATTTAGACCAAATACGCCGCTATGGACTTCTACTACCGGCTGCGAGGCCGAGCATATCGGCCGCAGATGTGACTACGACCGGAGAGAGGAGGCAAGAGAGGAGAGAGAGGAGGAGGAGAAGACGCAAGCGGTGTGAGAGGAGGCAGAAACGGGGTAAAAGAGCAGGCTCTTACGTGAGGCAGAGACGGGGGAAAAGAGCAGGCATTCACGCTAGGCTAACAGCTAACCCCACCCGACCTGCAGTGCCCTCGCTTCTCCTCTCTAATGTCCGCTCCCTGGACAACAAACTCGACGAACTGCGTCTTCTCAGGACAACATACAAGGATATACGAAACTGCTGTGTGTTTGTCTTCACTGAATCATGGCTCCACGGCAATATCCCGGACACGGCAATACAGCTGGAGGGAATGACATCATTCCGTGCGGACAGAGAGGCAGCTAGCTCTGGTAAGAGCCGAGGTGGAGGCCTGTGCTTGTACATAAACAAGGACTGGTGTGTGAACGCTACGATAGCCGGGAAACACTGCTCTCCGCTGATAGAATTCCTCATCGTGAAATGTCGGCCTTTCTATCTGCCGAGGGAATTCTCCGTTGTTTTTGTTGTGGCTGTATATGTTGCACCAAGTGCAAATGTAAATTCTAAGGCCAACGAAGCACTGGGAGCCCTGCATGATGCCGTCAGTGAGTTCCAGACCAAACATCCTGATAGCTTCATTGTGGTGGCCAGGGATTTTAATCACACCAGCCTTAAGACTGTGCTCCCAAAATTCAAGCAATATGTGGATTTTGAGACCAGGGGAGAGAACATCTTGGACTTGGTTTACACCAACACCCCAGAGGCTTACAAGGCAGCCCCACGCCCTCACCTGGGCCACTCGGACCACATTTCAGTGTTCTTAACACCAGCCTACAGACCTCTGCAAAAACAAGTCAGAGCGGAGAGAAAACACACCAGGGTCTGGCCAGAGGGAGAAGCCTCGGCACTGCAGGATTGCTTCCTGCACACTGACTGGGATGTGTTCAGGACAGCAGCATCCTATGATGACCTCATCAACATCGAGGAGTACACAGAGACTGTAACCAGCTACATTGCCAAGTGCACTGAGGATGTCACCATCATGAAAACTTTCACTGCACGTGGTAACGAAAAGCCATGGATGACAGCAGAGGTGCGCTCGCTGCTGAGGGCTCGTGATGCAGCCTACAGAGCCGGTAACACAGCCGCTCTCCGATCCACCAGGACTGCACTGGGAAAAGGAATCAGGGCAGCGAAACGTGCCTTCGCGGGGAAAATCCAGGGACACCTCTGCGACACAGGAGACACCAGGAGGATGTGGAAGGGAATCGAAACACTGACGGGGTACAAGGCAAGGCAGCAGGTAACCGACACGGACACTTCTCTCCCAGATAAACTAAACAACTTCTTTGCACGTTTTGATGCAGCAAACACCACACCCAAGAGGAGAGCCAGCCCCTGCCTACAAACCGACCAGCCAGTCCTGACCATAGACAAAATGGACACACGGAGAATCCTGTCTAAGGTCCACCCGTGGAAAGCAGTCGGACCCGACAACATCCCAGGACGTGTGCTAAAGGAATGTGCTGAGGAGTTAGCAGATGTGCTAACAGACATCTTTAACATCTCCCTTAGTCAGGCCATTGTCCCCACATGCCTCAAAACTTCCACGATAATCCCCATAGCGAAGAAACCAGTGGTTGCCTGCCTAAATGACTACCGCCCTGTCGCCCTGACCCCAATAATAATGAAGTGTTTTGAACGCCTGGTGAAACCCCACATTACTGCCAGCCTCCCCTCATCGTTAGACTCCCTACAGTTTGCCTATCGCCCCAACCGCTCTACAGAGGATGCCATCTCTACCACGCTGCACACAGTAATCGCGCATCTGGAACACAAGAACACATACGCCAGAATCCTGTACATTGACTTCAGCTCAGCGTTTAATACCATCATCCCACAGAGACTTGTGGAGAAACTAACCCTGCTGGGCCTCAACACCACCCTGTGTCACTGGATCTTGCATATATCAGTATATGCATGGCCAAATCAGAGGGTAATGTAGATGAACACAACATGCTGGAGCATCTCAGCAGGACAGTCTGAAGAAGGGGCTTGACCTGAAACTTCTGTCCAAAGATGCTGCCTGTAGTGCTGAGTTACTCCAGCATTTTGTGTCTATTTTCGATGTAAACCATCTTCTGCAGGTCCTTCCGGCACACTCATCAAGTAATGTAATGGACACATGCATCTGTAACAGGTGAACAGTGAGGAGCAAAATCAAGTAGGTCCACACCCGGTGTTGGATCTCGCTGGCTGCCATGAAGCTAATATGTCTGGGTCAGTCCCACCAAGCTGCTCTTGGCAATGGACATTGAAGTCCTGCGTGGATGAGAGGGTCTCAGCTACACGGAGAGGTTGGATAGACTTGGATTGTTTTGCTCTGGAACGTCAGAGGTTGAGGAGAGACTTGATAGAAATATAAAACAATTATGTGAAGCATGGATAGGGTAGACAGTCAGAACCTTTTGTCCAAGGGTAGACATGTCCAATATAAGTGACATAGCTATAAGGGGGAGTTAAATGGAGATGTGCAGGGCAAGGTGGTGGGAGCCTGGAACGCATTGCCAGAGGTTGGGAAGGCAGATACAATAATGGTGCTTAAGAGGCTTTTAGATAGACACATGACAGTACAGGGAAAAGAAGGATATAGATCATGTATGTCCAAATGAGATCAAATTAACTTGGCCTATGTTCAGCACGAATATTGTGGGCTGAAGGGCCCATTCTTGTTGCATGTTCTAACTCTATCATATTGTCTGTAAGGTATAATTCAGAGATCAATACAATTGCAAGTTATACCCCAGCCGCTACGAGGACTTGGCAAATTGTGTGTGCTGAGTACAATCTTGCAATTGTTCAAATTCGGTGTCTTGGCTGATGCCAGAATTTCTTGTTCTAACACTGGGGCGATGATGAAACTAAATGCCTTGCCTGGTCATTTCTGAGGAGAATAGGAGTCAAATATATTGTTGCATGTCTGGAGTTGTAAATAGATTGTTCTAACCTCCCCCCAGTCTAGTTTCAGTCAATAAAATACTGAATCAAGCACTTGAACAACTCAACTTTATTTTGGATAACACAACACAAACTCCCCTATACAATACCTAACCACCTTCGATCCTTGTATCTCCTTGGCCAAGCCCTTCTAGCCTCGTGCAAGCAGAGACACAGCAAAAAGTCACGCAGTCCCAAGCGTTCTTTCAGAAGATCGACATCGGACCTTGTGGGAGCAACCTTTTGTAGGTCCCCAAACCTTGAGGGGCCAAACCACATGGGGGTGGTCTCTTTCTAAACCAATTAAACATATTAATAATAACAGTACTTAATTGACAGTTCCCTAACCCAACAATACAATCTTGAATACATTGTATTTGAAAGAAGCTTCTAGAAGGAAGCAAACAAGAATGAACACTGAAACATGTGCCCTGGGATTCTTCTCCAAGGCTCAACAGTTTGACCAATCACCAATTAACAGGATGACCATCTCGCAACATTATTTATACCATTTACAATCCCCTTGCAGCGATCCAATCGAAATGATGCATTTAAGGTTCGTTTGCAAAACTGCTATACATTTTATCAGTTTAGAAGAAACAAGGAGAACACCTGGATCCCTCACCATCCTGCATACCAGTTTGAGCCTAGACTGGCTGGCGCCATCCAAAGCCTGTAAATTTCAGCTGACAAGGGATAAGCAATTCTGACAAGTGCAGGGATCCTCCATTTTATGATGTCTTTAATTTGGCCGGTATTAACAGAGTCACAACTAACCCAGACTAATTAAAGATTGCTGATTCCATCTCCATGGGCATTAATAAACCAGATGGGTTTTTAATGACAGTTTCACAATCATGATTAAAAAGCAATTTTTACCATTTTTGATTATCAAAGCTGGCATGGTAGGATTGTGTTCTTCCTAGCTCTTCCTACAGCTTTTCTAATCCTCTATAAATGTAGAACTCTAAGCCTTTCTATTTCCCTCCAAATTTAGCCTTGAAATTACTGTGGGTGATAATTGGAGATGAAATGTTTATACCTATGGATAATTTTTTTGCCTACTGTTTCCAAGAAGGTATTAATGTAGCTATGAAAATAGTAAACAAAGTGCTATGCGAGAGTGTTAATTGTCTGTGAGCTAATATTGTCAGTGATATTTTCGAGACTTGGTCTGTTTCTCAATCACACCAAGTCTATCTGTTAAATGCATTGGCGTTAAAAGAAAACTCTTATCAACTCGAGGAAAAAATAATAATAATCTATTTGCCTTCTTTTTTCTGCAAGATGGAACGGGATGCTAATGACCTCAAAAGAGCCTTCCTAAAAATAATATTAGGTGTTGGCCGGTTAGCTTTTCAAATGTACTCCATTTAATCAAAGAAGATTAATGCTAATCTTCTACTTTAAGTTTACCTTCCTGTGTTATTTCCATCTCCCTTACATCCCTGCACGGTGGCGCAGCGGTAGAGTTGCTGCCTTACAGTGCTTACAGTGCTTGCAGCGCTTGAGACCTGGGTTCGATCCTGACCATGGGTGCTGCCTGTACGGAGTTTGTACGTTCTCCCCTTGACCCCATGACTTTTCTCCGAGATCTTCGGTTTCCTCCCACACTTCAAAGACGTACAGGTTTGGAGGTTAATTGGCTTGATATAAGTGTAAATTGTAATTTGGTCCTAGTGTGTATGTGTAGGATAGTGTTAATGTGCGGGGGGATCGTTAGTTGGTGCAGACTCGGTGGGCCAAAGGGCCTGTTTCTGCACTGTATCTCTAAACTAAATTAAACTCAATATCCTGGAATCTTTGGATTGCTTTTTCAAATATGCCCAAGAGTTGAACATCTGCAGTCCTCCTAAATGTCCATAGCCCTCACTGTGAAGAATTTTCTCCTTATCTCAGTACTAAAGGGCCAACTTTTTATGCTGTGATGGTGAGCTCCCACCTCTATTTAGAAGGACCACCCTCCCAGATTCTACTAACAACCTACTTGAGAACTTCATGAGGTGGAATTTACTTGGGAAATTCTGGAAATTCTGCTTGAAACTGCCAGTATTTTTCGATGCAAGTGAAGGATTGTTGCACAAATACAGAAAACCCAAACTTTTTCAAAAGCTGCAAGCTCTTCATTACCCATTTGGTTATTGCATTCTAACATTGGACTTAGCAGAAAGTCACAAGTTTACCTCCCACTGCTGGAATGGAACGAAGCAGCTGAGGGGGGAAAAAACACGCAGAACTTACAAAGCAGACACACGAGACTGCAGGTGTTAGAATCCTGAGCAAAGATCAAACTGCTGGAGGAACTCAGCGGGTCACACAGCATCTATGGAAGCAGTTGGACAGACTGCCCATTTCATTCCAGAGAAGCTACCTGACATGCTGAGTTTCCCCAGCAGTTTTTTTTTTTTATTATAATAGAGGAACAGTTCCCTGAACCAGAGACATTTTGGATTTCAGCACAAGAACAGTAAAACGAAGAACCACGCAGGATATATTAGACGGTTCACAGTCTGCATAGCTAGATGTTTTACTTCGTTTTTCTATGTTTCTATGTTTCATAAATGTTGTTTCTTATTATTTCAATAGCTTTTAAATGTTTTTGAATATTTCTGCTTTCTCTCTTGTAAGATTTTGCCATGATACTGTTGAGGAACGCACTGGCTCAGGAGCACAAACTGGCAAAGCACAGTCTGCGGGAGCTAACTTTGTACTCAACATGTGGGTTGGTGATGTGCTTGTGTGGATTGCTACTGGCAGTAAGTTCCAGCACTGTACGTCTCAAAGAGATCCCAACCTCATCTTCTGAACGCAAGAGAGTATAGGCATAATGTATTCAGTCTGTCCTCATACAACAGTGAGGGCACAGTGGCGCAGCAGTGGAGTTGCCGCCTTACTTGTATTGTATTCTTTGTATTCAAATTTATTGTCATTGTCTCAATTTGAGACAACGAAATGAATTTCCCTTACAGGCAGTATCATAAAAAAAATAAAAATAATAAAAATAATAATAAATAAATAATAAAACATATTAAAAATAAAATTGAAATTGAATTAAAAAAAAAGCACAAACACAGAAAGTCCACGACACAACATAACATAAATGGCACCAAGGTGAGGAAGGCACCATAGTCCAGCCAGCCTCCCCTCCGTGTTCATCCGTGGTCGGGGCCTTACGAGCACCCGCAGTCGCCGCCCCGGGTGGCCCGATGTTCATGCCCTCACGCCGGGCTGGTGGAACGCCGACGCCGAACCCCGACGGTGAGCATCCTCCTCCTCAGCGGCCCGGACCTCCCGATCAGCCGCCTCCCGCTGCCGGAGTCTGCAGCTCCTGAGTCCACAGGCCGAGCCGGGCAGAGTCACAGGACCCCGCGCTGTCCATCAGCGCCACCCACGTTGGGAGCACCGCAAACCGCAGCTCCATGATGTTGGTGCAGCAGGTCCAGCATTCCGGGCTCCAGATGGCGACCCCCGGTAAGGCATCACCAGCCCCGTGATGTTCCAGCGCTGTCCCGCCGCTGCTGGAGCTCCGGTTGATCCCGGCAGGAAAGGCCGCGCCAATCCAGGTAGGTAGGCCGCTGTGGGGGGGAGGGGGGGGGCGAGGATGCGACTCGAATAATAGTCGTGTCCTCACCAGGAAGCGGCTGAAGTACGGTATCCCCCGCACCGTGCCCTCTTCCCCCACATAAAAACACCAAAAAAACACAAAAAAACACACTTTTACATAACTAAATAAACAAAAAAACAAAAAGATACCGGGCTGTAGGTGGAGGCTGCTGACACCAGTGCCACCGGAAGTACAATACCACAATGCCACACACGGGTCCTGGGTTTGATCCTGACTACAGATGCTGTCTGTACAGAGTTTGTACTTTCTCCCCGTGGCCTACGTGGGTTTTCTCCCAAATATTTGGTTTCCACCCACACTCCAAAGATGTACACGTTTGTAGGTTAATAGGCTTGGTATAAATGTAAATTGTCGCCAGTCTGTGGAGGATAGTGTTATGCCCCTGTCCCGCTTAGGAAACCTGAACGGAAACCTCTGGAGACTTTGTGCCCACCCAAGGTTTCCGAGCGGTTCCCGGAGGTTCCCAGAGGTTTTTGTCAGTCTCGCTACCTGCTTCCACTAACTGCAACCTCCGGGAACCGCACATAAACCTTGGGTGGGGCGCAAAGTCTCCAGAGGTTTCCGTTCAGGTTTCCTAAGGGGCGTTAGTGCGCAGAGATCGGTGGTCGGTGCAGACTCGGTGGGCCGAAGGGCTTGTTTCCACGCTGTATCTCTGAACTAAACGAAAAAACTAAGATATTACCATAGGCAACATTTATTGTACTTACTCTCAGGCAGTGTAGGAAATCAAAAACAGCAGGGTTCCACAGAAGCATTTTTAGCAAGGCCCTGTATTGTTGCAGTGAAGCAGATGTACTTTTATATTCCAACCCCATTTTGTAGTAAAGACTTTCCTCCCACGTACCATCCTAATTGCCTGCTCTAAATGCACATTAGCATTTTGTGATTTACCCAGGATCCTTGGAACACCGAAGTCTCACAGCCTCACATCTTTTAAACAATATTCTGCGTTTCTATTAGTTCTACCAGAGTGCAAAATGTAACATTAATCTGCATTATATTCCATCTGTCATGTTCTACTCTATTCTCCTGACCTGCCTATAACCCATATGCAATCTATCTGAGTCCCCTCACAGCTTACTTTCCCACCTAGCTTTGTAAGGTTAACAATATTATTTATGTTCCACTCAGTTCTTTGTTGCAGATTACAAAATGGCAAGGTGCAAATATTGAGCCTTACATAAACCCATAGCTACTGTCTGCCAAACAAAAGTGATTCATTTATTCCTATTCTTGTCTTTGTATCTGTTAACCAGTCTCAAGCATAATGGCAAATTACCCCTGACAACATGAGCCCCATCTGTAATATAGTGCATTATCACTGTTGCAATACCTTATTAAATGCTTTACTCAAAATACATGTATACATCAACTGTTTCTCTCTCTCTCTCTCTTCATATATTTACAATCTCTAAAAGTTTGTTAGTTTCCATTTTATGTGTGGGAGGAAACCGAAGATCTCGGAGAAACCCATGCGGCCACAGGGAGAATGTACAAACTCCGTACAGACAGTGCCCGTAGTCAGGATCGAACCCGGGTGCTATCTGCACGAAGTTTGTATGGGCTTGTACGGGTTTGATTCTGCTAGAAGGAACTGAAAGGGTTAATTGCAATTACTGTCAGCTCAGCTACGTGTCTCTTGTTTTACGCTCCTCACCCCCTCACACAGACACAGGGATTATTCGCAGTGCGGCTGCTGGTTGCCATTCCTGATGCCAAGGAGCGGTGTTCTGCATCACGGCTCTTGTTCAGCTGTCAGTAGTTTGCCTGTCAGATTCAAATGAAGCCCCTGAATCTCTGAGACCAGCCAATACTCTCCGCCAGTGCATCATCTAAAATTCAGAATGGGCTCCAGCATGGGCCACAGGTTGCTGAATCGTGAGGATTATGATAATGAGGGTCATTTCTGCCCCGTTAAAACATCCAGGCATGTGCATCACCAGCAGAGACTTGGGCAATACCCAGGCCAGAGACATCTTCCTCATCTCCCAAGTGCACATTTCGAAGTCCAGTGCCCACATTGAGATCAGCTTTGTCAGGCTGGCTAACATCCCAAACAATTAATATGACCTCCATTCAATGGAGCTCATTAACAATAAATATCCATCAATTATATCCCACACAATCACTAAGAGAAAGATAATGCTCTCACAATGCTGGACATAGGGTGGCATGGTGCTGAAGCAATAGAGTTGCTGCCTTACAGCACCAGAGACCTGGGTTCAATCCCGACTGGGTGTTGTCTCTACGGAGTTTGTACGTTCTCCCCGTGACTTGCGTGGGTTTTCTCTGCGATCTTCGGTTTAATCCCACACTCCAAAGACGTACAGGTTTGTAGGTTAATTGGGTTGGTAAGAATGTAACTTGTCCCTAGTGCGTGTAGGATAGTGTTAATGTGCGGGGATCGCTGGTCGGTGCGGACCCGGTGGGGCCGAAGGGCCTGTTTCCGTGCTGGTAGAGTTGCTGTCTTGCAATGCCAGGCACTTGGGTTTGATCCACCCGTCTGTATGGAATTTGCTCCAAGTACTCCAGTTTCCATCAATATTTCAAAAAATGCGCAGGTTTGTGCGTTAAATTGCCTTTGCAAATTGTCCCTAATGTGAAGGGAGTGGATGTGAAAGTGGGATAACATAACATAACACTAGTGTGAACGGGTGATCGGTGGTCTGCATGCACACGTTGAGCCGTAGGGCCTGTTTCCATGCTGTATCTCTAAGCTAAGCTAAACTACACAAGAGACTCCAGTCAGACACAGACCAGTCAGATCCAAAAAGTAAACTGTCCATCCCACCCCCACCCCCACTCACAACAGATGCTGCCTGACACAATGAATTCCTCCAGCAGTTTATTTTTGCATTAAGAATCTACTATCCAGTCTTAATGTTGCTACCACAAGCACGCAATTATTTTTTTTTAAAAGCTAATAAACACTTTAAGAACATACACACAGGCTGGGCTCTAGTAGTACTCAGTGTTCCTGTTATTTTTATCTAAATTTACGGCAATATTTTCCAAATATTTTCTGTGTAAGATAGTCCATTAAAATGCTGGCACACTCTGAGGAGCTGCTGCCAATGTTGGCATACAGGCTGCCTGTTCCAAAATGCACGGACAGCTGCCCAAAGGACAAGAGTGTTTCTATGTCACAATGAAGTCTTCACTAATGCGCAGCACCAGAAATGGTACATCGGGAAGGCAGAACATTAGATGGGGTTTAGTTTAGTTTTGTTTCATTTAATTTAGAGACACAGCATGGAAAAGGGCCCGTCAGCCCACGAAGTCCGTGCCATCCAGCGATCCCCACACACTAACATTGTCCTACACACACCAGGGACAATTTACAATTATACCAAGCCAATTAACGTACAAACTTGTGTGTCTTTGGAGTGTGCGAGGAAACCGAGAATACCAGAGAAAATCCACGCAGGTCACAGGGGAACGTACCAACTCTGTACAGACAGCACCCATGGTCAATATCGAACCCGGGTCTCTGGCGCTGTCAGGCAGCAAGTCTACTGCTGCACCACTGTGCCAGGGTGACAGATAGTGACATGAACCTCAGACATCTCCTCAGATACAAACGTTTTAACCGTGAAAACTAATGATTTGTGGCAAGAAAAAATCAAATCTATTTTGATTTAAAGAGGACCCCTGCTCTTATGAAGGAGAATATATTCAGTTGTGATCCCTTGTATGACTGATTGGAATGCTAGCAATCTGAGATCTGAATCATACAATCAAAGTCGGAAAATTATAGATGACTAACATTACTTCTTTCGTAGGTACATTGTTGCAACCTCGTCCCTCGACTACGTCCAAGGACGACAGTCTTTTCACTTGAGGCCGAGGTTCAATTCTACCTCCTCCAACCTCATCTGCTGTATCCGCTGTTCTAGGTGTGTATATCGGCAAGACCAAGCGCTGGCTCGGCAAACCTTTTGCTGAACACGTCAGCTCAGTCTGCCTAAACCTACCTGATCTCCTGGTTGCTAAATACTTTAACTCCCCCTCCCTTGCCCACACTGACCTTTCTGACCTGCGCGTCCTCTATTGTCAGAGTGAGGCCCAGCGCAAATCGGAGGAACAGCATCTCATATTTCGCTTGGGCAGCTTACATGTTGACTTCTCTAACTTCAGTAACCCTACCTTTCCCTCTCCCTCCATCCTTCCCCCTTCCCAGTTCTCTGACCAGTCTGACTGTCCCACTGATTACACAGTGTCTCTGTTTGCTTTGTTGTCACCTTCTCCTAGATAAAAATGGTCGTCCACATTTTCCTTGATTCTCAGCTCTTTTGATCTTTTACTCTTCCTTATCTCTGTAATACTCTCCCCAGACGCTCAGTCTGAAGAAGGGTCTCGACTCGAGATGTCACCCATTCCTTCTCTCCAGAGATGCTGCCTGCCCCGCTGAGTTACTCCAGCACTTTCTGTCTATCTTCGGTGTAAATCAGCATCTGCAGCTCCTTCCTACACACTTGTTGCAACTTTGTACCTCAGCAATGTTTTTGCTTGCAATCTTATCTGTTGAATTGGGAAACAGTGCCAGATACACAAATTGAGGAAGGGTCCCAAAATGATGTCTGCCCATTTACCTCCACAGATGTTGCCTGAACCATTAATTTCCTCCAGCAGTTTACATTTTCCTCAAGATTCCAGCATCCAGTCATCTGTGTATCCACAAGTAAAATGAGTCTTTCTAACAAAACAAGTAATTCCTCGCTTCTTGGTTCTTGGTTTCTTGGTCCTCCAAAATATTCCAAATGGAATTAAAACTGGAGGTGGTGGAGGGAGGACTTAAGCCAGAAAGGGTTATTGGGAAGAAAGAGCTACCTTAAATTTAGTTGCATCTAGTTGGGTAACTATAGTAGGGTGAAGATTATTCCATGCTTTAATTATGCGGGGGAAGAACGAATTGCTGTACACATCTGTCTTGGTAGCTGGAATCACAAATTGGATCGAATGCCCTCGTCTGCTCCTAATTGGTTTGGGTTTGGTGTAGGTCTTGTAATCTATGTCGAGCTGACTATTTAACATTTTGTAAAAACAGGTCAAACGGTGAGCTTCATGTCTGTCTTGTAATGTGACCATCCTTGCACACCGTACTCCAAGTGTGGTCTCACCAAGGCCGTACATCAGTACAACAATACTTCTCTACTCTTGTATTCAAATCCTCCAGCAATTAAGGTCAACATGCTCTTTGCTGTTCTGGTTGATTATCTGTTCGCTGCCAGTGAAATCAAGGGCACGCAGATCTCCATGAAAATCAATATTTCGCATCTTTCACTTTTTAAGAAATATCAATGTTTATTGTTTTCTCGCAGAAGTGGAGAGTATGACGTTGCTCCACGTCATCTGCCAAGCTACCGTTCACTCTCAGCTTACCTACACCCCTTTGAAAACTCATCACTTCTCGCATTCCCATTTGATTACTTGGCACGAATCAAAGTATGCAATAAGTTTCTCTCCAGTGTGTTTGTCACATTCATCCCTCAATTAAAATCACTAAACAATCAAATTAACTGGTCATTCATTACTATTGTGTGACTGTATGTTGCACTAATTGATGGCACGACAAAAGGAACTGATCATGTGAGTTATAATTGGCTGCAATATAAATAGAGGATTAGAGGGCAATGGACCAAATCTGGGCAAATGGGACTACCTTAGTTGGCAATGATGGGCCTGTTTCCATGGTGTAAAACTGTGACTCTAAATGTAAGTTATTTTGACTTGTTTTCTAAATTAAAGCACTATAACGTCTACATTTCATACACCATAAAGCAGTTCTGGGGGTTACGGTTGAGGAGGGAAGTGTTGCCCTAGGTGTCAGCATGGCATACCTTTATCACAATGCTGCTTGGATCTCAAGGCTACGATGCAGGAAAAGATTACAACATTTCACAAAGATGAACTCCCCAGAAGTTAGGTCAATTGGCGATTTAAATGACGTTTTCAGGACATCAAAGGAAACTGGCAAGGTGGTTGAAGAGAGACTATTATTAGTATTTGCCGAGCCTGTCCCACTTAGGAGATTTTTCAGCGGACTGCGGGCGACTGTCAAGTTGCCGGCGGTTGCCTGAAAAACCGGAAACTGGATTGGCGACTGTCAGTGGAACAGACTCACAAACACATCACAAAGGCGGGGGCCAGGGCAAGCGGGGAGAGCGTTGTCTGAAATTCACACGGTGCAAAGCCAAGGTGATACAGACACACACCACGATGAACAGGAAGGTTGGTGCTGTAATTAAGACGGCTAGCACAGTGTACGGTAAGTCCTTTAAAACGGGTGGGGGGGAAGAAGGGGGGAGAAGGGGGGACAAGAGGGGAGAAGGGGTGGAGACACCTTTTAAGAAGCCAGCCAACTTTTAAGAAGCCAGAGATACACAGCTGTGAAGCTCGGCGGACATTTAACATTACCGGTCGGTTATCCTTGGTTCTGAAAAACTACTTACGTTTTTTTTCCCCAATGAGCCAATGAAATTCACCGGTCAGCAGAGGCGATTAACTAAAACTACCTACGCCTATCTCGACTGCCTACAACTACATGGCGACACTACTACAACTGCACCTACCGCTACAGGATTATCGATTATAACCATATAACCATATAACAATTACAGCACGGAAACAGGCCATCTCGGCCCTACAAGTCCGTGCCGAACAAATTTTTTTTCCCCTTAGTCCCACCTGCCTGCACTCATACCATAACCTTCCATTCCCTTCTCATCCATATGCCTATCCAATTTATTTTTAAATGATACCAATGAACCTGCCTCCACCACTTCCACTGGAAGCTCATTCCACACCGCTACCACTCTCTGAGTAAAGAAGTTCCCCCCTCATATTACGCCTAAACTTCTGTCCCTTAATTCTGAAGTCATGTCCTCTTGTTTGAATCTTCCCTATTCTCAAAGGGAAAAGCTTGTCCACATCAATTCTGTCTATCCTTCTCATCATTTTAAAGACCTCTATCAGGTCCCCCCTTAACCTTCTGCGCTCCAGAGAATAAAGACCTAACTTATTCAACCTATCTCTGTAACTTAGTTGTTGAAACCCAGGCAACATTCTAGTAAATCTCCTCTGTACTCTTTCTATTTTGTTGACGATCCTTGGCTATTTCCTTGGCTACGAATTTTTGGCCGCAAAATAATTTTCAACGTTAAACATTTTGCAGTGACCATACTGAGGCCACAACTAGTTCCCAGAATGCGGGAAGTCCTCGCGAGCATGAAGGAGACTCACCAGTGACCACCAGCGAACATGTGGTGACCATGTGGCGAGCGCAGAGTCTCCTGCACTTGCCTAAAATGTCGCCTAAGTGGGACAGGCCAAAAAGATTAGCGGTGATAATCTAAGTCTATTACGCGGATTCTTCAGGAATTAAGTTAAATGCATTTCTACCCAGAGGGTGTGACAAAATTTAAAACATTCTTCCACAATTGGCAATTGTTGCTAGATTTTGTCTTGTGTTGAAAGATACTTGTTGACCAAAGGTATTGAGAGATTGTGGAGAAAATTGGAATACTTAGTTAGGCCATATATCTAGCATATTTGAGCTGAATAATCAAAGTCATCGATTACAATGTTCTGAACAATGCAGTTCTCGAACCAGCAGGCCATTCAGCCCATCATATGTGTTATATCTTTGAAGGAGCTATCCAAAAGTGTCATATTCTTTCACCTGTAGGACTTTCATCCATGAACAATGAATCCTCCAATTTAAGGCAATATCTAACAACACCCCTCCCCCTCCTCTTTCTCTCCCACACACTATCATTTTACCCTCCTCCTCTGTGCCTCCTGGACACATTTATTTTTCCACTCTCCCTCCTCCTACATTCCTTCCTCTGGCTTCACAATTTACAACTCTTCAACCCATCTGACCCACACCTTCTGCAGTAAATCTCTGGCCTTTGTTCCAACCATCTTTCTGTCAACCCCCCCCCCCCCCCCCCCCCCCCCCCCCCCCCCCCCCCCCCCCCCTCACCTGTGTTTATCTATTACCTTCCATGCATTGTTCTGCCTCTCCTCTCTTCAAGCTGTCTTCTTCCCCCCCCCCCCCCCCCCCCCCCCCCCCCCCCCCCCCCCCCCCCCCCCCCCGCACAAATCAGTCTGAAAAAAAGGTCCCAACCTGAAACATCACCTCCAGAATTGCTGCCTCACCTGGTTGAGTTTCTCCAACACTTTGTGTCCTTTTGGGTAAACCAGCATCTGCAGTTCCATGTTTCTACCCTTCACTTCCCTCCTTTTAGGATATGTGGAATACCCTTTGAAAATGTGCATGGCCTGTTTTTCCGTCTATCCTACTCAACAGTATATTCTGGATTACAAAAACCTGTTTTATTTTCTTTGTGTTATTTCTCCAATTTCCTTATTGCAAATATGTCAACATTCTCATTTCTACTGTCCTGAGTATTAACATTTAAGTAATCCAATATATATTTTTTTTAAAGTAAAATAATTGCAAACCCTATATTCAAATAACTATACCGAGGGCTTTACTCAATATCTAATCCATTTAGCAACTCTTTGTAACCTTATCAATGCCAGATTTAAGTCCAGAAAACACACTTAAAAGTGAAATTTAGTCAATGAATTTAGGAGATCAGCCAACACTTTGATGAATCACTATTTACGTCATATGCCACTTAGGTAGGAAGGTTGTGTTAATTAAATAAGTGCTGGCTTTAAGGTAATAGTATTAGTGTCCGAAAATATTGGGTTGTCACATGGACCTCATATGTTATGATTCCCTGTTGCCACAGGGAATGCAATGTGCAGATCTTAACTAAAGCTAGACACAAAATGCTGGAGTAACTCAGCGATCATCTCTGGAGAGAAGGAATGGGTGACATTTCGGGCCGGAACCTTTCTTCGGCTTGAAATGTCTCCCATTGCTTCTGTCCAGAGATGCTGCCTGTCCCGCAGAGTTACTCCAGCATTTTGTGTCTATCTTTGGTTTAAACCAACATCTGCAGTTCCTTCCTACACATATGGTTCTTAACTAGTCTGGCCGATACTTGGCAGCAGTTTGGATGGCTCTTTATCTCAGAAGTGGATTAGGAAGCCACTTGGTTTGAAGGTTACTAGAGATGGCCGTGACATGGGCAGGAAGGTAACTAAGGGTGTGCAGGAATCACCACATCCTATCAATAATTACATAATAACCACAACCTCCAGCCGGCACCCCACACCACTCCAAACACATCATCTTTCTCCCAACCTCTGTTATTAGTTCCATGGACTTTCACTGAGTTACTAATTGGCTGATCCAAACTTTAAACCAACACTCCGACTTCATTATCCTGAGGTGTGAGCCCCAAGGAGTGGGGCTCTTATATGTGTGAGAGCTCAGAAGATGACCTAAAATTGGGCACTCACAAATTTAATCTGATATGATTTTCTAAATTATTATGCATTACACCATCTACACTATAACCTTTTTCTCTCTTTCCCATTAAATCCTCTGATACTCTCGCTTTCCAATCAAGATTTTAAAAGTGTTTTCTTTTGAAGTCAATTTACTTTAAATATCACCATTTGTTACAAAATTGTGTCATAAACGGCATCAGGAGGCCGATGGAGATGGAGATGGAGCAGTCAGGATTCCAGGAATGGCTGCAGAATCTCATTTGTCACAGAAATACTGTAACCTACCACTGAGGAATCAATCAAAATAAAAATTGAAGTGGTGCAAGCTGTTTAAAAAAACTGCAGTGCCAGCGGGCAAAAGGTTGATGGTTGCGATTGTGACAAACACTCAGTAAGGAAGTCGGGGCAAATGCTTCCTTTAGAAGATTCGCTTAATTGAAGTGTTCTTATCTTGAGATAATCTCCAATAAATGAGCCTCTTAATCATTTAAACAACATGGAAATTAACAGAAATGATCTGGCACTCTGTAAAACTTTACTACTCTTTGAATAGTTTTAAAAAGGTGCAGGCTAGTAATACAGGTGCGGCTGTTGGTAGAAGCGCAGGCAGCACGGTGGCGCAGCGGTAGAGTTGCTGCCTTACAGGGCCAGAGTCCCAGGTTCGATCCTGACTACGGGTGCTGTGTGTACAGAGTTTGTATGTTCTCCCCGTGACCTGCGTGTGTTTTCTCCAGGTACTCCGGTTTCCTCCCACACTCCAAAGACATACAGGTTTGTAGGCTAATTGGCCTGGTAAATGTGTATAGGATAATGTTAGTGGGCAGGGATCGCTGGTCGGCGTGGGCTCAGTGGGCTGAAGAGCCTTTTTCCACGCTGTATCTCTAAACTAAACTATACTAAACTAAGCAAGTGGTGAATATTTGTACAAGGTCTATTCTATAGGCATGAGCCTATGGGGAGAGGGCAGGAGAATGGGTTTAAGGGCCTGTCCCACTTACAAGACTTTTCCGGCTACTGCCAGTACCCGTCATAGGTCGTTACAGGTCGCCGAAAATGTTCAACATGTTGAAAATCCAACGGTGACCAGAACAAGGTACGACTCTTTGGGCAACGACTCACGACCATACAAGTTTCACCCCGCGACATGTCGCCAGGGTGTCGCTTGTATGGTCGTGAGTAGTCTCCTAGTCACCCAAAGGGTCGTAGCGTCTTTCTGGACTCCGCTGAATTTTCAACATGTTGAAAATTTTTGGCGACCTATGATGCAGTCGCCGAAAAAAATTGTGTAAGTGGCACAGGCTCTTTAGGAGCGAGAGATAGATCGGCCATGATTGAATGACGGAGTAGATGATGGGCTGAATGGCCTAATTCTACTCCTAACGCTTATGACCTTATTTTGAGGATGTCATTTTCGAAAGGGAGGGCTAAGCAGATTTTAGATCTCTTTTGCACACATGGAAAGGGCTTCATTTCTGATTTGGGTTTCCTAACATAATGTGGGAGCCTGCACCCATTAAAATGGAAGTGTGTACTTGTTTCCTTATATTATACAGGGACTTTGGGTAGTCAGAGTAGCGCTGGAGAAAAAAGACGTGCAGACCTATTTCCAGGTTTATAGTATCAGGCAGGATGGTGTTCGCAGCAGAGGTGTGAAATAAAAATAAGTTTGGCAATAGTGGCAGAGGTCTTTTATGCATCCCAGGTTAAATGTTTTTATCTCAATTAATGGAACTTTTTTGGAACTGCCAAAAATGATAGGTCATAGACGTGATGGTGAACTCTGTTTCCTTCTCTACAGCTGCTGCCAGAACTGAGGAGGGTTTTGAATTGTTTTATTTTCTTCTTCCTTCAAAGGAAAACAAAAAACTGTAATACGGGCAAAGTTTACAAAGTCTGCAAAGTTTAGTTTCTGAGAACCGTCCATGAACCACTTCTTCCATAAGTCGGAAATGAACAATTTAAACAAGAGTCGACCACCATGTTCCCATCATTTATTTATTTCCCTGTGTTGTTACTCTGGTACAGAATCAGAATGTTTCATGGTTATTTCAATGTCCAATGTACAATGGTTGTTTCAATGGCCTTAAAGTATCAATAGATATGACATCTATGTAACTAAAAGTCTCATCTTGACCACTTCCTGTCTGCGCTGTATATTGATTTTAGAAAAAAAACGCTACCCTATATCGCTATGATTTTGGGCCATCTTACACACAGTCTTCTTCCGCTAAGGCAGCCCCTAGGATTTTTCCGATAAACGAAAAATTAAAAAGTCATGAATGTTTAAAAATGTTGAGATCAGCTGATTGGTCCTCTCGCCTGTCAATTACCGTGATGAAGGTAACTCTCATTCTGGGGGGGGGGGGGGGGGGGGGGGCGGGGGGGCAGGACTATAAAACCCTGAATGCCTGGACATGAGTCAGTCACTCTGGAAGATCAGGAGGGAGAGGCCACCAGTGCGATTCTAAGCTGTGAATCAACTGAACTGTGAGTCTGCAATATACTTGCAATAAATGATTTGTTAGCCCTTAATGACAATGCCATGAGTTGTTTGGCCTGCCCTGTGCTTGAGACTGCAATGCAAAATGGAAATGAAATGACAATGCCATGAGTTGTTTGGCCTGCCCTGTGCTTGAGACTGCAATGCAAAATGGAAATGAAATGACAATGCCATGAGTTGTTTGGCCTGCCCTGTGCTTGAAACGACAATGCAAAATGGAAATGGAAATGAAATGAAATGAGTTGTTTGGCCTGCCCTGTGCTTGAAATGGAAATGGAAATGAAATGAGTCGTTTGGCCCTCCCGAAACCACTAATTTCGGCCCACAAGAACCCTATTCGCTGAGAAACCAGTCCTTTTTGCCCAAAATGTCTGTATTAGCCCAGGAAGCACAATTTGGCCCAAAACGCCTGTGCCACGCCAGGAAAAGTCCAGAAAAAGTGCCTTTCACTGAGATTTCACAGATTTTTTTTAAAGAGTCCATTCGGCCTATCAGGCCTATACTAGCCCAGGAGGAGTCCTTTCGGCCCTTCAGTAAGAATTCCCCCTGCAAGTATTAAACCTCACCCCAGTATTTTTCTCCCTCCCTTCATTGGCCAGGACAGGATAGACTTCCCTCCTTCATTGCTGTGATCTGTCGAAAAAGATGAAAAATGTCTAAAATTGATTTTCCACCTTCTCCCGCCTCTCGCTTACAGTCTCTCACCTGTTTTGGGCAGAATTTCTGGCTGTTTCTGAGCTGCCATGCCTGAGTGACTGAGCTGCCAGCCCACCAGGCCTGAGCTGTCAGCCCACAAGTCCTGAGTGACTGAGCTGCCAGCCCACGAGGCCTGCGTGCCTGAGCTGCCAGCCCACCAGGCCTGAGTGAGTGAGCTGCCAGCCCACCAAGATTGAGTGACTGAGCTGCCAGCCCAAGAATCCATTCAGCCCACGATGTCCATACTAGCCCTCTGGAAACCAGGCCCAGAACACCCATACTAGCGCTCCAGAAAGCCCCTCCGACCACTGACCACCAATATTGGAATTGGTGGAGAGGTGGAATATTGCCTTGGGGGGGGCGGGTACCACTTGCGGCGTCCCAACGGGTCCCACTTAGTCTAGTTGTTTCATAAGGTATTTTACGTGCCAAAGGGAGAGATTTGCATTATCAGTTTTCAAACAAAATCCCTTAAGTGGCCTCCTGCTGTAAACTAGCACAGCATTCTTACAGGCCGTTTGATTTAGCGTGGAGAGGTTACGGGTAAATATTTCTATTTGAAGACTGGTTGTCTTGTGAATTAACTAGTTGCCAACCTTCCTCCATAACTCCTTGAGGTGCTTGCATTGCTGCAACTAACTTAGTCTTGAAAATATGCTTTGCAAATTTACGGAATTTAGGTAAAATCAGATTTGTGCTAGTCAGGTCTACCGTAACCGACGAGCATGTGTTATTCAACGTGAACAAATAATACATTTGGAATACCATTTGGAACATGAACTCGAATTTTGAACATGAATGGTGCAAGTTATTTCCTTAAGAGGGAAATTGTGTGCAGTTTTGGCCTCCAAATTTGAGGAAGGACATTCTTGCTATTGAGGGAGTGCAGCGTAGGTTCACAAGGTTAATTCCTGGGATGGCGGGACTGTCATATGCTGAGAGAATGGAGTGGCTGGGCTTGTTTATTCTGGAATTTAGAAGGATGAAAGGATATCTTATTGAAACACAATAAGATTATTAAGGGTTTGGACACGCTAGAGGCAGAAAACATGTTCCCGATGTTGGGGGAGTCCAGAACCAGGAGCCACAGTTTAAGAATAAGGGGTAAGCCATTTAGAACGGAGATGATGAAACACTTTTTCACACAGAGAGTTGTGAGTGTGCAATTCTCTGCATCAGAGGGCGGTGGAGGCCGGTTCTCTGGATACTTTCAAGAGAGAGCTAGATAGAGCTCTTAAAGATAGCGGAAGCAGTGGATATGGGAGAAGGCTGGAACGGGGTACTGATTGGGGATGATCAGCCATGGCGGTGCCGGCTCGAAGGGCTGAATGGCCTAGTCCTGCACCTATTGTCTATTGTCTATTGTGAAAGAACGTGAGAAATGTGCCCAAAAATGGATGGCAGGTACATCCCATATTCAACATGACCAGGGTATCATCTTGAGAGAGTTGGTAACTATTGTCTCCTCTTCACCATCCACTGTAGACATGGAAGTTTCTGATGGAGACAAAGAGCAGTAATGCTTATCATCAATATGGGGAGTATAAAAACGGAATAAATTATTCTGTGATCCACTGTAACTAGTGACATCCAGACCAAGAATACGTTAAACACAGCAAAACACAGAGTGCTGAGTAATTTAGTGGGTCAGGCAGCATCTGGGGAAGGATTTAATAGGTGACGCTTTCGGTCGGGACCATTCTTCAGAGACCCTTCTTCGCAGTATGTCATAGAAACATAGAAACATAGAAATTAGGTGCAGGAGTAGGCCATTCGGCCCTTCGAGCCTGCACCGCCATTTGAATATGATCATGGCTGATCATCCAACTCAGTATCCCGTACCTGCCTTCTCTCCATACCCCCTGATCCCCTTAGCCACAAGGGCCACATCTAACTCCCTCTTAAATATAGCCAATGAACTAGCCTCAACTACCTTCTGTAGCAGAGAATTCCACAGATTCACCACTCTCTGTGTGAAAAATGCTTTCCTCATCTCGGTCCTAAAAGTCTTCCCTCTTATCCTTAAACTGTGACCCCTAGTTCTGGACTTCCCCAACATCGGGAATAATCTTCCTGCATCTAGCCCGTCCAACCCCTTAAGAATTTTGTAAGTTTCTATAAGATCCCCCCTCAGCCTTCTGAATTCCAACGTGTACAAGCCGAGTCTATCCAGTCTTTCCTCATATGAAAGTCCTGCCATCCCAGGAATCAGTCTGGTGAACCTTCTCTGTACTCCCTCTATGGCAAGAATGTCTTTCCTCAGATTAGGAGACCAAAACTGACCGCAATACTCCAGGTGTGGTCTCACCAAGACCCTGTACAACTGCAATAGAACATCCCTGCTCTTATACTCAAATCCTTTTGCTATGAATGCTAACATACCATTTGCTTTCTTCACTGCCTGCTGCACCTGCATGCTTACTTTCCATGACACCCAGATCTCGTTGCATCTCCCCTTTTCCTAATCGGCCACCATTCAGATAATAGTCTACTTTCCTGTTTTTGCCACCAAAGTGGATAACCTCACATTTATCCACATTATACTGCATCTGCCATGCCTTTGCCCACTCACCCAACCTATCCAAGTCACCTTGCAGCCTCCTAGCATCCTCCTCACAGCTAACACTGCCCCCCAGCTTTGTGTCATCTGCAAACTTGGAGATGTTGCATTCAATTCCCTCATCCAGATCATTAATATATATTGTAAATAGCTGGGGTCCCAGCACTGAGCCTTGCGGTACCCCACTAGTCACTGCCTGCCATTCTGAAAAGGACCCGTTTACTCCTACTCTTTACTTCCTGTCTGCCAGCCAGTTCTCTATCCACATCAATACTGAACCCCCAATACCATGTGCTTTAAGTTTGTATGCTAATCTCTTATGTGGGACCTTGTCGAAAGCCTTCTGAAAGTCCAGATATAACATATCCACTGGTTCTCCCTTATCCACTCTACTAGTTACATCCTCGAAAAATTCTATAAGATTCGTCAGACATGATTTACCTTTCATAAATCCATGCTGACTTTGTCCAATGAACTCACCACTTTCCAAATGTTCTGCTATCCCATCTTTAATAACTGACTCCAGAATTTTCCCCACCACCGATGTTAGACTAACTGGTCTGTAATTCCCCGTTTTCTCTCTCCCTACCTTTTTAAAAAGTGGGGTTACATTAGCTACCCTCCAGTCCTCAGGAACTACTCCAGAATCTAAAGAATTTTGAAAAATTATTACTAATGCATCCACTATTTCTGCGGCTACTTCCTTAAGTACTCTGGGATGCAACTTATCCGGCCCTGGGGATTTATTGGCCTTTAATCCATTCAATTTACCTAACACCACTTCCTGGCTAACCTGGATTTCACTCAGTTCCTCCATTTCATTTAACCCCCGGTCCCTTGCTATTTCCGGCAGATTATTTATATCTTCCTTAGTGAAGACAGAACCAAAGTAATTATTCAATTGGTCTGCCATGTCCTTGTTCCCCATGATCAATTTGCCTGTTTCTGACTGCAAGGGACCTACATTTGTTTTAACTAATCTTTTCCTCTTGACATATCTATAAAAACTTTTGTAGTCAGTTTTTATGTTCCCTGCCAGTTTTCTTTCATAATCTATTTTCCCTTTCCTAATTAAGCCTTTTGTCCTCCTCTGCTGGACTCTGAATTTCTCCCAGTCCTCTGGTAGGCTGCTTTTTCTGGCTAATTTGTAGGCTTCCTCTTTTGTTTTGACACTATCCCTGATTTCTCTTGTTATCCACGGATGCACTACCTTCCCTGATTTATTCTTTTGCCAAACTGGGATGAACACTTGTTGTAGTTCATCCATGCAGTTTTTAAATGCCTTCCATTGCATATCCACCGTCAACCCTTTAAAAATCATTGGCCAGTCTATCTTGGCCAATTCACGTCTCATACCCTCAAAGTCATCTTTCTTTAAGTTCAGGACCCTTGTTTCTGAATTAACAATGTCACTCTCCATCCTAATGAAGAACTCAACCATATTATGGTCACTCTTGCCCAAGGGGCCACGCACAACAAGACTGCTAACTAACCCTTCCTCATTACTCAATACCCAGCATAGAATAGCCTGCTCTCTCGTTGGTTCTTCTACACGTTGTTTTAGAAAACTATCCCGCATAAATTCCAAGAAATCCTCTTCCTCAGCACCCCTGCCAATTTGATTCACCCAATGTATATGCACTGCTTTTTAAAAAAATTCTACACCATGTATCTGAGTTGAATTTGAAAACAGACTCTCATAATTTTATACTTTTTTTCGTATGGCTGTGTGGTAATTTACATATCACTGTACCTTAATTGGTACATGTGACAATAAAAGACCTTTGAAACCTTTGATAATTCCATTTACCTTTTTCTTATAATCTGATTTCTCCCCGTAGATGGTCAATGCTATGAGATGAACAGAAATATACCATCCATCAGAACAACGCATCTGACTCATCAGCCAAAATATCAAGAAAAGTCTGGTTCAGCTGAACATTTTAATTATGTTGGAATATTTTTGAAGTTTGTGTTGTTGAACTAGTTATGTAAGCTGCATAGCACGGAAAGACTGTTGGTGGTTTTTTTTAATTTTACACCATGTGTCCGATTTGATTTTGAAAACAGATTCTCATACTAAAGAATTCTGCTAAAATGTCCTCAATAAGAAGTAAATAGTTCAGTCCCCTGCCCAACCCATTCTGTTGTCACGTCCTTGCGCACTAGAAAGGGAATGAGAGGCAGAAGGCTAAGGGCAAACCCCAACAACATAAGACTTTGATTCTGAAAGCTTCCTTTGTATGTTCAGCTTGAAGCTTTGCTTGTTTACCGACAGTGGTAAAAATACACTCGTGCCTCAAGTCATGTTCAGAGATGAGAATTAGTTATGTACCACGCCAAGAGCAAGTTGGAACAGATAACCCTTTAACAAAAAAATAACAAGCTCTTCTATCCATTCTTATAAATGGCCTCATTTACAAAAGCTAAATTTAGATTAGGGTGTAGGCAGATATTAACAACGTTATGCACAACCTGCCTTGTGAACCAACTGGCTTGGCCACATTGCATTCACAATGTTAGGATCCGTCACTAATTTCTATCCTGAGGACCTGCACACACTGCTGGTCACGCACTGTTGCCTCCTCTGTCCTACTTTGTCACCCTGTCACAGAGACGGCATTATCTGATCTCCAGACTTCACCACAGATGTCATCAGCATTGTTTTCTGACTGATCGGCTGACAGGAGATGTGGCTGGAGAGCGGTTTGATCATTACAGTATGCCGATTCTCAAGGATTTAGTTACCGAAAGTTGACTGTAAACGGAAAACTTGTTCGAAACAATGTAAGTGGATTCAGTTTGCAACACTAAGCAGGACTCAGGCACTCGGTTGCTGTTTGAGAATCCAGTGCTTCACTGCTAAGCTATAAGCAAAATTCTAGAAATTCTTCCCCAGTCAGAAAGACTAAAAAAAAAACCACATGTTAGCGCCAACATAGCAATTAACCATTAAAGCGAGGGTAGGCCAGGGAGGAACGTCTGGCTAGAACTTTCATCATTTACAATAGGTATTGTCCTTACATTTACAAAAGGTATTGGTATAATATTTGCAATAGGTTTACAGGGACAAGTAAGAGTTGCATTTATATGGCATTTTTTACAATCTGATTATCCGCAAACACTTTTGCAGATCAATAAAATACTGTTGATGTGCAGTTGTAAAGTTGAACCAAGGCAGCTTACTTGTGCACCATAATCTCTCTGGAACAGCAAGATAATATTAGCTGAAGTGAGGTTGGCTGAGGGACAAACAGCAGTGCTGTGGGATCAATTTCATCTACCTGAGAGGTCGAGCAGGGTCTCACCTTAACATTTCTTGTGAAAAATGGAGTGGGAATGCAGAGATGAGTGTGACTGAACTGCTGAAGTCATAAGTTACCACAGGGGATAGATACATTCTGTGACTGCCGAACATAAAGAAAGCTGCACACACAGAGATCTAGCAATCCAGAAGGCAGAGATCTTACTATATTTTCATATGTACAGGATGGAACTGGTTTAAACCAAAGATAGACACAAAAAGCTGGAGTAACTCAGTGGGACAGACAGCATCTCTGAAGAGAAACAATGGATGACATTTCGGGTCAAGACGAAGGGTCTGAAGAAGGGTCGCGACCCGAAACGTTACCCATTCCTTCTCTCCAGAGATGCTGCCTGTCTCGCTGAGTTACTCCAGCTTTTTGTATCTATCTTACATTTCCATATTTTGGTTGTGGGCAGGTACTAAGATACACGTTCATAGGGATTCCTCGTACCAACAAGCAGACTGAGCAACCAATCCCGTGGAAAACAAACCAGGAAATAATCGACACAGTTCTTGATTAACCTTCTATGCCTTAAAACTGCAGCACAAGTACAAAATTAAAAATTGTTAAATAGCTCAGGCAAACCTTTTAATGAAATTAATGAAATTGTTTTAATTCCATTCAATTTTGCAATCTTTATTTGAGGGAATCCTCAATCCATACATTTAAATGAGACATTTTTTGGTCTATCGTCCACAGTTAAAAACTCACCCATACTTTATGGGACAGGCTTTGGCTATCTTACGGTGTGAATGATTTGTCAGTTCACTTCACTTCACTGATTTCGGAACATCATCCGGAGATTTCAAAACGCTTCACTTTGTGGAAGAGCAGTGAGTCACTGACAGTTACATTGGCTTTTTAGCATTTATTTGCACATGTACATATTCTGGAAGTTGCTGTCAGTTTCTTCATGTACCACGGCATGAGCTAATGACCCTGCTGTAGAAGCTTCAGCTGTGTCACAAGTTGCCCATGGACTAGCTACAGCTTTTTAAAGGCCTCACCATTATATTGGTTCTCTTGTGGATCTGAACATCTCCCCTGCTTTACCGCCATGGAAAGAGTAAACATTTGCGTGCACGCCACTGACTCTGATAGATAGATAGCCTTTTATTGTCATTCAGACCGAAGTCTGAACGAAATTGCAGCAGTCATACATATAATACAATACAATAAAACAACAATAAACACATATTAACATCCACCACAGTGAGTCCACCCAGCATCTCCTCACTGTGATGGAGGCAAAAGTCTTAGGTCTGCAGTCTCTTCCCTCCTCTTCTCCCTCTACGCTCGGGCGATATATTGTTAAGAACAGTCCTGCGGCTCAAACACCACGGCCCGGGGTGGTTGAAGCTGCTGCCCACCAGTCCTGCAGATGCAGCCGCTGGCTCGCGGCCGAACCCCGGACCGCGCCGCCACTCCGATGTCTTCCTCAAAGAAGGAAACCAGCACGTGTGTTCAAAATGACTCCATTCCATTTATACCTCACACTGCCTCGGCAAGGCCAGCAGCATCATCAAGGATGAGTCCCACCCTGGCCACTCCCTCTCCCATCAGGCAAGAGGTATAGAAGTGTAATAACGCACACCTCCAGATTCAGGGACAGTTTCTTCCCAGCTGTTATCAGGCAACTGAACCATCCTACCACAACGAGATAACAGCCCTGAACTAGTATCTACCGCATTGGAGACCCTCAGACTATCTTTGATCAGAATTTACTGGCTTTATCTTGCACTAAACGTTATTCAAGTTATTCCTTTTGTCATGTATCTGTACATGGTGAATGGTTCATTTGTAATCATGTATTGTCTTTGCACTGACTGGTTAGCACACCACAAATGCTTCTAACTGTACATCGGCACATGTGACAATAAACTAAACTTAAATACTACTTGTTGCAGCTTCCTCTTTAGTTTAGTTCAGTTTGGAGATACAGCATGGAAACAGACCCTTCGGCCCACAGAGTCCATGCTGACCTGCAATCAATCATACATAGATACATAGATGCATAGACAATAGGTGCAGGAGTAGGCCATTCAGCTCTTCGAGCCAGCACTGTCATTCACTGTGATCATGGCTGATCAGCCACAATCAGTATCCCGTTCCTGCCTTCTCCCCATATCCCTTGATTCCGCTAGCCCGAAGAGCTCTATCTAACTCTCTTTTGAATACATCCAGTGAATCGGCCTTCACTGCCTTCTGAGGCAGAGAATTCCACAAATTCACAATTCTCTGGGTGAAAACATTTTTCCTCTTCTCAGTTCTAAATGGACTACCCCTTATTCTTAAACTGTGGCCCCTGGTTCTGGACTCCCCCAATATCGAGTTCTAACCTGCATACAGGGAACAATTAACAGAAGCCAATTTACCTACAAACCTGCACACGTTTGGAGTGCAGGAGGAATCCGGAGCACCCGGAGTAAGCCCACGTGGTGACAGGGAGAACGTGCAAACTCCATACAAAGAGCACCCACAGCCAGGATTAAACCTGGGTTTCAGAAGAGGTAATGCAGCAACTCTACCAGTGCTTCGCTGTTCCTAAACGACTCTTCCAAAACCATCACAGATCCAGACTGACACACACATAACCACATCCGCACACGCAAAATATGAACAACTGTGTGTATACACGTACACACCTACACACACCCTCACACCAAATCATGCAAAATCACATTGAAGTATGTACATACATTGTTGCACACATTGACTGACAGGCATACAAATAAGTTCAGTTGCGTTTGCCATGTGGCCTCAGTCCCCTACTGCTTAACAGCATCTGCTGCATCTCTTTCTATAATCTGGTGTGAATAAACATGACTGCAGGCTAAGACTTAATATTTCCTTCCCTCTACCATGGAAATCTCTATCACTAATCATTGAACTCCTTCCCTCTGTTTCTTTGAATTAAAGAGGGAAGAGCATCCAGGTGGGTACATGCCGCTCAACGTATATCTTTGAACAAAAATTATTTAATCATTTAGTTAACAAGCAGTCTGGCCGCCAGCTTGCGACTCCATGTTGCAATGACCTCCAGTGATGGAGAGACTGAACCAAACGTGATTTGGGTCACTTCCTCAGCCTAGCCCAAAGGGGTGATCTGGAGCTGAAGTACAACAAGCAAGCACTATACCAACTGGGAACCTGTGGAACCAATCTGGCTGCTCTCGAACGAGGAACAAGCAGAATGACTTCAACAAAGAACAGTCAGACAAGGTTTATATTCTTCATTGCATCAATGAAAATATGCTTTCTTAAACTTGCTTCTCCCTTTAATCTCCATGATTCGGTGCACAAAGTATAAGTATTAAACCATGCCAAGCAATATTTAATAATTTTTAAACGCCACCAATACTTGAATGGCAAACCGAGAGAAGATTAGGGTCTGATGGAAGGAATGATTGGTTGTAGTTGGTAGATCAGATCAGGATTCTGATGGGAAACTATAAAGGATTTGTTTACATGTTGTCAGAATATGCCAGAAAGTCCCCCAAATGTTCAACAGGCCAGTACATTCAGATGTTGTGAAATATTAACCTTGTTTCTCTCTGCAGAGAGGCTGACTGACCTGCTGAGTGTTTTGGTCTTCAATTCAAATCTCCATCATCCAGCGTCTTTTGCTTTTGTTACTAGACATCATGGCCCTGAAAGTCCCATTGCTTCTTAAATGGTGTTGCTATTATTATGAGTAGGAAACAAGAGGCAGTTTTCACAGGACTCCATGTAATGAACAAAAAGCAATGCTAAAACAAAATCAGTGGCGTCTGAACAAACCTACAGGATACAGAAAAAAAAATCAGACAGAGGAAGGAAATAAATTGTTCAAGAAGGAACTGCAGATGCTGGAAGATCGAAGGTACACAAAATTGCTGGAGAAACTCAGCGGGTGCAGCAGCATCTATGGAGCGAAGGAAACAGGCGACGTTTCAGGCCGAAACCCTTCTTCAGACTGATGGAGGGGGGGGGGGGGAGAAGGAAGGAAAAAGGGAGGAGGAGGAGCCCGATGGCGGGGGGATGGGAGGAGACAGCTCGAGGGTTAAGGAAGGGGAGGAGACAGCAAGGGCTAGCAAAATTGGGAGAATTCAACGTTAATGCCATCAGGATGCAAACTGCCCAGGTGAGGTGCTGTTCCTCCAATTTCCGGTGTTGCTCACTCTGGCAATGGAGGAGACCCAGGACAGAGAGGTTGGATTGGGAATGGGAGGGGGAGTTGAAGTGCTGAGCCACCGGGAGTTCAGGTAGGTTATTGCGGACTGAGCAGAGGTGTTCGGCGAAACGATCGCCCAACCTACGCTTAGTCTCCCCGATGTAGATCAGCTGACATCTAGAGCAGCGGATGCAGTAGATGAGGTTGGAGGAGATACAGGTGAACCTTTGTCGCACCTGGAACGACTGCTTGGGTCCTTGAATGGAGTCGAGGGGGGAGGTGAAGGGACTGGTGTTGCATTTCTTGCGGTTGCAACGGAAAGTGCCCAGGGAGGAGGTGGTACGGGAGGGAAGGGAAGAATTGACAAGGGAGTTGCGGAGGGAGCGGTCTTTGCGGAAGGCAGACATGGGGGGAGATGGGAAGATGTGGCGAGTGGTGGGGTCACGTTGGAGGTGGCGGAAATGGCGGAGGAGGCGGAGAAGGAAATAAATTGTTGTTTTTAAGATTTATGCGTAGAAATGAAAATTAAGACATGGTGATATTTCAGTTGAAGTGTTGCATCATTTCTTGGAACCATGAACTTCAGGACTGCTTCATCTAATTAGACGAACATTGAACTGTTATTTCTGCATATTAAACTTGATGATCTGCCCGAGGATTTGCTTTTTGTCTTGGTTTGACTATACGTGCAGAAGCAAGTAGGTTGCAAGAACAAAGTTCTATTCATGTGAAGATCCCCTCACAATTGCATCAAGACAACTGGACAAGCTACTGAATACCTGTTTTAATCTCTGGTCTAATCTAAATTTCGAATGCATGCTAAATAGGTTAGTTTTAAGGCACATTAAGGAGGAAGAATGCTTTGTAGATTTATTCAAGTTGAATATGTACACATACACTCTGACACAAACATTCATTACAAATGGCATGAGAGCATGAGTCATTGGCACTGAGTATGTAATGTGCGTACGATCAAATAGAACTCTTGATGCAGTGTACAATGGAAGTATAAACTATGAACTGAAATGCATGTGTAATGAAACAGAGGATTCATAAGAAAGCATAATGTACAATATTTATCAAATCTATTTGCTGCTCTTAATTTCAATGTTTTTGTAAACTCTTCAGTTGTGTTTAATGTTAATCAAGTCATCCTGGTCAAACCATGTTACATTTGTAATTAAGAGCCAAGCGTTTAACATCTTTTCATGTTTTATTTTATCCCTTCGCTTCATTTAGAATTTGGATTTTTTTAATTTGCTTGATTCAGCACAGCAAGCAAACTTTGCATGATCATAGAATCAATACTTAATCACCTCAGGGAGGTGAATCATGGTGCATAAATCTTCCCAAAAGGGAACTCACCCACCAATTCAACGTCTGTGTTTCCTGAGAACACGGCATTGCCTTACATTTTGTAGATGTGTTTCACAATAAGTATAATTTTAACCATCAATTTGATGTTCCTTTTGCTATTCATGTTATGCCACTTGCAATTACAACTTCAAATCATGCCTTTTATTTTTCATATCCCGCCTACATCTGTGCAATCATAAAGTTCTGATGTGCTTTGCTTGTGTGTTGTAGTCTGAGAGAAAGAAAAAATAATTTGTGGAAATACATTTTAAAAATGCTGCAAATCAGAAATAAAACAGAAAATGCTGGAAATGCACAGCAAGTCAGGCAGCATCAGTGGAAAGAAAAGCAGAGTTAACATTACAAGTTAAAAACCATTTCTACAAAAATTATTCATGTATCACCAGAGCCTGAAATGTTGCTTAACGAACGGATCGCCCAGGGTCTAAACATGATTTTGTGTGTTTCTTCTTTGTGATTTCGTGTGTTCTTCTCTCTGGAATGACCCACCCAGGAAAGCATATATTTATTGATCAGAATCATTGGAAACAGAGAGGAATAGCAAGTGAGGGGTAGAAACATCGAAACATATTAAATAGGTGCAGGAGTAGGCCATTCGGCTCTTCGAGCCAGTACCACCACTCAATATGATCAGGGTTGATCACCCAGAATCAGTACCCCGTTCCTGCTTTTGCCCCATTTCCCTTGATGCCGTTAGTCCTAAGAGCTATATCTAACTCTCTCTTGAATACATCCAGTGTATTGGCCTCCACTGCCTTCTGTGGCAGAGAATTCCACAGATTCACAATTCTCTGGGTGAAAATGTTTTTCCTCATCTCAGTCCTAAATCAACAATCAACAATCAAAAATCAATAACAATCAACAAACAACAACCAGAAATGGCCTACCCCTTATGTTTCTATAAGATCCCCTCTCATAATGATAATCCTACAAAGCAATAACTTTGAGGATCTGAAAGCCAAGGAAAAATTCATGAACAATGGAAAAAAACATTGAGGAGAGAGCGGTAGACAGTTCAAAGATCATGGCCTAGTATTGTATAAATATCAAAATTATCCTGATAAAGCTTTCATATCACGTTCAAAAAAGTATGAAGGCCAGAAAGAGATTGATGGTGTGTATGTGTATATAAGTTTAATGTTTCATGCTGCAAGGTGGACAGCTTGGAATAAAGACACTGGAGGTCAGACTCACATCTTTCTGGGTCCATGCAATGTGCTGTATGTTCATTGCTTATCTAAGAGGGCTAATTATGTTGATCATATTCATACTCCCTTATAAAGGATTAAAGTTGCTGAAAGTAGATTCTCACATCTATTACTTCAGGCCCTGTCCCACGATGCGAATTTACCCAAGAGCTCTCCCGAGTTAAGAAACTCGTGGTAAAACCCCTGTCCCACGATACAAGTTCATTCCAAGAATTTTCCCGAGTTTGCCCTGATTCGAACTCGGAGATATACGGTAATGTCTAGTCGTTGGTATTCGGGGCTCTCGTGGACATTTTTCATCAGGTTGAAAAATCTTCACGAGTCTTCCCTGCTTACCTGCCATTAGCGAGTCTTCCCTGCTTACCTGCCATTAGCGAGTCTTCCCGAGTACCTGCCGTTAGCGCTAAGAGACGTCCCCGAGCTCTGACATACCCGCTACGTTCATTCTCCGTGCTTACCACGAGTTTGATTTTTTTTAAACTCGGGAGAGCTCTTGGAATGAACTCGTACCGTGGGACAGGGCTTTTAGTATGTAGAATGTACGTAGCGGGTACATCGGAGCTCGTGGATGTCTCGTAGCGGCTCGTAATTCTAACGGCAGGTACGCGGGAAACGCGGAAACTCGTGAAGTTTTTTTCAACAGTGTGAAAAATTTTCAAGAGTAAAAAAAATACTCATGATCAAGTACCACGAGTTTGATTTTTTTTTTACTCGGGAGAGCTCTTGGGTAAACTCGCATCATGGGTCAGGGGCTTTAAGAAGCTAAAACCGTCACAGATAAAATCGTGCTGGTGTAAAGAATGTTGTCCGATTTACCTTTTAGTTTTTAATTTATATGTTTTAACAAGAATGTGCACTGCCAGAAGCATAATAAATCGAGGTATTTACATTTGAAAGTTCACTGATTAAACATTTCGAGGTTATGGAAGTGGAACTGTCTGACTATGTACATAGAGATGAGGGAGTGTAACCATTGCATCCTCCAAGAACTATAAGTCTAATAAATCATGCAAATGCATGCAGGTCCACCCCAGCTGGGTTCAATTCTGAGAACAGTTCATGAACTGAATTGTTTGTAAATTAGAAATACGGCTGACCAACAACATCTATATAACTAAAAGTCTGATATTGTCCGCTTTTGGCTCACTGTGCCGTGATTTCCGAGAGAACGCCGCCACCCACAGCCGTCATTTTTGGTCACCTCGCTCAGAGGCCCCCTCCGCCTTCCTAGACTAGAGGATTTTTCCCATTGATGAAAAATCAGAGAGATATTAATGGGGTTTTTTTAATTGCCATTCTCTCTGCTGCCCCTGCTGGTGGGAGGGGGGAGGGACTATAAAAGCCAGAAGTGGTGTGCCTCACTCAGTCTCTGCAAGATGGAGGAAGCCAGAGGGTCACGTGTCTCTGAGCTCTGAATAACACTGAACACATGTCTACTCAACTGCGAGTGCCCTTAATGTGGTTTGAAAATTAAAATATGGTTGGTTTGAAGTAAACAGGCACTGCATGCAAATGGTTGTTTGGAGGGTTTGGGTTGAAGTAAAAAGGCACTGCATGCAAATGGTTGTTTGGGGGGTTTGGGTTGAAGTAAAAAGGCACTGCATGCGAATGGTTGTTTGGGGGGTTTGGGTTGAAGTGAAAAGGCACTGCATGCAAATGGTTGTTTGGGAGGTTTGGGTTGAAGTGAAAAGGCACTGCATGCAAATAGTTGTTTGTCTAAACTTGACAACTTCCAGTTTGTACTATATTGATTTTAGATAAAACGCTACCACTTACGGCTGTGATTTTTGGCCATCTTACTCAGTCCCCCTCTGCTCATCAGGTGCAGAGGATTCTTCCCATCAATGAAAAACAAAAATGTTATTAGTGTTTAAAAAATGTTGGGAATCTCTCTCCTGTCAATCACGTCATGAAGGCCACACCTTTTCTGGTGGGAGGGGGAGGGATTATAAAACCCGGAAGTGTGGGTGTGGCTCAGTCTCTGCATGATGGGGGAGGGAGAGCTCACGACTCTGTCTGAGCTGTGAATCAACTGAACACACTGAATGTCTACAGAACAGTGAGTGTGGTGTTTTGTGTGGTTTTATGGTGGTTTTTATGGTGTTCACCCTGCTTGAAATAGTATTAAACGGCATTTGAATGCAGTGGCCTTGCACGAAATGGTATGAAACGGCATTTGAATGTGGTGTCGTTGCGCGCTGCTTGAAATGGTATGAAACTGTATTTGAATTTGGTGGCCTCGCACGCTGCTTGAAATGGTATGAAACTGCATTTGAATTTGGTGGCCTTGCACCCTCCTTGAAATGGTATGAAACTGCACTTGAATTTGGTGGCCTTGCACCCTGCTTGAAGTGGTTGGAAACTGCATTTGAATTTGGTGGCCTTGCACCCTGCTTGAAGTGGTTGGAAATGGAACCTGAATTTGGTGGCCTTGCACCCTGCATGAAGTGGTTGGAAACTGCACTTGAATTTTGTGGCCTTGTACGCTGCTTGAAGTGGCATGAAACTGCACTTGAATTTTGTGACCTTGCACACTGCTCGAAGAGGTAAGAAAATGCACTTGAATTTGGTGGCCTTGCACCCTGCTTGAAATGGAATTTCAATGAATAGCCTTGAGTCAACTTCCAGCCCACCAGCCGTGAGTGAGCTGCCTGCACATCACACCTGCCACCCCAAGAATCCATTTGGCCCACAATGTCCATACTAGCCCTCTGGAGACCAGTACTCCCTGCAGCCAACAACACCCATACCAGCGCTCTAGAAAGCCCCCCCCCTCCCACCCCTCCCACTGGCCACCAATATTGGAATTGGTGGAGAGGTGGAATATTGCTTTGGGGGACCAGCCCTCCCGTGTGAACATGGGACCCAACGGGTACCACTTAGTCTAGTATTTAAATAAAAACATAGACCAACTGAGGGTGTAGTGAAGGGACTACAGATGTTGGTATCCACCAAAGATAGACACAAAATGCTGGAGTAGCTCAGCGGGACAGGCAACATCTCTGGAGGGAAGGAATGGGTGACGTTTCGGGTTGAGATCGGGTCAGTCTGACGAAGGGTTGCGACCTGAAACAACATCCATTCTCCCTCTCCAAAGATTCTGCCTGTCCCACGACCAACTAACCAACTAAATGCCTTGTTTATAAAGGGCGTTCAAGTCAACTACGAGATTCCTCTACAAGATGTAACGATATTGTAATTGCAGGAAGACTGTTCTTCGCATTCAGTTGTGAATGTGCTCTGTATGGAATAAAGTGCGCGTTTATTTTATTTGTGCTGCATGGTTTGAATGTGGATTGTGATCCCACCTTTACATCCAAGCGACAATCCAAGTTCCCACACGGTAGGAGATGCCTACAGCCCTGCAGCAGCCTCACAGCAGACGGCAAATCCATCCCGCCGGTCTCCTAGGCGCTCATTCATATGTATGGGTTGTCCATAAGTCGGGTGTTCGTAACCTGGAGAAGGACCTGTACATTAACCGCTGCGTGAATATGTGTCGTGGCACCTCAGTTCAGTTTCACGTTCACAAGTTATAGGAGTAGAATTGGGCCATTCGGCCCATCGAGTCTACTCCGCCATTCAATCATGGCGGATCTCTGCCTCCTAATCCCATTTCACAAGTTCACAAGTTTTAGGTTACACGTTCACAAGCTACAGGATTTTGCTTATTGTCACGTGTACTGAGGTACAGTGAATAGCTGTTGTTGCGTGTTATCCAGTCAGCAGAAAGACAATGCATGATTACAAACGAGCTATTACAGTGTGCAGGGTGGAGCGATTGTAATATGTGATTGTAGGTCTGCTTCTGTGGCTGGCACGCAAGTAGTCGCCCGTGTTGAGCGCCATCTTAAAACCTATGCAACATGGGTGAGGCACGGTGGCGCAGTGGTAGAGTTGCTGCCTGGCAGCGCTTGAAGCGCCAGACACCCAGGTTCGACATCGCCTGCGGAAGCTGTCTGTACCGAGTTTGTGCGTTCTCTCCGTGACCTGCGTGGGTTTTCTCTGGGATCTTCAGTTTCCTCCCACACTCCAAAGACGTACAGGTATGTAGGTTAGTTGTCAAAATTGTCCCTAATGTGTGTAGGATAATGTTAATAACCATATAACCATATAACAATTACAGCACGGAAACAGGCCATCTCGGCCCTACAAGTCCATGCCGAACAAATTTTTTTTCCCCCTTAGTCCCACCTGCCTGCACTCATACCATAACCCTCCATTCCCTTCTCATCCATATGCCTATCCAATTTATTTTTAAATGATACCAATTAAACTGCCTCCACCACTTCCACTGGAAGCTCATTCCACACCGCTACCACTCTCTGAGTAAAGAGGTTCCCCCTCATATTACCCCTAAACTTCTGTCCCTTAATTCTGAAGTCTTGTCCTCTTGTTTGAATCTTCCCTATTCTCAAAGGGAAAAGCTTGTCCACATCAACTCTGTCTATCCCTCTCATCATTTTAAATACCTCTATCAAGTCCCCCCTTAACCTTCTGCGCTCCAGAGAATAAAGACCTAACTTATTCAACCTATCTCTGTAACTTAGTTGAGGTTTTTTCAGATCGCCAAATAGACTGGCGTCACAATGTGCGGGGATCGCTGGTCGGCGCGGACCTCGTAGGCCGAAGGGCCTGTTTCCATGTTGTATCTCTAAACTAAACTAAACTAAAATAATCTTTTTTATTGTGAATGTAATGCAGGACAGACTGATAGAAAGGCATCAGAAAGGCAATAGCAGCAGAAAACGACAGTAACTGTACTCATCACATTGCACAGAGAGCCGCAAAACCATCAATCACCTGTGTTATCAGGTGACAGTATTTTGTTTCTCAGTGGTTGCAGTGTTTAAATAAATAAATCAATGTATAAAAATGCTCAGTTATAATTTAACATAAAAAAGACCATTAACCATTCTTGATGGTAATGACAAATGAGAGGAACAGTAAAGAATTATGACCCGTAACATCTGATCCAGCTACATAACAAAGTGCATAATTTTTACATTAATAAGCTTAGTTGACATCAAACAGATCAGACTTCCAAATGCCCACCATGTCTTTCATTCTTTGCATAATGAAAATGAACAGAACTAAAGAGGAAGTGTAACTCCATGGAATTTTAAAGGAAATGCAAGCCTCATGGAGTGATATTTTTTAAATAGTTTATTGTTTTGGGCAATGATATTTGAAAGAAAGATGTTACAGATTGGATAGGCCAGCAGTCCTGTTGACATCAGTGGAGAGAAGGAATGGGAGATGTTTCAGGTCAAGACCCTTCTTCAGTCGACCCAACACATAACCCATTCCTTCTCTCCATAAATGCTGCCTGACCGGCTGAGTTACTCAGGTTTTTTGTGTCTATCTTCGGTTTACACCAGCATCTGCAGTTCCTTCCTACACTGTTGACATCAGTGCTCGCTTCACTCTATGCCTGCTCTGAGCATTCCTGGCTTTAACCCAACACTCGTATCTGCTTATATTAAACAACCAAGGTCACTTCACTTACTGTTCAAGGCTGTTGTTTCTTCAGCAATGTTTCAGTCACATACAGTCAGAGACGGGTTAGTGGTTGTTTCAAACTTCAACTTTAACCTGCACAAAATCACAAAACAAATTAAATATACTTTCTTCACTAACAGCTTAGCATTTTATAGAGTTTGTTGGGTCCCTGTTGTGACGCCAAAGATCCCCATTGTGACGCCAGTCTATTTGGCGATCTGAAAATGGCGGCGGGCCCAGCAACCCTCCCCCAATTGCACGAGCACGGAAACCGGGCCCAGCAACCCTCCCCCAACTGCGCAGTTGCGACTGACAAGGCTGACAATTTGCAGCGTAGTACTTCGTGGTATAAAGTAAATTAAAGTTTATAAAGGGAAATACTTTGTAAAATCTAACAAAACTTGGTACTGCACATCGCAGGCGAATGGTGAGTAAGGTGCCCCTAAAATTGTTGCACTATCTTGTACCATTTTGGATGTATTTTGGGAACATACATACATACATATATACAAACAAATATATATATACATACAAGATGAGAGTTTTAGTTATAGATAGATAGATAGATAGATAGATAGATAGATAGATAGATAGATAGATAGATAGATAGATAGATAGATAGATAGATAGATAGATAGATAGATAGATAGATAGATAGATAATGTCATGGATAATAGATAATAAATAGATAACAGCATGGATGCAGGCCCAACAGCTAAACTTGTCCATGCCGACCAAGTTGCCTATCCAAGCCTGAAACTGGTCCGTATCCCTCCAAAACGTTCCTATCGATGCACCTGTCCAAGTCTCTCAAATTGAACCTGTAAATAGTTCGTTCTAAGCTCCCCCTAGTCTAGTTTCAGTCAATAAAATACTGAATCAAGCACTTGAGCAACTAAACTTTATTTTGGATAACACAACATAAATTCTCCTATACCACTGCGGGTTTGATTCTTGTATCTGCTTGGCCAAGCCCTTCTAACCTCGTGCAAGCAGAGACACTCCAAAAGGTCACGCAGTCCCAAGCATTCTTCCAGAAGATCGATATCGGACCTCGTGGGAGCTACCTTTGTTAGGTCCCCGAACCTTGAGGGGCCAAACCACATGGGGGTTGGTCTCTACACAGTCCAATAACAAATATTGATTAACACGGTACATGATAGACAGTTCCTTCACCCAATAACACAGTAACTAATACAAGGTATCTGATAACGTTTCTCGATATAAGTTAACAGAGATTAATTATGCAACATGTTCCTAGATATTCAAGAAACCCAGACAAGGCTCAGCACCAATCAACACCTAGCAAAGTAAAGCTTTGCAACATTATTACAATGTGTATGTCTTGTTTGCAATGACCCAATCAGTTCCATGCAATTTACACCTTGTTGTAAGGATCTGCAGATGTCCTATTCTTTCCCTGCAGCTCTTATTTAGGCTCCAGCCAAGCTGGCACCATTCAGCAGCATGTCCCAGTTCTGCAAAAGGCACATTTAACTTGACCAAAATGGCCTAGCAGCACAGAAGCCTTTACTCAATTTTAATGTCCTGGTTGCCCCAATTTGGCCAGAATTAACATTCCTTCCTTTTATCATATATGATAAACCATCATTTATGATGAATTAATAATCAGATAATCAGATCATCAAATATACATATTTGTGACTATTACATTCTCCATCTATTAACAACAACAAGATGATGATGTTTCTTCTCAGAATCTTATCAAGCTTCCCGAGTTTTCATGGGCATAGCTTCACAATTTCATCTGATGAGTTTTCATCTCCCGAGTTTTTGTGAGCGCGAATTCCCTCTGTCGTATTGTTGATCCTTCCATCCCTTTCCATAGTTGAACCTATAACCTATAATTCCTGGAAAACTTGGGACAAAGCATTCATGCACTAATGCTTTCCCATACATTCACTCTATTCCTATACTGTCACAAACCCTTTTCTATTACACTATCCCTATTCTGTTCTATAATATACTCTTTACTATCCTAGGTTCAACACTAATCAGCCCTCTCCGTATTCACACGATGTTCCTTAATGTATATCTGATGATGGTTTTGCATATAAATTTCACCTTCAGCTGGGTTCAGTCCAGATTTCCCGACAGGCGTGACTCTTATTTAAAGCAAACCATGAAGAATGTTTCAATTCAACCAAATTCAGTCTCAGCCTTCAATTTAATATTTTGAGTTTCAGTCCGTCCCACTCTCTCATTCCACGGCTTGTGGTTGATAACACAATTCCATCCAATTCATATGGAATTCCCAGCTGTTCAAATTTAATCAATCAAGTTCCATATGTTGTCAATTTTATTATAAAGCCAATTATGAATGCCAAATCTAGTGACAATTTCTTTTCACCTTGAGAATAGAAGCCGCTTTACTATCAAGGGTTAGACACATTGAGATCCATTGGTCAAATACATCGACTCTGATACCAACACTTTTTACTAGAATGTTGCCTGGGTTTCAGCAACTAAGTTACAGAGAAAGGTTGAACAAGTTAGGGCTTTATTCTTTGGAGCGCAGAAGGTTAAGTGGGGACTTGATAGAGGTTTTTAAAATGATGAGAGGGATAGACAGAGTTGACGTGGAAAAGCTTTTCCCACTGAGAGTAGGGAAGATTCAAACAAGGGGACATGGCATGAGAATTAAGGGACTGAAGTTTAGGGGTAACATGAGGGGGAACTTCTTTACTCAGAGAGTGGCAGCTGTGTGGAATGAGCTTCAAGTGAAGGTGGTGGAGGCAGGTTCGTTTTTATCATTTAAAAATCAATTGGATAGTTATATGGATGGGAAGGGAATGGAGGGTTATGGTCTGAGCGCAGGTATATGGGACTAGGGGAGATTATGTGTTCGGCACGGACTAGAAGGGTCGAGATGGCCTGTTTCCGTGCTGTAATTGTTATATGGTTATATATGGTTAACACGCATTATCCCTTTTTCCTCCTTCTAATGTAATAAGACTTCTCCTCCAGTACTTCGTCCTTAGTATGTTGACTAGGCTTTCAGTCAATAGGAGTTCTCTCTTATAACTAGTCTTATAACTAGTTTCCTTTCACCACCCTTTTAGTATGTTGACTTTTGTCTTTTAATGGGGAGTCTTGCTATTCAAATTTCCTCTTTCTTACTCTTTCAATGCCAACTCTCGTGCCCCCTGAATAACTTCCATTTTACCAGATCTTCCCAAGTTCCATCCTTCCCTGATGTTCTTTGAATAATCCTTCCCATCTTTGGTTGCCTGTCTGGGAATGAGATAATAAAAATACTAAGTTAATAATCAGATTTTAAATACTCCAAAGCCAGATCTCATAAGTCAGTTCCAAGTCTCAAAATTTAAAGTCCTTCCAATTCATCACCATACAATTTAGAGATCGAATTCAAAACGTTGTCAATTTATTTCTAATGAATATAATTTAGGCGCAAAGTAGGTGTCTTGCCCCCGAACCACAGAGGAGTACTTCATTTTCAAATTTTAATTCAATTTTTCAAATCAGAGCCTTCTTCAGAAAATATTGGATGGTGTAATTTTCTTTTCCCTTCACTGGTGTCAAAAGTCAGGTGATGTTAAAGTTGGGCACTAGGGTAGGTATCTTCTTTTTCTTCCTCGATGTTAGTTTCAAAGGAGTAGGGGAGTAGGGGTAGGCCTTTTCTATTTGTTGGCCTTTTCCAGATGTATCTTAAAGGAACAGGACAGTATAATTTTTTCTTTGTTGTTGGTCTTTGTCTCTGGGGAGCTACCTGGATGGAGATAATAACTACACATCCTATCTGAGCTGTGTCTTCAGCCCATTCTTAAGGGTCCACATAATCTTTACCTCACTCCCCAGATAGTAGTATTTTGTAGGTTACACTGTCCTGGAGGCACAACAACTTGGTAACAAGTTAGTAAAATAGCTCCTTTCCCTACTCCCATACCTCCTGCGCAATAAGCTCATTTCTTCTCTCCCTAGTGCCAGTTTAGTTCCCTTTAGTTCTTAATCTCTTTGACACCAGCTACTGTGTTTCCCATTTTGTATTCTTTCATTTTAGTGAGGTTTCTCAATCCCAATCAGCTTCTTTGTGACTCTCTTCCTGGGATTCGGAAGGGGTGGTGTTCTTTCCTGGTCTTATAATTTATTATTATGTTTGGGCCATATGAGGATACCCTCAGATTTCATCTTTTTACTTTGTACTAGCTGGCAGATCAGGGCTATCTGAATGGATTTGGCTGCCAGAATGTCCCTGCCCCCTGATCTTCTGGCCAGTGTTCTCTTTCTCTATCTGCGGGGTCCCAAGTGTCCCTATAACCTTTAGAGATCCACTGACTTCTTAGACCCCCAGGCCCTCTTCTTTGACCCCTTCCTCCTCTGTATTCCCTCACAGGGCAAGATCAGCTCCAATGTCCTGATTCCCCACAGATGTAACATTGATCAGATCTAACAGCTCTATTGCCTTTCCAACCAAAAGGAGGGAAAGTTGGCTCTCGGATTGGCGTGTCTCTAAGGTATCCAGGAGGGACCCATGCTTTAAATTGCTCCTCCTCCTTCGATGTTACTTCCCGTTTCTGGATTCTTAAACCCCCTTTTCACGGGGCGACTTGACACAAGAGGTAACCAGAGTTTAACATCGTGGGAACCTCGTGCGGTAACAGTACGGCATTCGTGGACCACCGTGGCGCTAACGGCAGGTAATCGTGTGACTTGGGTACTCGGGAGAAAATTCAAACATGTTTGAATTTGTCCAAGAGTGACTTGTACACTTGTGGTTGAGCATTGCAACATTTTATGAACGTAGTGGCCAGTGCGATATCCGTAGTAACTCTTGCGGTTACCGTGGGAACTCCTGCGAACGGTGAACCCGGAAGTAGGATAGAGTGAATCCAGCCAGTTTGCTATTTACATACAAATCTAATAAAACTAGCTAACAAGCATTTCATTAATGTCAGTGTGTCTCTTTTTGTCTGAAAGCAGTTTCTAACTGGAGGAACTCCGCGGGCCAGGCAGCATCTACGGAGGGAAATTGACAGCCGAGCCTTTCCTCAGGCTGCCTTATCTCTCTACCCCCCCAACTCCCACCCACACAAACAAATGCTGGAGAAACTCAGCGGGTGCAGCAGCATCTATGGAACGAAGGAAATAGGCAACCTTTTGGCCCGAAAAGTTGCTTATTTCTTGTGTATGTGTCGGAAGGAACAGCAGATGCCGGTTTAAAGAGAATGAGTTCGACGGCAGGCAGCATCTTTGGGGAGAAGGAATGGGTGACATTTCGGGTCGAGACCCTTCTGATATGCTGCTTGTCCCGCTGAGCTACATGTTGTGTCTATCTTCGTTTTAATCCAGCATCTGCAGTTCCTTCCTGGCCGAACCCGATTGAAAGATGAGAGGCTGGGCGATAGAAATCATTAATTGAATTAAATAACTAGATACCTGTCTAATCGTATCTACGGGATTGAACAGGCTAGATGGAGGAAGAATGTTTTCGATGTTGGGGGAGTCCAGAACCAGGGTCCCAGTTTTACAGTCTACCGTGGGAACTCTTTAATTACAGCGGGAAACCTTCAGTTTCCCAGGGGGTCGGGACGGGACTGGAGTTGGGAGGGAGAGGAGGGGGAGACAGATGGGGGTGTCTTCTTTTACTGGTGGTGGGTGTCTGTCACTGAAACAGGCAGGTGAGATTTTGCATCCCCCCCCCCAACTCCCACCCACACACGCGAATGCTGGAGAAACTCCGCGGGTGCAGCAGCATCTATGGAACGAAGGAAATAGACAACGTTTCGGCCCCGCTGCACCCGCTGAGTTTCTCCAGCATTCGTGTGTGTAGGTGGGAGTTGGGGTGAGGGGGGTAGAGAGACATAAGGCAGCCTGAAGAATGGGTCGCCTGTCCATTTCCCTCTGTAGATGCTGCCTGGCCCGCAAAGTTCATCCATTCATGCCCGTGTGAGAGAGAGGGAGGGAGCGAGAGAGAGAGAGAGGCAGTCCTGGTCAGTCCTTTGAAGATAGACACCAGTTGCTTGGAGCAACTCAGCGGGATAGGCAGCATCTCTGGAGAGAAGGAACGGGTGGCGTTTCGGGTCGAGAGCCTTCTTCAGACTGAAAGTTTCACCTCTCAGTAGATCATAAAATAACACAATCATCACGGTCAATGTGAGATACAGTGTTTATTCATATTTGACAAAATAAAAAGACGACTTCTTGCACATATTGAGAGAAGGTGCATCACACCGAACAACATTTGTCTAAAAAAACACAGATTATTCTTCAGCTCATTAAAGAGCTCGGGTGAAAAAAACCAATATAGTGTGTGACAACAAAGTAACATCATTTGTGCCATGTGATTAACTACACTACAGTCCATGATGTTCATTCACGATTAACGGGAAAGATCGGGAGACGGACAAGTCACTCGCACAAATTACAGAATTGCCGAGTACCGTGGGAACTCTTTACTCTACCCCCGTTATATCGTGTGATATCGTGCTAGACCACGACCACTCCACTCTGGCTACATCTTGCGTCATGTCGCCCCGTGAAAACTAGCCGTTAGTACGGGTCTCTGGAAGGATTTAACTGCAGTTGAACCAGGTTGCATCGAAATGTGGACGTCTGTAGCCCGGTGATAAATTGCACCTACTGCGGGAACTAATTCTAAATGCGGAGTAGGCAGCTAGGGAATTGCCTACGGGGAATCCACTCCATATCCATAACATCGGGGATTTGTTCTGATCTTATAATTTTAGCAATAGGAGGATCAACTATTTCATATCTTCCTGCTGTCTCACCCTCAGAGTAACTGCTCTTTCTGCTACCAGAATCTCAATACTTTAGGAAGGATTCCTTTACTTCCCCACTTGGTTTCCCAATTAATTTTGGCCCCACTTCTGAGGAACCTTCCTTCTAGCTCCCTGATCCCCCACACTATACTCTGCTGGTGATGCATTCGTCGGAGCTAAAGAGTCCTCTCCCGATTTCCCTAGTTTGGATTTGAATTTAGTGGGTGGAGTCGAAGATACCGCTGACCCCACCTGAGCTCCCTGTTAGCAAACTGCGCAAGGTGTTTCAGAACTAAGAACATGAGAGGACCAAGAGGAATGCTGTGACTCGGTTCCAAAAAAGTCTAACCATCCTTGTATATATTGGGCTTATCTCCCTTCAAGATCCATGCTAACCACTGCACTCTTACTAAATTTGATGAATTTAATTTTAGTCGGCACCTCCCCTCCCTTTAAGAGCCATCATAGTCATTTCTTCTTTAAAAGTTGATGCTCCTGCTCCTGCTGCTGGCTTCCACTATCTTTCTTTCCCTGTTCTGAAATACCTAGAGAAGGACCAGTTCTCTCTTTTTCCATTCTTATCCCTAACTTGAACGCTGCCATTCTTAAAGTAGAAAGCAGAACGACTTCTTGATTTACTTTCCTTTTAGTGAAGAATATTTTTCCATATTTCAATAAGCTCGTTCCTTCTTCACTGTTCCCATATTGCCTAATAATTGTCTCTATGTAGGTTATTCCTACGACAGACTTTAGACCACCTGTCGGCCAAGGTACGTTGCCTATAACTTTATTTAATTTCACCGACAATCTCCTTAATCTCTGCTTCCTGAGGAATTTTCTCCCAAATTATTCTCAACGGACTTTCAGGAATGTTTGATAGATCCTTCTCCAGTATATTTCCCATCCTCCTACTCAATAGGCACAATACAGATACGTTTCAAAACAGTCACACCTCCTCAATACTCGCTCCTTCCTTTCAGACTCCAAGGCCATTGAAATCGCTCCCACACAATGACTAACGTCTAGCAGATTCACACCTTTCTCACACAATTGTACATTCAATCTTTCCCAATCGCCAGTCAATCATTCTACTCAATCGCACTATTCAATTGTTTGACAATCTCTCTATTCAATCGCGCTCTAAACGTTCTTATCAGCTCGATCACAATCTTGCCCCAATTTGGCAAGGATTAACATACCCACCTCTACCTTTTCCTCTGGCAGCTCATTCTATATACGCACCACATTATGTGTGAAAATGTTTCCTGTCTGTTCCCTTTTAAATCCTTCCCCTCACCTTAAATGCCCTCTAGTTTTAGGCTCCCCTACTGTGGGGAAAATACCGTGGCTATTCATCTTATCTCTGCTAATCAAGATTTTATAAACCTCTATAAGGTCATAATGTCATAAGATCATGTGATAGGAGCAGAATTAGTCCATTCAGTCCATCAAGTCTACTCCGCCATTCAATCATTGTTGGTCCATCTCTCCCTCCTATCCCCATTCTCCTGCCTTCGCTCACTAACCCCTGACACCCGTACTAATCAAGAATCTATCTATCTCTGCATTAAAAATATCAATTGACTTGACCTCCATACCCCTCTGGGGCAATGAATTCCACAGATTCACCACCCCTCACCCCTCAGCCTCCTATCCGACAGGGAAAAATGCTACCATCTCTCCAGTCCCTACAGACAGTCCAGACTGGGACAAATCCTCGTAAATCTTTTTGCACATTCTCAGATTCATGACATCTTTTTATTTTGGGATTCTTTGATTAATGTATCCAAAATAGTTCATGTAAATTTAATGCAAGCCTAAATACTCGATCATTAGCACTAAAGTTGCCACACTGTGGCCATGAAACTTTGTCCTTGGCTCCGGAAGTCTGTTTGCCTTAACATGAATGGAACCTCCTCTGAGAATCAAAGAACAATGTGTAATTACTGGGACTGTAATGTGTAATTACTTGAGAGAAGGAATGTGTGACGTTTCTTGTTCAGAAGGGTCTAAGGAAGGGTCTTGACCCAAAACATCACCCATTCCTTCTCTACACAGATACTGCCTGTCCCGCTGAGTTACTCCAGCATTTTGTGTCTGTCTTCGGTTTTAACCAGCATCTGCAGTTCCTTGTTTAAGAAAGAACTGCAGATGCTGGTAAAATCGAAGGTAGACACAGAATGCTGGAGTAACTCAACGGGTGAGGCAGCATCTATGGAGAAAAGGAATGGTTCCTCTCCATTGATGCTGCCTCGCCCGCTGAGTTACTCCAGCATTCTTGGTCTATCTGCATTTCCTTCCTACACAATGTGTAATTACTATTATATTGTTCATTCAAGGGCAGCGACAGACAGTGAGTATCTTGCCCCTTAAATTATGCCTCTTAAATTATTGGTGTTAGTTATACATAGAATATTTTGACAATCATCATTTTAAGATTAGCTAAAATTAAGCTGATTATTTTTGACACATAGAATTCTAGATGCCGTACAGTTCTATGTGTTATTTTAGGTATAACGCTGTCTGAGTGCCATTATTTGCCATTTAGGTTCAAGTGCTCAACAAAGTATTACCTGCAAACCTTGATCCAAAAGTTACACGTCAGGCAATTAGAGTCATGGATTCATAGTGTGGAAACAGGCCCTTCGGCCCAACTTGCCCACACCGGCCAACATGTCCCAGCTACACTAGCCCCACCTGCCTGCGTTTGGTCTATATCCCTCCCAATGGTTCTTCCAGTAATGTCACAATATAAAAATACGACTACACGGTATACATAGACCACATGATTGGACACAATTTCTCCTTAAAATCCATGAAATCGGGAATTATATATATTTTTCTCTGGCAAGTCTCCATTATGATAAAGAAAAGGGATTATCCTAGTATTGTTCACCATGGGTTCCAATAAGGCTTCTGTCGCCATTATTGTTTTCAATTTTAATACAAAGGAAGCTAATTATATTGCAATATGAAATAGATGTAATCTCATCCGGACAATAAATTTGAATCCTTTATAATAACAAATAAATTAGTTAATGTTGTCTTAATCATCCTTTCAAATATGTTCTTATAATGGAAGTTGCAGGGGTGAGATGTGATGGGGGACACAAAATGAAAATGATTTGGATTTATTTATTGACCAAATTGTTCCAGCCAGTGGTGAGAGGGAGATATCTGATCCAGTATCACCATCACCCACTGTAGTCGAACGTCAGAGCTGGGCTGAGCCACACTGAATCATACTGTCATGTTTAGTCAGTCAATTCTTTTGCTTGCAGCATAGATCAAAGTGATTTTAGTCACACTCCACATTGCAGCTTATCCATACTTAGCAAGGCAGCCGATGTGATGGCAGCGTCAATATTGTAAGTTCATATGGTGCAACTGATCAGAAGCCACAAAGCCACAGAGGTGGATGCAACGTGATGGAGACTGGGTTAAAATTATCCTGCCTGCACCGGGAGCTTTGTTACCACATTTCAAATTAAATTACTGAATCCATCAGAAAACATTATTCCAAGAAGGGAACAAAACAGAGCTGGATAGCATAGGCAGCAAACCCGCAGATGGATTCTTGTGGAGGTGCCATTTGATACAATCATCATTTGGCTCAAGATGATGCAATATTTATTGCAGAATGAAAAGAGTATTTTTAGCTGGGCCTTCACTAACTTATTGCCATGGAAACTATTTCTTGCCTGCACTGTTGCTGTTACACTGAATGTTGTTGCATTAATAATATATGTGGGACACATCTTACACTTTGGGCTGCAAATGTGAGGTGGTGGGCTCAATCGCAGAGACTACCAGCCCCGCTCAGTGACCTTGGTGTAATGTTCAGGCCAGTTGAAAAAGGGTTTAGTATTAAAGGGAAATTAAAGCTGGTTTTCTGTGGTTTCATTGGGCAATTTATGAAAACTTCACAATCAGAAGAAAAGCTGAATAACCATAGACAGGCCTTTTACACAGTAACATGGATACACAGGGAATGGAAGAATATGGGTCATGGGCAGGCAGATGAGATTTGTTTTTCTAGGCATCATGTTCAGCATAGACATTGTGGGCCGAAGGGCCAGTTCTTAAGCTGTACTTTTCTATGTCCCATGACCGGAAGCGTACTCCCACTCTGTACTGCTCTGCATGCTGTAGAGTTACACTGCTAAACAGCTTGCAAAGTTCCTTCCATTAACTTGAAGTCTATTAAGTTGCTCTCTGGAACGAATTTTGGAGGAATTCAACTCACTGACAAGATTGCAATTCAATATTTCAAGTAAATGACGGGATGAATTTCTAGACACAATCCCAATAAGGCTATGAGTTACTATAAGAGAGGAATTAGGATTTATTGTTTATCCGACTACAAGGAAAGACCCGCCAGTAAAGGCCAACAAAAGCTAAAGCCTGGTTTAACGCTTCACTCAAATTATTGCTGCATTCAACCCTTTTACTGAGTGAGTGATGGTGCAGTCTGTCAGCATATCCAGACATTGTAGGAGCATACCTAAGAGAACTGAATGAGCAATCAAACAACCTCTGATTCATGAAGTTCATCGAAATTTATTCACATTATACTGAGATGGGTGAACATGTAAGAATCTTGCTTCATCTCTTCAGGCAACTAATTGACAAAAAGTCCAATACCAAAGTCACAAACAATTATCTGGTGTTTTGGTAGTACTTCTTATCCATATAAAATAGATTCAGCTCAAACTTACTTATCGGATCTCTGGAATTTGTTCATTAAATGTGTTTTTAATTTATTTAGGTGGCGTTCGTTTTACTCTCCCTATTGCATTATGGGTGTTTAGATAGCAGTTCACTTCTGTCTTTACATAATTGTCCTTCCTCCCAGTTTCCTCCCATACGCCAGGGACGACCAGGTTTGTGGGTTAATTGGCTTTGGTAAAAATTGTAATCTGTCCCTAGTGTAGGATAGTGGTAGTGTAGGGGGATCACTGGACAACACGGACCCAGTGGGCCTGTTTCCGCCATGTATCTCTAAACTAAACTAAACTATCTGTGCTCCCTTGCCATTCTCTCACCCTCTCTGGCACCCCATTTATTTTCCTGCATTTGTGTTGATGGCACAAAAACATATTTCTCAGCATGAGATTACAGCAAGAAGTGATATAAATAGCAAGCTGCTACAGGAAATCAGCAGGTCAAGACTGAAGAAGGGTCCCAGCCCAAAATGTCATCTGTCCATTTCCCGTTTAATTCCTCTAGCAGTTTGTTTTTTTTGCTGAAGATTCTAGCATCGGCTATCCCTGTCTTCAAGTACCATAAATACAACAGCAGGTCAGAAAAGAGGAACAAAGTTAACACTTCAGGTTGAAGATGCCAATTCATTCTGAAACATTAACTGCTTCACTGTCCACTGATGCTGCCTAACCTGCTCAATGTTTACAATGTTTTCTGTTTCTTCCTTTTATTTCCAGTTTCAGCATCTGCAGTTTTGATTTGATTTTCTCCGAATGGGAAAGGTTTGCATGTTTACTTAAGACTTGGAGTTTAGTTTTGTTTAGTTTAGAGATACAGTGTGGAAACAGGCCTTTCGGCCCACCGAGTCCGCACTGACCAGCGATCCCCGCACATTAACACTATCTTCCACACAGTAGGGACAATTTACACTGAACTAATACCAAACCAATTATCTTGTACAAGCCTGACATCTTTGGAGTGTGGGAGGAAACCAAAGATCTTGGAGAAAACCCACATAATCACGGGGAGAACATACAAACTCCACACAGTCGGCACCCGTGGTCGGGATCAAACCCAGGTCTCTGGCACAGCAACGCTGTAAGGCAGCAACTCTACCGCTCTGCCACTGTGCCGCTGCCCATGAGGTGCAGGTTTTCAGGTGGAAGACAAGCAGGTTAACTTTCACCTCAGGCATTTGGCACCAAATTTGCGTGGAGCCTTTGTGTTCAGATCAGGAATACAAGGAAGGGAACAGAGTTTACAAGGGAGGAGATCCCTGAATTACAATGTGAAAGCTATTGTCCAGTCAGTTTGGTCTGAAGAAAGGTTTTGACATGAAACATCACCCATCCTTTATCTCCAGAGATGCTGCCTGACCCACTGGGTTACTCCAGCGCTTTGTGTCTATCTTCTCATCGGGAACAGTTCCACTCCTGGCTGTTGAAGTGTATGTGCAACCATTAGCTCTCTAAAATTGCTGAACAGCAAGCCACACCTTATTTCCAGAGATTTGTTTTTTCCCCTGTCCGAAAAAACAGGTTTTTTTATCCCTCAATTAACATCATGCTGATGACAGAGAGGCACTCCTGCAGATTGTCTGATGCACCTTGCAGGGTGTACTGAATGCTATCGGAGGGTGGATGAAGCGTTTGTTTTTTAATGATTTGTTTTTGAACTTATAGTTCCCGTGTTAAAAAGCATGGTCTTTACAGCTGAGAAACATTTGAAACTGTCTACTTGTGTCAACGTAGGACAACAGAGGAGGAGGACTGAACTTTGGTGCCTTCCCTCACAATGGGAAACTTTGATACTGCTGTGTGGGGATGTCTATGTTTTAGACTATCGTGTTCTGTGTTCTTTATTTTATTTGTTTGGCTGTAAGATGACCACCAATTTCACTGTACCAATTGGTGAATGTGACAATAAATGTCTCTTGTCTCTTGTCTTGTGTAGGAAGGAACTGCAGAGGCTGGTTTACACCAAAGAAAGACACAAAATGCTGGAGTAACTCAGTGGGTCAGGCCGCATCTCTGGAGAGAAGGAATAGGCGACGTTTCGGGTCGAGACCCTTCTGATCTTATTCGGTTCTACTTATTCGGTTGATTCATCTCATTGTGATTTGCTTCTTCTCTCTTGTGCAAAGTGCTTGCTTCGACTCCTAAACTATAAGTGAATGGTGTATCCCGCAAGGACCAACTACGTCATCCTTATGAAAGAAAATATGTTAGAATGCGCCCACATGAAGTGGTTGTAACCAAATTTTCAATTCAAGTACCTTGAATTAAGTATGGTGACTGTGCAGAATCTTCCTAGTCATTGTGTACAACTAAAGATGAAAGTGAAACAATCCTATCCAGCAGCATTGAATCATACATTTTAAATATACTGTTGTACAATCTGCATAATGATGTTTTACATTGCATTTTATATTCTGTATCTCTTGGGGCAAGTACAGTAACCTTAGCTCAACAAAATAAAAGGATTTGTTAAATAACTAAAGCCACTCATTTATTGTGACTTAATCAAAGCCCAATTATTATTTCTTGCAAGCCAATATAACCTGGCTCCCATATATCTATTTCATCCTATTACCACATTATAGTTTCTAAGTAGACAGCACCAATTAAATATAATATTTACAGCTGTAAGCATTGTTAAACCTCGTGATACTGAAGCCGACAATTCTTCATCCAGGTTTATCTTCACCCATTTCTTTCACCCTCTTACAACCTAGCTTCCACCTTCTGTTATAGTGAGTTTCAAACTCTCTGCCCATGCTAGCTTAAGCAGACATCAATTTCTAGTTTAAATATCATAACACAACATTTGTCATGGCCACATGATCTTCCCAGGAAAAATTAAGAGGTGATTGCTGCTGGCATCGGAAATTGTAAGTCATTTTTACCAACTATGTCATTTTCAATTCCTGTTTATATCGGTAACATGAAAGAATGGTGTACTTTAGCAGCAAAAATGTATTAGGTTTATCTTTATTCTCTCTATTGTGGTTGGTTTGGCTTTGAGATACAGCATGGAAACAGCCCTTCGGCCCACTTAGCCAACTACGATCACCTGTTCACATTGGTTCTATGTTATCTCAATTTCACATCCACTCACTACATATTAGTTGCAATTTACAGAGGCCAATTAACCTACAAACCCATGCATTTTGGGGATGTGGGAGGAAACCAGAGTACCCGGAGGAAACCCACGCGGTCACATGGAGAACATGCAAACTCCACACAGACAGCAACCAAGGTCAGAATTGAGCCTGGATCTCTGGCACTGAGAGAAAGCAGAATTTCCAGTTTTGCCACTACCAGCTGGGCTTGAATAGGGTGGATGTGGAGAGGATGTTTCCACTAGTGGGAGAATCTAGGACTGGAGGTCATAGCCTCAGAATTAAAGGACATTATTTTAGGAAGGAGACGAGGAGAAATGTCTTTTGTCAGAGGGTGGTGAATCTGTATAATTATTTGCCACAGCAGGCTATGAAGGCCATGTCAGTGCATATTTTTAAGGCAGATATAGATAGATTCTCAATTAGTACAGGTGTCAGAGGTTATGGGGAGAAGGCAGGAGAATGGGGTTAGGAGGGAGAGATAGATCAGCCATGTTTGAATGGTGGAGTAGACTTGATGGGCCAAATGGCCTAATTCTACTCCTATTCATTATGACCTTATGACTATATGATCACCCTGATTGTTTCTGGAGCAATTAGATGTATGACCAAGAAAGAGGCAATTTGGTTATTGATTTCCTGCTTTCTCTTTACAGAGTTAATAAAATTAATTGCTCTGCCTTGCTCTCTTCCTATTGTCATGTATCTTAATCTACTTCAAATATTTATCCATCTCTTTAAAAAGTGTACATCCTGCCACTGGGCTATTGTTTGTTGGAAAAATCTGCAATATAATAACTTAAAATGAAAAGGTACCTCTCAGGAAGACTTTTAAATGATTCCTCTCTGTCAGTCCTTCCTCAGATGGAAAAGAATGGCCCTTTACTAACCATACTGATAAACACTTCCCGTTCAAAGTGACTGTATAAGTCTTCTCTGCATTAGTGGAAAATGTTACAGTGTCTGTCTCACCTCGCACTTATCAGTACTCAATCCTAATGTAAAACTGGTGAATCTTTGCTGTTTCCTATTTATAATTTCAATGGTGTTTCTGATATGACACACTGATCTGTTCTGTATTCATGCTTACTATATTCTGTTGTGCGGAAGCAAAGCAAGAATTTCATTGTCCTATCTGAGACAAATGACAATAAACTCTCTTGACTTGACTTGCTTGAAATTGGTTGTCCACAAAGATAGTCTTCATTTGTAGAAATTTATTACCTCTAAGTTTGTGTCGCCTATGTTCCAAATACTACGATCCAAATTGCTTTTGGCCTATTTTCTGGACTCATCCTCATGGTTCAATGGTTCAGGCAGCATCTCTGGAGACAAGGAATGGGTGACGTTTCTTTAGATTTGAGAAGGGTCTTGACCTGAAACATCACCCATTCCTTCTCTCCAGGGATCTCCAGGGAGACTTGGAGAAAACCCACGCAGGTCACGGGGTGAACAGACAATCTCTGTAAAGACGGCACCCATAGTCAGGATCGAACCCGGGTCTCTGGCACTGTAAGGCAGCAACTCTACCACTGCGCCACTGTGTCCAATGTGCCAGAAACAATGGCATGAGAACAGAAACAGTGGCAGATAATTCTCACGTGTGATGGTAGATTGCAAACAGGGATAATTTACCATGGTATTTGTCTAACCAAATGAAGTATAAAATGCTGGATCAAATTGAACTCGGAAGTAAAAATGTCACCTACTGACCCAAGCACAGTCACCCTTTCCTCCTTATATTCCAAAGTGAATCCATCTGAAGAAGGGTCTCGACTCAAAACATCACCCATTCCTTCTCTCCAGAGATGCTGCCTGTCCCGCTGAGTTACTCCAGCGTTTTGTGTCTATCCTTAATCCAGAGTGTTCCTCGTGTTATGCACCAGATCATTTTCTCTCAGGAAAGGGGGAAAGGAAACCCATCTGCCCGGCACAATACCTTATTTGTCTTGAGACACTAACAGAGATGTGAGGATCAGCTTTCAAGATATCCATTCATAGATTCCCAAGGGGTAAGATTAATGGAGTGTTAGCTTCCACCTGGTGAGATGGCCCACTTATGTCTCAGCTGAGAACTGATAACCTTAACACAAACAAAATTAATGTCACGGAGTATGAGGCAAACACATGAACCATTACTGCACCCTATTGATCAAATGTATCTTCATACCAGCAAACAAAAAGTTCCACAACATCGCCATGCTGTAAATGTAATTACATTAATAGGCTTATATTGTTCATCGTTTATTTGTATGTTGACAAAGTTATGCCCCTGTCCTACTTAAAAACCTGAACGGAAACCTTTGGGGTTCCCGGAGGTTGCAGGTAGTTGCCGGAGGTTGCAGGTAGTGGAAGCTGGTAGGGAGACTGACAAAACTTCCGGGAACCTCCGGGAACCGCATGGAAACATTGGGTGGGGCACAAAGTCTCCAGAGGTTTCCGTTCAGGTTTCCTAAGTGGTACAGGGGCATTAGTCGTCTGCATGGCGGTGCAGTGGTAGAGTTGCTGCCTTACCACGCTTACAATGCCCGAGACCCGGGTTCGATCCCGACTACGGGTGCTGTCTGTACGGAGTTTGTATGTTCTCCCCGTGGCCTGCGTAGATTTTCTCTGAGATCTTCGGTTTCCTCCCACACTCAAAAGACATACAGGTTAGTAGGTTAATTGGCTTGGTATAATTGTAAATTGTCCCTGGTGTGTGTAGGATGGTGTTAGTGTGCGGGGATCGCTGGTCAGCGCCGACTCGGTGGGTCGAAGGGCCTGTTTCAGCGCTGTATCTCTAAACTAAACTAAACTAATCTAGTCCAATTTCCTTGTTATTGCTTCATGCCATGATGTCATTCTGGAAGAATTTCGGGGAACTAAGCATCCAAAGGCTGATAGTATACATATTTTCATGGATTGCGTGCTTCTAGTTATAAATGTATATTCCTAAAGTTTGATGTTTTACTAGATACAGATGAAAGCAATCTTCAGCAGAAAAGCAACACACTGTGTAGTGAAGATAAATGTTGGAATATTACTGCTGCCAAATTAATTTTGCAGTTTTGCTTTATGTTTCTGAAAAGAAACAAATTTCCAACAATATTTAGATCACGTAATGCCAAGATCTGTTGGATATTATAATATTAGGATTGCAAGAGATCCCAGCGAATGAATCTTTACAGTCAAAATGGGCAGCTGGTGTGTTTGAACTTTGTATCGCAGGGGACAAGGTATTTGTATGTTCTTTTATGGGGGATGCACATTAATGCAGAAAAAAAAGGCCATGTTCTATTAACTCTGAGCCAAGAAGGCAACTGTTTTTTATGAGGCGTTGTTTGTTGATAGAGATCTTGTTCTCTGACCTTTATTGATGGATAGTAGGAGACTCTGTGCAAGTGCCCAGTGCAGAGACACTCTGTGCCTCTAAATAATTAATCATTGGTCAATCAATGAAACAACTTTTCTTTTCCGCATTTATCAAAAAGTAAATTCATGGGCTGGAGGCTGCGTTATCGTGGTTACCACAATGAAGTGAGAGAGTGCTGCTGTTCAAGAAAGAAAAATTGCCAGTTGCTTAATCAGTCGAAGGAATCAGCACCTGACTCCCTACCTGTCGTTGAAGCAGCATGCCCTTCCTGTGCATAAACTGTGTTCTCATCCTGGCTGGCCATCACTGAAGCCATGCTTACGCTGCCCCCAGAATTTCTCATGCAAACCCGGCAAAACAGCTGCCACTTTCAGTCAGTCAACTGGAGCTTCAGGGACAGGGTTGTTTCCTAACTAATTCACTGCTGATCAGGCTGCAGCCCCATTCAATAAAGAGCAGCTGTGACCGTATCAAGTTCTCCCTGTTTCCAATACATTTTCCACAGGGTTAGGGAAGATTGCTTTCGAGACCGCTTTGTCTTATCTGGAGAGATGGTCATCTGTGTGTCACCTTCTGACAAACATCAAAAAGGCATCAGAATTCTCCTGTGCCGGGTTTGAACCACAATTTGTCTTGAATACCTTAAGTTTTGCGTGCAATCAATTTGCATTATTGTGAGTGGCAAATTGCTCAAGAGAAGTTCTTCCTTTGAGAGGTTGACCCTTTTTAAAATGCATTGTGTAAAATGGAAACAAACTCTGCCCTAAAGGAAAGGCAGCTTGCACAATGTGAGAGCAATTGAGTATTGTTGAACACTGAAAGATGGAGTGACCTTCAGTGATATTTATCTATTGATGATCAAATCTCATAGCTGGTGTAGCAGACCGTGAACACGGTTCAACACCAGTCTGGTTTAATACTGTGGATAACAATAACACCCTCTCAGCCCCACTTTGTCTTTCAAGGTCAGGGAACTACCTGGGACTAAACACCCTTCATAGAGTCAAGGAATCATATAATCACACAGCACAGAAATAGACCCTTTGGCCCATTAAGGCCACACTGAGCACCCATTCAGATGTAATCCCATTTCATTACGTCCACTTTCTTCCAGTGCGTCAAACCTTTATGTGGTTTCTCTGGTGTTTAAGAGAAAGAAATATGGTTTTAGCAATGGAAAGAAATTACCAGCTGATAATATTTATCAACAGATAACGAAAGGTTGAAATTCGGAATCTGGATTTTATTTTAATGATCAATACAGAAAACACTGAAGATCCACAAAAGATCTGCACGTAACCAGGTGAATCTGTAAGGATTCTCTTGAACAGCAGAAACTATTCTGACGGGATGCATCGCAGCCTGTTATATCAGCTGCTCTTGAATGCCAGATGCTGCAGAGAGTGGTGAACACAGCCTAGACCATCACAACTTCCCACTTCCATCCAGTCCACCCGTGACGATATTTCCAGCTTCTCTGATCCCTTTTCTCTCTTTTACCTTTACAGGAGAGGAATAGATCGGGTAGATGCACGGAGAGAGTCTCTTGCCCAGCGTTGGGGATTCGAGGACCAGAGGGCAGAGGTTTAAGGTGAAAGTGAAAAGATTTAATAGCAATCTGAGGGGTAACCTTTTCACACAAAAGGTGGTGGGTGTATGGAACGAGCTGTCAGAGGTGTTGGTTGTGGCTGGGACTATCGCAATGAAAAAGGAATAGTTAGACAGGTACATGGATAGGACAAGTTTGGAGGGATATGGACCAAACATAGGCAGGAGGGCCTAGTGCAGCTGGGACATGTTGGCTGGTGAGGGCAAGTTGGGCTGAAGGGCCTGTTTTCCACTGCATCACTCTATGATTCTATGACTCTATGAGCTTGAAAGCCCAGAATTTCAGATTTAAGAACAGCTTCTACCCCACTGCTTTCACCAGTCGTGAAACAGTTACCTCTTTCAGTCTCTCTTCCCAGATGTGCTCCCACTTTTACTCTTAACCCTGCCTCATTTAGTCATTCCATTAGAGACCCCCCACCCCCCCCACCACCGACTCACTCAGGTTAACAGTTGTACTCAGTCGCAGGTGCATACAAGGCAGTTTGTGATTTCCACGCTGTGTGATCACCCAAGCTTACATCGGAACCAAGCTGCCAATGATGGTGGTGCTTACCCAGAAGACCGCGCACTGCAGAAAGTGGCCCAACGGTGAGAGTCGGTGATTCTGACATGTAATATCTGACTTCGGTGAGGGTTCACGAAACATTAAGTTCTCGCTGCATCTCCCCCTTTCCCAATCGGCCACATGGTGGCCGATTGGGAAAGGGGGAGATGCAGCGAGACCTGGGTGTCATGGTACACCAGTCAGTCACCAGAGCAGGCAGTAAAGAAAGCGAATGGTATGTTAGCTTTCATTGCTAAAGGATTTGAGTATAGGAGCAGAGAGGTTCTACTGCAGTTGTACAGGGTCTTGGTGAGACCACACCTGGAGTATTGCGTACAGTTTTGGTCTCCAAATCTGAGGAAGGACATTATTGCCATAGAGGGAGTGCAGAGACGGTTCACCAGACTGGTTCCTGGGATGTCAGGACTGTCTTATGAAGAAAGACTGGATATACTTGGTTTATACTCTCTAGAATTTAGAAGATTGAGAGGGGATCTTATAGAAACTTCCAAAATTCTTAAGGGGTTGGACAGGCTAGATGCAGGAAGATTGTTCCCGATGTTAGGGAAGTCCAGGACAAGGGGTCACAGCTTAAGGATAAAGGGGAAATCCTTCAAAACCGAGATGAGAAGAATTTTTTCACACAGAGAGTGGTGAATCTCTGGAACTCTCTGCCACAGAGGGTAGTTGAGGCCAGTTCATTGGCTATATTTAAGAGGGAGTTAGATGTGGCCCTTGTGGCCAAGGGGATCAGAGGGTATGGAGAGAAGGCAGGTACGGGATACTGAGTTGGATGATCAGCCATGATCATATTGAATGGCGGTGCAGGCTCGAAGGGCCGAATGGCCTACTCCTGCACCTAATTTCTATGTTTCTATGTTTCTATTACCCTTACAGATATGCCGGGGATGACTGCATTAAACTTTAATTTATTTTCCTACTTCAGATTGCACTATACTCTGGCCCCAATCTGGTGTTGCGCATTATTTATTGTGTTCATTACTTGTCGTCGTATGGGGCGCCGTCCTGTGTGGTATGGCTGCCCAGCCTGCAGCTGTTAGTTTTTCACTCTTTTTTTTATTTTTAGTGAGTTTTAGTGTTGTGTTTTTGGAGTTCTAGTCTTTTTATGTGGGGGGGGGGGGGGGAAGGGGGAAACTGCTTTTCTAGGGTCCCTACCTGGTCGGCGAGGCGGCTTTTCTCCGGGCTGTAATTTTGACCCGTCCTCGCGACCTACCAGCGAGCCTGGAGCAGCGTTTCCTGTCGGGGACCGCCCAGAACCTCGGCTTCGGCGGCGGCACAGCGCTGGAGCGCTATCGCGGAGTGGAGCGGGCGATGCCTTGCCCGGGTCGTCGCGCTGGAGCTCCGGTGAGCTGAAGACGGTCGAGAAAAACATCGCGGAGCTGCGGGTCTGTGGAGCGGCCAGCTGTGGGCGGCGGTGCCGAACTTAACATCGGGAGCCTGGGATCTCTCGCCAAGATCGCCAGTGGTGAAGCTCCTTCCGGCGCGGCCTTGTTGGCTTCGGAAGTCACGGTCTCCGGTAAGGGAAGCGGCCGTTCCAGGTGTCCCACGCTGCTGAGAGGATTCTCCCGACGCCGGAGCACCATCTCCCGGCGAGAACGGCCTGGAACATCGGGCCTCCGTAAAGGCAATTGTGGAGGCCTCAATAGGCCCGACTATGGGTGGACATGGGATGGGGACTGGACATTGTGCCTTCCCTCATAATGGGAACTTGTGGGGGGATGTTTTTATGTTTAAATGTCTTTATTACTGTTATGTCTGTATTCTTTCTTTATGTGCTGCATTGACACGAAGCATTTCACTACACCTAGGTGTGTGTGACCAATAAAATAACCTTTGAACCTTTGAACCTTGTGTTATACTCTTTTATTCTATGAGATTCATTTGAGCAAGAGATTTTTGTGGCACCCTGGTGTCTGACAACCAATCTGATTCTGAATAACCTGCTAAGCAACAGTTTGTGCAAGTGAGGGAGGAAGCTAAACAAACATCTTTGCGGGTCTGAGCCAAATGCAGCACATGAGGATGGGGAGGAGGCCGTTAGAGAGCAAACATCCAATGACAACATGTACACAGGAACCGCTGCCAGTTTCAACAATCAGTGAAGTTGTTTCTTGATCTGTCAGGTCCATTTCTAGGCTTCTAGTTAATTGCAATAGAATAACCTTTTTTTCAAAACAATAGAATAATAATGGGCAGCATGGTAGCGCTGTGGTATAGTTGCTCCTGACAGCGCCAGAGACCTGGGTTTGATCCCGACCACGGGTGCTGTCTGTACAGAGTTTGTACGTTCTCCCCGTGACCCCGTTGGTTTTCACCAACATCTTCTGTTTTCCCTCCCGCACTCCAAAGATATACAGGTTTGTAGGTTAACTGGCTTGGTAAATGTAAAAATTGTCCCTAGTGTGTGTAGGATAGTGTTAGTGTGCGGGGATCGCTGGTGGGTGCAGACTCGGTGGGTCGAAGGGCCTGTTTACGCACTGTATCTCTAAATTAAACTAAACTAATAGACAGTGACGTAAAATTGAATCTCACTAAAGTAGCTGATGGATTTAAGTTTAATTTGTATAAAATTAAAAATCTCTCTCAGCAAGAAGCAATCCCCATTATGTCCAACAATTACTCACCATGTTTCATTCCATCAAATGTTTTGGCTGGGACTGCTGACTACCTTTAGCACCCACTAACACAACTCGAGCATGGTGTGTGGTCGGGATTATTCAGGATCTATAGAAGATTCTTGATTAGTACGGGTGTCAGAGGTTATGGGGAGAAGGCAAGAGAATGGGGTTAGGAAGGAGAGATAGATCAGCCATGATTGACTGACGCAGTAGACTCGATGGGCAAAATGGCCTAATTCTACACCTATCCCTTATGACCTTAGGTGGTTGGCTTTAATGCAAACAAAAATCTAGTCTGCAGAATACCTGTTCTGATGTAAATTGCAAGCAGCAATCAGTTTCGAAATTAAAAGGGCAGCTGTGGAAACAAACAATGCAGTGTGCAGGAGTGACTGTTCCCAGCAGTGTATAAAAGGAAAGCTTAAGCCAAGCCGCCATTTGGGAGTGGCTGTTTTAGGAGAGGCTGTGTTCTGAGGTGATGTACAGGTAAATGACAGAGGCCCGGGAACCGTTGGAGCGAGTGGAGGAGGGTCAGGGCGGTGAGTATATAAATCGAGAACGGGGCTTGCTTTTGCAGAGGCCCGGGATCGTTGGAGCGAATGGAGGAGGGTCAGGGCTTTACCGAAATCCATACTCCATAGGGAGGGTTCTGGTGGAAGCCGCTGATTGGTGGAAGCAGACTAGAGGAAGTAGCTGATAGGGTGCAACCTCAGGTTAGCATTTCTGCTTTCTGGGTAAAGGTACAGTGAGCTAAGGGTACAGTGCTTTAGTAAAGGTACAGTGAGCTAAGGGTACAGTGCTTTAGTAAAGGTACAGTGAGCTAAGGGTACAGTGCTTTAGTAAAGGTACAGTGCTTTAGTAAAGGTACAGTGAGCTAAGTGTACAGTGCTTTAGTAAAGGTACAGTGCTTTAGTAAAGGTACAGTGAGCTAAGGGTACAGTGCTTTTTGTTTATATAATAAAGGTGCAGTTTAAAGGTCAAGAGGGAGCAGCTGTTGCGAGTCATACCTGCTGATTTCTCCCAGCAGTTTCTATTGTATTATACTTGTATCGGATCCAGGGTAAGGCGGGAGAATGACAGCCAGAGCAGTGTACTGTTCGGGATGTCAGATGTGAGAGGTCATGGTGTCGGATGGCCCTCCAGACGTGCACATCTGCACCAGGTGCAGCGAGATGGGGCTCCTAAGGGACCGTATTAGGATCCTGGAGCAGCAGCTCGATGACCTCTGTCTGGTCAGGGAGAGTGAGGAGGTCATAGAGGGGAGTTTATAGGGAGGTGGTCACTCCAAAACCACGGGAGAGAGACATGTGGGTCACGCTAAGGAAGGGCAAGGGGCAGAGGCAGGAACGAGTGAGTACTCCAATGTCGGTACATCTTGCAAATAAGTACTCCTGTTTGAGTACGGATGGGGATGACAGCCTACCCGGGGTAGTGACAGCGGACGGGCCTCCAGCACAGAGACCGGCCCTGTTGCTCCTGAAGGTAGGGACAAAAAGAAGAGGGCAATAGTAATTGGGGACTCTATTGTTAGGGGGTCGGATAGGCGATTCTGTGGACGCAGTCGGGAGACCAGGATGGTGGTCTGCCTCCCTGGTGCCAAAGTCTCGGACGTGTCTCAACGCATCCAAGATATCCTGAAATCAGAGGGAGAGGAGCCTGAGGTTGTGGTACATATAGGTACCAATGACATAGGTTAAAAAAAGGGAAGAGGTCCTGAAGGGAGGATTTAGGGAGTTGGGAGGAGAGTTAAGGACCAAAAAGGTAACAATCTCAGGATTACTGCCTGTGCCACGCGACAGTGAGAGTAGGAATGGAGCGAGGTGGAGGATAAATGCGTGGCTGAAAGACTGGTGCAGAGGGCAGGGATTCAAGTTTCTGGATCATTGGGACTTCTTTTGGGGAAGGTGGGACCTGTACAGAAAGGATGGGTTGCACTTGAACCCAAGGGGGACCAATATCCTGGCGGGGAAATTTGCAAAGGCTACTGGGGAGAGTTTAAACTAGAATGGTTGGGGCGAGGGACTCAAATAGAGAAAGCTAGTAGACAGAATGGGTGGCAGGAAGCAGAAAAGGGAAGCACTTGGGCACAAGAGGAGAAAGAAAAAAAGGAAATAAACAGAGAATAAGAGGCGGGGGGTTTCTTAAATGTGCATATTTTAATGCTAGGAGCATTGTAAGAAAGGTGGATGAGCTTAGAGTCTGGATAGACACCTGGAAGTATGATGTTGTGGCGATCAGTGAAACATGGTTGCAGGAGGGCTGTGATTGGAAACTAAATATTCCAGGATTTCGTTGCTTCAGGTGTGATAGAATTGGAGGGGCAAGAGGTGGAGGTGTTGCATTACTAGTCAGGGAAGATATTACAGCAGTGCTTTGGCAGGATAGATTGGAAGGCTCATCTAGGGATGCTATTTGGGTGGAACTGAGAAGTGGGAAAGGGTAGCAACACTTATAGGGGTGTATTATAGACCGCCAAATGGGGATCGAGAATTGGAAGAGCAAATATGTAAGGAGATTGAAGATATTAGTAGTAAGCACAAAGTAGTGATTGTGGGAGATTTCAACTTTCCACACATAGACTGGGAAACACATTCGGTAAATGGGCTGGATGGTTTGGAGTTTGTAAAATGTGTGCAGGATAGTTTTTTGCAGCAATACATAGAGGTACCTACTAGAGGAGGGGCAGTGTTGGACCTCCTGTTAGGAAATGAGACGGGACAGGTGGCGGAGGTATGCGTTGGGGAGCACTTCGGGTCCAGTGATCACAATACCATTAGTTTCAATATAATTATGGAGAGGGTCAGAACTGGACCTAGGGTTGAGATTTTTGATTGGAGAAAGGCTAATTTTGATGAGATGCGAAATGATTTAAAAGGAGTGAACTGGGACATTTTGTTTTATGGGAAGGATGTAGAAGAGAAATGGAGGACATTTAAAGGGGAAATTTTAAGAGTACAGAATCTTTATGTTCCTGTTCGGTTGAAAGGAAACAGTAAAAATTGGAAAGAGCCCTGGTTTTCAAGGGAAATTGGACATCTTGTTCGGAAAAAGAGGGAGATCTACAATAATTATAGGCAGCATGAAGTAAATGAGGTGCTTGAGGAGTATAAGGAATGTAAAAAGAATCTTAAGAAAGAAATTAGAAAAGCTAAAAGAAGACATGAGGTTGCTTTGGCAAGTAAGGTGAAAGTAAATCCAAAGGGTTTCTACAGCTATATTAATAGCAAAAGGATAACGAGGGATAAAATTGGTCCATTGGAGAGACAGAGTGGACAGCTATCTGCAGAGCCAAAAGAGATGGGGGAGATATTGAACAATTTATTTTCTTTGGTATTCACCAAGGAGAAGGATATTGAATTATGTGAGGTAAGGGAAACTAGTAGAGTAGCTATGGATACTATGAGTTTCAAAGTAAAAGAAGTACTGACACTTTTGAAAAATATAAAAGTGGATAAGTCTCCAGGTCCTGACAGGATATTCCCTAGGACATTGAGGGAAGTTAGTGTAGAATTAGCCGGGGCTATGACAGAAATATTTCAAATGTCATTAGAAACGGGAATAGTCCCCGAGGATTGGCGTACTGCGCATGTTGTTCCATTGTTTAAAAAGGGTTCTAAGAGTAAACCTAGCAATTATAGGCCTGTTAGTTTGATTTCAGTGGTGGGCAAATTAATGGAAAAGATACTTAGAGATAATATATATAAGCATCTGGATAAACAGGGTCTGATTAGGAACAGTCAGCATGGATTTGTGCCTGGAAGGTCATGTTTGACTAATCTTCTTGAATTCTTTGAAGAGGTTACTAGGGAAATTGACGAGGGTAAAGCAGTGGATGTTGTCTATATGGACTTTAGTAAGGCCTTTGACAAGGTTCCTCATGGGAGGTTGGTTAAGAAGGTTCAACTGTTGGGTATAAATGCAGGAGTAGCAAGATGGATTCAACAGTGGCTGAATGGGAGAAGCCAGAGGGTAATGGTGGATGGTTGTTTGTCGGGTTGGAGGCAGGTGACTAGTGGGGTGCCTCAGGGATCGGTGTTGGGTCCTTTGTTGTTTGTCATGTACATCAATGATCTGGATGAAGGTGTGTTAAATTGGATTAGTAAGTATGCAGATGATACCAAGATAGGGGGTGTTGTGGATAATGAAGAGGATTTCCAAAGTCTACAGAGTGATTTAGGCCATTTGGAAAAATGGGCTGAAAGATGGCAGATGGAGTTTAATGCTGATAAATGTGAGGTGCTACACCTTGGCAGGACAAATCAAAATAGGACGTACATGGTAAATGGTAGGGAATTGAAGAATACAGTTGAACAGAGGGATCTGGGAATAACCGTGCATAGTTCCTTGAAGGTGGAATCTCATATAGATAGGGTGGTAAAGAAAGCTTTTGGTATGCTAGCCTTTATAAATCAGAGCATTGAGTATAGAAGCTGGGATGTAATGTTAAAATTGTACAAGGCATTGGTGAAACCAAATCTGGAGTATGGTGTACAATTTTGGTCGCCCAATTATAGGAAGGATGTCAACAAAATGGAGAGTGTACAGAGGAGATTTACTATAATGTTGCCTGGGTTTCAACAACTAAGTTGCAGAGAAAGGTTGAATAAGTTAGGTCTTTATTCTCTGGAGCACAGAAGGTTAAGGGGGGACTTGATAGAGGTCTTTAAAATGATGAGAGGGATAGACAGAGTTGATGTGGATCAGCTTTTCCCTTTGAGAATAGGGAAGATTCAAACAAGAGAACATGACTTCAGAATTAAGGGACAGAAGTTTAGGGGTAACATGAGGGGGAACTTCTTTACTCAGAGAATGGTAGCGGTGTGGAATGAGCTTCCAGTGGAAGTGGTGGAGGCAGGTTCGTTGGTATCATTTAAAAATAAATTGGATAGGCATATGGATGAGAAGGGAATGGAGGGTTATGGTATGAGTGCAGGCAGGTGGGACTAAGGGAAAAAGTTGTTCGGCACGGACTTGTCGGGCCGAGATGGCCTGTTTCCCTGCTGTAATTTTTATATGGTTATATGTTATATGGTTAAATGAAGAGGCTTTGTCTTGAAACGCTTAGGCGAGGAGGCTGAGCAGATAGTGGCCGCATGATAAGGTAATGTTTTTCGTTGCAACTTTCTTCTTTAGTCTAAGAGTGGTTGGGTTGTCAGTTCTGGCATTGGTATGCTCCTCCTGCAGGATGTCATGAGTCAGGGAACTTCCAGTATCTATGGGAAGTGCGTCCAGTGACAATCTGGGTGAGGTTGGATGACCAGAGGATGACCCAGGAAGCGTGGATAGAAGTTAAAGTGACCTGTTCGCACCTAACGTGAAGGCAGAAAGTAGTTGGGTGCCCACCAGGAATGGTAAAGGGGGTAGGCAGGGAATGTAGAAATACCCTGTAGCCATTCCCCTCACAAGCAGGTATAGCCTTCTCGATACTGTTGCGGTGTGAGGTGTGGGGGGGGAGGGGGGAGAGGAAATGGCATTTCAGAGAAGAGCAAGAGCAGCAATCAGGCCAATGAACAAAGTTCCGAGGCACAACAAAGAATGGTGAAGTTAGACAGGGCTATAGTCATAGACATAGAGTGATACAGTGTGGAAACAGGCCCTTCAGCACATCTTGCCCACACCGGCCAACATGTCCCAGCTATACGTCCCATCTACCAGCATTTGGCCAATATCCCTCCAAACTATATCCATGTACTTGTCTAAATGTTGGGATAGTCCCAGCCTCAACGACGATATATTACAGTTGTACAAGACAAGCCGCACTTTCATTTAGAGATACAGCATGGAAATAAATCCTACGCCCACCGGATCCGCACCGACCAGCGATTCCCGCACACTAAAGGGCCTGTGCCACTTAGATGACTTTTTAGGCGAGTGCAGGAGACTCTGCGCTTGCTACATGATCGCCACATGTTCGCTGGTGGTCTCTGGTGAGTCTCCTTCATGGTTGCGAGGAGTTCCCACATTCAGGGAAATAGTCGCGGCCTCAGTATGGTCGGCGCAAATTTTTCAACATGTTTCTGTGACCAAAGATTGGTCGTCATGGAGAAAATTGACAATCCTGTAGTTGTTGGTACAGTTGTGGTTGGGTCGCCATGTAGTTATGGGTAGTCGAGGTAGTCGTAGGTAGTTTTAGTTAATCGCCTTTGCTGACCAGCCATTTTCATTCGCAAAAAAACCGTAAGCAGGAGTTTTTATCTCTGGCTTAATAAAAAGTTGTCTGGCTTCTTAAAAGTGTCTCCACTCCTTTTCTCTTCACCCTTCTCCCCCCTTCTCTCTTTTAAAGGACTTACCGTACACTGTGCTACCCGTCTTAACCTTCCTGTTCATCGCGGTGTGTTTCTGTATCACCTTGGCTTTGCACCATGTGAATTTCAGACAGCGCTCCCCCACTTTCCCTGGCCCCCGCCTTTGCAGTGTGTGTGTGTGTGTGTGTGTGTGTGTGTGTGTGTGTGTGTGTGTGTGTGTGTGTGTGTGTGTGTGTGTGTGTGTGTGTGTGTGTGTGTGTGTGTGTGTGTGTGTGTGTGTGTGTGTGTGTGTGTGTGTGTGTGTGTGTGTGTGTGTGTTCCACTCTGACAGTCGCCGTTCCAGTTCCCGGTTTTTCAGGCGAGTGCCGCGAACTTGACAGTCGCCGGCAGTCTGCTGAAAAATCACCTAAGTGGGACAGGCCCGTTACGCTATCCTACACACACAAGGGTCAATTTTTACATTTATACCAAGCCAATTAACTTATAAACCTGTACGTCTTTGAAGTGTGGGAGGAAACCAAAGATCTCAGAGAAAACCCACGTAGTCACAGGGAGAACGTACAAACTCAGTACAGACAAGCACTTGAAGTCGAGATCGAACCCGGGTCACTGGCGCTGCAAGTGCTGTGAGGCAGCAACTCTACCCCTGCGCCACCGTGCCGCATTTTGTAGTCAAAGCGTTAACACTCACAATACTAAGTTTGGGTGCCTGGGTTCTCTGTCCTCAGAAGCATTTGGAACACTCGTGTGAATTATTTTGTGCCAGCAAAGGTGTTCGAACATTCAAAGGTTTCTTGTCAGTTAGAGAGTGCTCTGTTGTATGAATGTAATTCAATGGATCATTTGTCAGATTCAAAATATTGAAGCAAACAATGTCACTGTAGGTAATGAAATTGTATTGAATCATTTGCTGTTATCATTGTTCTTAAGGGTATAAAAACTCGATGTACTTTGAATTCAAGGAGATCCTACTCGGACTGTGTCCAAGACCAGAGGCATATTCGGAGACAGACATCAAGTACTGCTGGTAGACCATCAATTTGGTGAAAGACGATCTTGGTCTGCCCAAAACTTATTGGCCTCTCAACACAGTGAGATATCCGTCAGGGAATGTTGCCCACTGGCCCATTCCGGACTGGAGGAGTCTGTACTGAGGATGGCACTGAACTTAGCGCAGCCAACATGAAGGCCCCGTGGATGTAGGACCACTGTTTTGGATCCTTCCACTGTTGGGCATTGAGGAGCTGAGTCCGGTGGGGCCACCTCTCACACAGGGAAGGAGTTATCACCACAGGGTGGCACAATAGTGGCAATGGAGTCATGTGTAAAGAAAAAAGGAGGTGCTAACACGACTGGGTAAAACACTAGCAACATTGATTGTATGGATGCGGGGAAAATGTATTAAGAATTTTGCACAGATTTTGTTTTGTATATTTATTATTCTAAATAAAACTTATTGTTAGAATACAAAAGGAGGATTGTCGTGATGAAAAAAGTTGTGTTTATAATTTCAGTATCTCCGAGTGACGCAGTTCGTAGTCACAGCTTTATGTATTAGGATGCACAGCTACAATTAACATTGAACTCATCAGACAGCAGTTCTCTGATCACATATCTCACCGCCCCTCACCTGTGTGCTGGCCTCCTTGGTCTGAGGGCATGCATTGAGGACATTGGTCTTGTGATTTTGTTCATTGGTGGCAACAGCTGTTCTATTATTTATTCATCATAATAAACCTTGAGCATATAACCTAGGTTGACATCACAAAGCACAACTGAGATATGCTGCAATGGCAGAGAAATAGATTTATTTATAGACGCGGCAATAAACCCAAAGGTCCACCGCTGCCTCACGTGGAGTCAGGAGATCTAATAGCATAAGGAAAAACACGGAAATCTCCTGATGCACTGGTCAACTTGTTTTCATCAATCAATGCCATCTGAAGGAAAATTACTTATCTGATACAAATTGGCTGCCGTGTCTTTCTACATTATAATATTGACTGCACTTCATTAGTACTTTATTTGCAAGGAATCACTTTGTGATTTCTCCAAGTTCATTAGCAGGACAATATCAATACAAAATGTTGCTATTACTTTGCTTTTGGTTATACGTGCCACACTCTGCCCTAACTAAACACGCCGGGTGCCAAAGCACCAGTTACATCTTGGCTCTTCGCTGAAATCCTTTGCTACTTCTGCATCAAGGTTTCAAGGTCAAGGTTTCAAGGTCAGCTTATTGTCACATGTACGATTTTAAGGTACAGTGAAATTTATGTTACCATACAACCATTCTAAGTGAAAAGCAACAAGACACCCAACCACATAAAAGGTAACATAAACATCCACCACAATGGATTCCACATTCCTCACTGTGATGGAAGGCAATAAAGTTCAAGCTTCTTCCAGTTTGTTTTCTCGCGGTCGGGACAGTCAAACCGTCTACAGTTGGGGCCATCAAAGCCCCTGGAGCCGACGATCGAAGCCCCCCGTCGGGGTGATCGAAACTCCCGTGTCGGGGCGGTTGAAAAAAAAGTGCCTCATAATGTTCTAGCTCTTTCAAATTATGTCAATATTCCTTCTCCGAACCCATGCTACTTACACTCGCTAAGGGGAGTTGAAGGTATTGCAATAGTATGCTGCATTCTTTGTAAGAAAAAAATAATTTTGCTGTGTGTCAGCACTTCACACATGAGGCAATAAAAGCATATTGGCCATTGCGATACTCAAATTTCTCATCCTCATCCTGTGACTTTGCATCAATGGGCATGGTTATTATTTGTTTCAATGCTCCTCCCCATGACTCTCCAGCATCCACCTACCTTTTCTATACCTCTCTTTCAATGTAAATTCTATTCTCGGCTAGTCTCCGTTAATATTGTTCCACGATTAGCAGATCAGAGCCACAGATATAATGACCATATTGCATTGTCTCTCTTTCTCCGCAGTGTCTTCAACATATTCTCCTCCTCAAAAGAATCTACTCCTTTTGTTGGCGGCGCGACTCACCCGTTGCAGCGGCCCCTACAGCCTGTCTGTCTTTTTTTTTATTTTTTGTCTAGTTAAATGTAGTGTTTGGTGTTTTTTAATAGTGTTTTTAAATGTGTATATGTGGGGGGCGGGGGGGGGAGGGGGAAACTGTTTAAATCTCTTCCCTGTCCGGGAGACCCGACCTTTTCCCTGTTGGGTCTCCGTTGTCGTTGGGGCCTAGCACCGTGGAGCGGCCTCCAACCTGAATGACCCGGGGGCTCGGGAGACTGCGGAGCTGCGGACTACTCACCATCGTGGGGCTGGCCGGCCTCGGAGCGTGGGGAGCAGTGGTGACTCGCTGCTGCAACGCGACTCCTGGGGCTCGGAGGCTCCAGCAACGCAGCCGCAGGTCCGGTGAACTGGGACATCGGGAGCTCGCGGGTCCGGGGGGAGAGACCGCTTCCCGGAGCTCCCACAACGCGACTTCTCCAGCCCGTATCGCGGGGTTGGAACAACCCGGACCGGGACCGTACATCACCTGGCGCGGCTTCATGGCCGTGGGACTCACCAATGCCCGTGGGGGTTCCAACCTTGTACTTTCAGACCGGGAGCGGGGCCGTAAATCGCCCCGCGTGGCCTAAAATGGCCGTGGGACTTATCATCACCCGCCTGGGGCTTGGACATCGGGAGAGAAATTGAGAGCAGGGGAGAGAAAAGACTTTGCCTTCCATCACACTGGGTTCACTGTGATGGATGTTTGTGTGAATTTAATTGTGTGTATGTCTGTAGGACATTGTCTTTGTTTGTATGGCTGTGGAAACAAAATTTCGTTTGAGTCTCACTGGGGCTCAAATGACAATAAATTTGTATTGTATTGTATATTGTATCCTCTCGCTTGTGAAGTAGGAATGACTTCAATTAATCTCACTCTAACTTTTCCAGTAATATTCTGAAAATCTGATCACCTGGGTCTTCTGATCCCTATTCTAGCACCCTGAACATGATCCATGGACTTTTCTCCATCCTCCACCACCCTGATATCAGTCACACCCATCCTATCCAAGCTTATCTGTCAATGAAACATGCCATCTCCAGCCATTGACTGACATACATCTATTGACATTCTTTCAATTACCTTTCATAACCTTCAGCTCTTCCAAAGCTGAGTTGCCGATCTATCCCATTGTGTGTCAGCTCATTCATTCATCGGGCTCACCGTACATAGGCTGCAGTCCCGTAATTATCCCAATGTTTAAATCGCTGCTTTTGGGCAACTTTCTTGAAACATTTGCTTAACTGGTGTATTAACCACCCCACATTCACCCCAAACATGTTCTCACCATCAGCACATTCTGGTCAATACATGAAAGTGTAAAATGTCCCAGGTTTTGTACCAAAAGGATATCTGCACACACAATCTCTGTACAATCATAAGTTTAGCCTAAAGCTGTGTTGGGTCTTAATCTAAAGTTTTTTACACTGCTGATTCTGGTTGATGACTTTCGGCTAGCCATTGATGACTACCACCTAGAAATTAATGACCATGGTGAAAATATTGGCACTGGTGTTTCAATAATACAGTAGAACACAAGGAAATAAGAGCAGGAATAGACCACAAGTATCTTCAAGCTTGCACTTGATCATAGCTGACCTATGTTGGCCTTATAAAACATAGAAACATGGAAAATAGGTGCAGGACTGCAAAACAATCTTTCAAATAGTTATCTAACATCATGGCACGGTAGCACAGCAGTAGAGCTACTGCCTTACAGCACCAGAAACCCGGTTTAGATCCCGACTACAGGTGCTTGGCTGTACGGATTTTTACGTTCTCCCTGTGACCTGAGTGTGTTTTCCACAAGATCTTTGGTTTCCTCCCACGCTCCAAAGATGTACAGGTTTGTAGGTTAATTGGCTTGGTATAAATGTAAATTGGCCCCAGTGTGTAGGAGAGTGTTAGTGTGTGTGGATCGCTGGTCAGTGCAGACTAAGTGGGCCAAAGGGCCTGTTTCCACGCTGTATCTCTAACATAAACTAAACTAAACTAAAGCCATCTTAAGTATATCCAAGGAACTCCACCACCATAAGACCAGAGAGTTCCAGAGATTCATTGCCCTCTGAGAGGAGAAATTGCTGTGTTTTATGAAATGGCCACTTACTTTGTAACTGTATCCCCTTTTTCATAGCTTTCCCTCTTGTGAAGACATCTCAGCATCCACCATCAAGCCCCTAAGGATGTTCTATGCTTAAATAAAATCACTCATTCTTCTAAATTCCAAGGAAAGCAGAACTCTTTCATCCCAAGTATGCACTTTGGCCTCCAATGTAACTATATCGATGTTTTGGGTAAGGAGACCAAATGTGCACACAATATTCCAAGTGTGGCTGCTCTATACAATTGCAGCAAAATATTTATATTCTAAACTCTAACCATTTTATGATGAAAATCAACATGCTGTTTGCCTGTTTAACTACCTGTTGGATTTGCCTGCTAACGTTTTGTGATTCATGCACCTGGATCACATAGATCCCTCTGAATTTTATTAATTTATAGTCTCTCTCCATTTAGATAAAATCTCATTTTGATTCCTCTTACTGAAGCCTCTTACACCCCCACATTAAACTCAAATTTCTGCCATTTTCCCCCAATACTCAATCTATCTATTTCCTGTAGACACAAGGAACTGCAGACGTGGGTCAGGCAGCATCTGTGGAGGAATGGACAGGTGACATTTCAGATCAGTACCAATCTCCAGATTGGAGTAGGGGGCAGAAAGCTGGAAAGAAAGGTGGGAGCAGGACAAACTCTGGCAAGTGATAGATGAATATTGGTGAGAGGAGGGGGGGGGAGGGGGTTGGCAAATGGGTGGAGTAGGTGACAAAGATTAGACATGACAAGGAGATAAAAGGGTTTCAGATAAGGAGGTGTTGAGATTTAAAGCCAGAGGGAGGAATCTGGATAGAAGGGCAAAGGGTGTGGAGGTAGGGGAAGAAGGTTGGCATTGATTCTGTAGATCTTAAAGATCACATTCCTTAGCCTCTATCCTCTGCACAAGATATACTTTTCTCAGTTCAGTTGCACTTTGCAGGTCCATTTGCTGGCCAAGACCATTAACCATTCTGCCCCACATTGATTGTGCCCACTACACACTGTAGCTCAAACAGTGTCGATCATCATACACTGATCACAATATCACACGATGGTAGCAGAGATGCATTGAGGGGCTAACATTTTAAGCAAATTAAGTTTATATTCATTAAGTGTTGACAAATCTCTTATGGAATTATAAATAAGGTTTATTTTGAGCCATCACTCCAGTTGGCGGGGTCAAGTAAGAGCGTTCAAGTTTGCCACCCTGTTCCAACAATCATTCCAGCCCTACGCATGAGAAGCACAATACAATACAATACAATACAATACAATTTTATTGTCATTTGAACCCCATTGAGGTTCAAACAAAATTTTGTTTCTGCAGTCATACACACAAAAAAGAACCAAGACACAAAACAATTTACACAAACATCCATCACAGCGCATCTCCTCCTCGCTGTGATGAAAGGCAAAGACTTATCCCTCCCCTGCACTTCCCATTCCCCTCCCGATGTCAGAGTCAAAGTCAAAGCCGGTGGGTGCTAGCAATTGTCCCGCGGCCATTAACGCCGCGCCGGGCGATGCAAGGCCACGCTCTGGGTCTTGTTGTTGGAGCCCCAGCGGGCGCTAGCAAAGTCCCACAGCCATTCCAAGCCGCGCGGGGCGGTGATGTAAGGCCCCGCTCCAGGTACTCTTCAACCCCGCAACTGGGCCGGGTGAAGTCGCCGTTGCAGAAGCCCCGAAAAGCGGTCTCCCAGCAGGGATCCGCCGTCTCCCGGTGTTCCTGTCTGCCAGACCTGCGGTAAGCCTCTGAATCTCCGGGGTCAGGACGCAGCAGCGCGCCACCACCGCTCCTCCCGCTCCGGACTCGGCCAGCTTGCGCGATGGTGAGTAGCTCTGCAGCTCCGTGACTGGAGCCCTAGTTCGTTCCTGCTGGACGCCACTCCACGGTGCTACGCCCAAACGACAACGGAGACCCGACAGTGAAAAGGTCGGGTTCTCCGTGCAGGGGATAGATTTTTTAAAGTGTCCCCCCACCCCCCGCCCCCCACACACATACCCACACACATACACAATAAATAAAATAAAAACTACATTCAAACGAGACAAAAAATAATAAAAATACAGACGGACTGCAGAGGCCGCTGCGACGTGAGTCGCGCCACCAACCACAAGAAGCACAACACACCATTGTATGCCGATGCTGAGAAGTGTGTTCAGCTCTGGCTGAACAATTTCTAATCCTGTGACGTGGACTCGATAAGAAGACTCCAGTTGGCCATCTAGGTTTATACACAAGTTGAAAATTAAAAAGTTCCAGATGTAGCAAATTTGAAATGAAAACAGAAGAAGTTGGAAATGCACAAAAGGTCAGGAAGGGACTGTGAGAAGTTAACATTTCAGGTCAAATACCCCAAATGCGGACAGTCTCCAAGGATGGATTTACAAGCAGCCTGAAACATTAACTATTTCTAATTCCTGGACTATTTCCAGTGTTTTCTGATTTTGTTATCGTTACACACTGGAGTGGAACGCAACTATTGGAGCATCCTCTCTCACTCAGCTCATGATACAAAGAAACATAGAAACATAGAAAATAGGTGCAGGAGTAGGCCATTCGGCCCTTCGAGCCAGCACCACCTTTCAATATGATCATGGGTGATCATCTCAAATCAGTACCCCGTTCTTGCTTTCTCCCCATATCCCTTGATTCCATCAGCCCTATCCAACTCTCTCTTGAAAACACCCAGAGAATTGGACTCCACTTGCAGAGAACTCCACAGATTCACAACTCTCTGCGTGCAAAAGTTTTTCCTCATCTCGGTCCTAAATGGCTGACCCCTTATTCTTAAACTGTGACCCCTGGTTCTGGACTCCCCCAACATCAGGATCATTTTCCCTGCATCTAATCTGTACAATCCCTTAAGAATTTTATGTTTCTACTAGACTAAGTGGGATCCGTTGGGTCCCAGCATCACACGGGAAGGCTGGTCCCCCAACGCAATATTCCACCTCTCCACCAATTCTAATATTAGTGGCCAGTGGTGGGGGGGGCTTTCTGGAGCGCTAGTATGGGTGTTGTGGGCTGAAGGGACTGGTTTCCAGAGGGCTAGTATGGACATTGTGGACCGAATGGATTATTGGGCGGGCGGCTCAGTCACTCAAGCCTGTTGTGCTGGCAGCTCACTCACTCATGGCTGGTGGGCTGGCAGTTGACTCACTGCTATTCCTTGAAATTTCATTTCAAGCAGGGTGCAAGGCCACTAAAGACAGCGAGTCATGACCTCTCCCTCCTCCATCTTGCAGCGAATGAGCCACGCCCACACTTCTGGGTTTTATAGTCCCTCCCCCTCCCACCAGAAGGGGCATGGCCTTCATGGCGTGATTGACAGGAGAGAGAATCTCAACATTTAAAAAACATTAATAACTCTTTTATTTTTCATCGATGGGAAAAATCCTCGTTACCTGATGAGTGGAGGGGGACTGGGTAAGATGGCCAAAAATTACAGCCATACGTGGTAGCATTTTTTCTAAAATCAATATAAAATGCAAACAGGAAGTGGTCAAGATTAGACTTTTAATTATATAGAAGGCAAAGCAACTTTAATTAGGCAAGGCAACTTTAATTAGGCAAGGCAACTTTAATTAGGCAAGGCAAATTTAATTAGGCAAGGCAACTTTAATTAGGCAACATGGCTTTAGCATTTCCAAAACAAAGGCAACACAGCTTTAGCATTCCCAAACCAAAGGCAACACAGCTTTAGCATTTCCAAACCAAAGGCAACACAGTTTTAGCATTTCTAAACAATATTTTCAAACCACATTAAAGGCACTGACATGTCAATAAAACCACTCACACTTTAGTAGACCTGTGTTCAGTGTTATTCACGTGACCCTTCTCGCTCCCCCATCTTGCAGAGACTGACTCAAAACTTCCAGGTTTTATAGCACTCCGGAAGGGGCGTGGCCTTCAGGAGAGAGAATCTTAACATTTTTTAAACACTAATAACTCTTTTATTTTTCATCGATGGGAAAAATACTCTTGTCCTGCGCAGCAGAGGGGGACTCTGAGTAAGATGTCCAAAAATCACAGCTGTAAGTGTATTTTCTAAAATCAATATACAGAACAACAGGAAGTGGCCAAGATCCGACTTTTAGTAATATAGATAAGTCTCCCTCTCATCCTTCTAAATCCCAGTGAATATAAGCCCAGTCGATCCATTCTTTCATCATATTTGAGTCCCGCCATCCCGGGAATTGTCCTGGTGAACCGATGCTGCTCGTACTTTCTTGCTCAAGCAAACACTTCTGTCTAGCGCTCTTTCCCGCTATTCCTGCAGATGTCTGTTCACCTCACAGAGAGGGACTCCCAAGAGCCCCACCTCCTCAGCTTGCCGTATGTTGACCTGGTATCTTCTGCTTGCTTCCATTTGCAATGGGCCAGTATTTCAATCACCACCGGCTGTGCAGGATTCCTGATGAGTAATTTTTGAATTAAAGGACTGGAAAATGGAATTTCTAATTCTGTGATGTAATACCTTGATTTGATGCTGAGAGTTCATAATAACTTTAATTTAACAATTAACATTAAGATACACTTTCAGTGTTCCTATTCATTATGCCATGGGCTGAGCGTATATGATTACCCTTATCCCAATCCCCCATCCCTGCTGACAATTCAGAGTGGCATCATTCCTGATGTCAGATCATTGGCCCTGACTGCACCATCTCCATGTTTGTGATGGGTTACTTTGTCGGCCACGGACAATTCTATCTGTATAGGAAGGAACTGCAGATGCTGGTTTAGTCTGACGATAGACACAAAATGCTGGAGTAACTCAGCAGCACAGGCAGTATCTCTGGATAGAAGAAAGGGGTGATGTTTCGGGTCGAGACATTCTTGCTATTGAGGGTAGGTTCACGTGGTTAATTCACGGGATGGCGGGCGTGTCATATGTTGAAAGAACGGAGCAACTGGGCTTGTATACATTGGAATTTAGAAGGAAGAGAGGGTATCTTATTGAAACGTATAAGATTATTAAGGGTTTGGACACGCTAGAGGCAGGAAACATGTTCCCGATGTTGGGGGAGTCCAGAACCAGGGGCCACAGTTTAAGAATAAGGGGTTGGCCATTTAGTACAGAGATGAGGAACAACTTTTTCACCCAGAGAGTTGTGAATCTGTGGAATTCTCTGCCTCAGTAGGCAGTGGAGGCCAATTCTCTGGATGCTTTCAAGAGAGAGTTAAATAGAGCTCTTAAAGATAGCGGAGTCAAGGGATATGGGGAGAAGGCAGGAAAGGGGTACTGATTGTGGATGATCAGCCATGATCACAGCGAATGGCGGTGCTGGCTCGAAGGGCCGAATGGCCTACTCCTGCACTGTATTGTCTATGGTCTATTGAGATCCTCCCTCAGATCGAGTGAAAACGAAACATCAAAGGGGACGTAGCTAGGGGAAGCTAGGGGTAGTTGGCTAGGGGAAGCTAGGGGTAGTTGGCAACAAAGCATACATAAGCTAGGGGAAATTGACAATGAACCATACAAAGATAAAATTTAATCAGGGGGTCAGTCAGTGTGGTCAGAGAAATAGTATGGGGGAGGGATAGAGAGAGAGGGAAACCAAGGGTTACGTGAAGTTAGAGAAGTCAATATTCATCTCGCTGGGTTATTGCTGATCAATTCTATCTGCAGCCTCCCCTTTGATCGAACGTCAGGTTTGCCACTGCCCCCTTTCCCACTATCCTCAGCAAACAAGCTTGAGTTCCCCTCTCCTCCCTCCTTTCCATCTCCACAACTGGTGCTTCTCAATGTGTTATTAAAAATCACAATTCTGAATTAAATTCCAGATTGCCAACACAATTTCAATTGTTATAATAGGTTACTCTATCCGCATTGCGGCTTATAAGTGGGAAAGTAATCTCAAAGGAATTACATACTCACGAAAGCAGTGGTCAAATAAGCTTTAAACGCGTTCCAACACCTACTCTTTATTCATTGAAAGTAAGCTAACCACATATTGACATGAAATGCCATATGAAAACAATCAAGTTATTCAGCCATTACAGAATCTCTTCAGTTGCCTTTAACCGACTCAATAAATTTTTGCCATTAACATTTCTCACTGTTACTGAGGACAGAACTCAGACATAAGTTTCCATTTTACTATATCTGTTGTGTATATTATAGTTCTACGGACATTCAGAAGTTATGGTTTCAGGCACATCTCTCTTTCTCTCCCTCTTTTAACTATTGCCCTTTCTTTTCAGATCTCCGTCTGTCTCTCTCCATCTTTTTTTTTTTCTCTGTGCTTTTTCCTTCTTTTCCCACAGCTTTGTCCATTTTTCAGAATTTTTTTTGTTCTCCCAGGACAGGGAAAAACTGTCAGAGTGCTGGTCAATTTCTGGAATGCGGGCTGGATTTTGTTTTAACCATTCTGCTCTCTAAACACAGTAGCCGCACCCTGTCAACAGTCACCCTGCACATATTGCCACACCTGGTAAGTATTGTAAGAACAGATCAAACAGAGGAGAATAATTGCAAGATAGAGATCAACATTAAGGCGGCACGGTGGCACAGCGGTAAAGTTGTTGCCTTACAGCGCTTGCGGTGCCAGAGACCTAAGTTCGATCCCGACCACGGGTGCTGTCTATACAGAGTTTGTACGTTCTCCCCTTGACCTGCGTGGGTTTTCTCCAACAACGTCCAGGGTTGTAGGTTAATTGGCTTTGGTTTGTATACTCAGTATAAGTGTAAATTGTCCCTTGTATGTGTAGGATAGTGTTAATGTGCAGGGATCGCTGGTCGGTGCGGACTCGTTGGGCCGAAGGGTCAGTTTCCGCGCTGTATCTCTCTCCGCATCTCTAAACTAAACCTCACACTGGAGGTTATAAGCAATCTTTGCTAAAATGGCACGGTAGCTTACAGCATCAGTTAAATTATTGCACATTCAAAGCTGCTGAAGTGAATTTAGCTTTTGTAGAGAACGCACCATACATCACAAAGTGGCCATTGGCAATCAAGGTTTTGCTTCAATGTGCTTGTATAAAAGTGCCTGACTGCAGGGACCTTTCAAGTTGCAGCATCCGAGGGTCTCCAGCGATGCCAGCTGCTGCCACACTGACATGACTTATCCCTGCAAAATAATAAGACATTATAAGACCTAAACGAGAATGCATTTCAAAATGAATGGGTTGATGATTAGCACGGAATTGGTGGACCAAAAGGCCAGTTTCTGTGCCATATTTCACTGCGACTCTATTGTAGGTGTCTTGAGAAACCTGTACAACCTAACCTAAATCAAGCCCTCCTTAAAGGGTTATCGATATCCTGAAATTGCCCAGCAAACTTTTCAGAGAAGTGGGTAGATGATAGATTAATGATCCACATGCCTGGGCTTCCATCTCCAGATCCAAGGCTGGCAAACAGGGTGACAAAAACACAAGACAATGCATAGGACCAGAATCAGGCCACTCAGCCCCTCAAGCTTGCTTTGCCATTATGTTCATAAGTCATAAGAGCAGAATTAGGCCATTTGGCCCATCGAGTCTACTCTGCCATTCAATCACGGCTGATCTATCTTTCACTCTCAACCCCATTTTCTGACCTTCTCCCCATAACCATTCACAATGGTCGTGGCTGATCGATGCTGGCTTCAGCTCCTCCTATGTACCATTCCACATAATAGTCAACTGGTACCCATTGTCACAGGTATCAGTTCCTTATTTCATCATCACCTTGAAGTTGCATCATCATCATCATTGTTGCAAACATCAATGGGCACGGCGCCTTACAATGCCGTGTACAACAGTGATCGCAACTTCTACTGAAGTGTGGATGGTCGTTGGCTCGCTAGGAGCTCATCCGCCCTTTGACAGGTCTTGTTTTTGGTCCTGCTGGGGGTCCACAGCCCCCTCCTCACCTGGCTAACCAGGTGGGGGAGACGGTTTAGTTGCCGACTATCCAACCATGGAGCAGGTAGCGCGGGATTACATGGTACCCGTGGCGGGGGGAACTCCCCCCCACCTGATGCTTATGCACCCGGCATAATCTGAGACAGTTAGACAGGTGCATAGATAGGACAGGTTTGAAGGGATATGGACCAAATGCAGGTAGGTGGGACTAGTGTAGCTGGGACATGTTGGCCGGTGTGGGCAAGTTGGGCCGCAGGGTCAGAGAATCAAGGACTAGACAGCATAGGTTTAAAGTGAGAATAGGAAAGATTTAAGAAGAACCTGATGAGCATCTTTTTGTCCCCACGGAAGGAAGTGGTTATATGGAACAAGTTATAGAGGAAGTAGTTGAGGAAGGTACAATAAAAACATATAAAAATAAATTAAAAATGTATACATGAATGGGAATGCTTCATGGGATGTGGGTTAAATGTGCGTAAATATTCAGCATGGACATGTTGAATCGAAGGGCCAGTATCCGTGCTGTATGTCCCTATGACTATGAATCTATGATAACCCCTTGATGGAGTTGCATATTGAACGCCACCCTTCACCGCTATGTCAATTCCTGGTATGACTGACAAAGATTGCTGATGGCATTATCCATACAGATGATGATGGCTCTTACTAATCAGCCCTGAGTTTCATTGCATCAGGAATCCTGTCCCTCTCTGGAACTCTATGGGTGGATGGCAGCTGCCCAAACACCTTTGACATGCATTCTAACTGTACATCCGTTGGTTATTTTCCTGGTGAGTTGCAAAGTCACTCTATGTATTTTCACTTTGTGCACTGACAGCACATGGTTCGACGTTCTCCCAAGTGCCAACTTCAACATTTGTTGGGCCAAAAAAATCATCTTTCTTTTCAAAATGGTTCCTGGGTGGTTTCAATCTCTGGTAACAGCAGACATGGCACAGAGGAAGTTGTCCCTCTAAACAGGAGGTTCTCCTCCTCCTCCTCCTCCACTGATGCTCACCAGCTGCTCCTGCTCACTCCTGCCTAGTTATCATCCTGTGTGCTGCTGAATGCACCTGAGGAAGGAATATCTGAGCTAATGCGTGCCCGGGTCAGGCTTTGAGCCAGTGTGTGCTGTGAAGTGTTCCCTTGACCAGATGTACAGGGGCCTCGTTCTGTTTCTCTGCCTGACCTTGAGAAAAGTGGAAAACAAGAGGCAGCGACATCCTTCGGTTCTATCTTCACTCAGAACTGTAAACCGGAGTGACACGGTCAAGGGTTTTAATAACCTCATATCCTGACTGAGAAATAAAACAGGAAGGAAGAACAACAGGTCATCGCAAATCCTCAGCAGGTAGCATAGCAGTCCTTCCAATGTCCGTAGCCAGTACCTTCTGTGTTCGGTCTTGCAGGTTTTTCCTGGACTTCTTCCTTATAGGGGGTGACAATCCCCAGTTTTGTTTTTGGAATGCATTCTTCATTTATTCGTCCTGAAATTAGTAAATAGTGTGAATAATCTTACAATGCTCGGGAAGGCTGAATGTTGGGGCAACATGATAGGAATATATACAATTATAAGAGACACAGGAATTAAAACCTGCAGGACATGACATTAAGGTGAGAGGGGAAAGAATTAATAGGAATCACAGAGGGAGGTGAGTATATTGAATGAACTGCTAGAGGAAGTGGTTGAAGCAGGTGAACTTAGTTCATAAGTTCATAAGATATAGGAACAGAATGAAATAATTCAGCCCACCAAGTCTGCTTCACCATTCAATCATAGCTGATCTATTTTTCCTTGCCAACATTTAAACACAATTTGGGCAGGTGCATGGATAGGAAGGTTTAGAGGGATATGGACCAAACATGGACAAATGGGACTAGCTTAGATGGGGCATCTTGGTCAGCATTGATGAAGGTGGCCAAAGAGCCTGTTTCCATACTGTTTGACTATGACTGTATGAGGTGGATAATCAGAATCTCTTTTCCAGGGTGGAAATGACAAAGACTAGAGAACAGATGTTTAAGTGAGAGAGAGAGAAAGTTAGAAAGAGATGTGCATGCCTATTTTTTTTTTACTGAGAGTGGTAGGTGCCTGGAAAGCATTGCCAGGGGAGGTGGTCAAAGTAAATATGATAGTACACAACTTTTCAGCACCTAACTTCTAGGTATGTTACAAAACTTACCTTCAGCGGCGCTGCAGTTCTGCCGCTGCCCGTGTGCGCGACTTTGGCGCCTTTGAGAGGGGGGCGGGTTTAAAATGCAATTTTGCTGCAGCCTATTCAAATCGATCTTTGATAGGCTGTTTAATTGCTAAATAAAAATCGCTTCAACTACCATTTTATTAAGTTTATTAAAATTAGCGCTGGATCATTTAATTGTTAGAGTAAATTAAAAATCATCTTCTAAAACCGTGAACTCCAACAACGGGACGGATCTCACGTAGGGGACAAGGCAAGGTAGGCCGTTTATTTTTACGTAAAAAAGTACTTCTTAAGATGCCTTTAAACAAAATTTTAAGTTGCGAGAAGGTGACTTGGAGCCCATCCGAACCAGCAGTATTTTTCATGCCGACATGGGGCTCAAATTCACTGCAACCGCAACGTTCCAAACCAGCGCGTTCCACAAAATCCCACTCGCAAGATGATTTAAATGGCCATTAATTTACAGCAATTAAACACTAAATTCCTTCCATTTGGTCTATAAATTTATGACTGAGATTTTAAAATCATGTTATATTGTGAATTCTTGTGTGAATGTTATTTGGACATTTAGTCTATTTAAAAATGTAAATCTTTTCTTAAGAAATGGATAGATGTTTAGATCTAGTAATTGAATTTTGGAATTAGCTACAATAAGGTAACTAACTAATTATATGCTTTAATGTCAGGTCATCCAAGTAAGATTGTTTAATATTTGTTTCAGAATGCTTCAATCTATAATAACTGAACATTTCTTTCAGTTCTCTTAATTTTTAAGAAAGTTATGGCCATTTGACTGTCCTCGATCACAGCTTTTGTGTTAAGTCAATAGAAAAGCAGTAGGGAACAAGATGCTAATTTCCAAGTATGAAAATGGCCATAACTTTTTTAATACTGAAGATATGAAAGTGAATTAGGTGTCAAGTTAAACTTTTTTTTATGCTTTATCTGATGGGATAAATTGCAGACTTGATTTTTAAAATCTCAAAATTTTGTAACATTGCTCTAACTTCTCCCATGAATGCTGTTCTTGCCAATTTCATGTTGTTTTATTAAACCAAATCAATCTCCAGAAGAAATATTAAAATTCCCTTCCAGGTGTCCAGAGTGTCAAAAACAACATGGACTGTATAGCAGAAGTAAGTCCCAGCATTTCACCCCTTTGTTAATGGACCTATCACACATTCCGTGGTCTAAATCTCCATCTTGCCTCCTTCACTGATTTTCTATCAGACATGCCAATCAAAGGAAATGTAATTATTTACCGTATTTAAAACAAATGTATGTTCTGCTTGGGCCCATTTTACAATGGTGTTGTTTCCTCGAGTCAAGAGAGTCAAGTGTTTTATTGTCATCTGTCTCAAAACGGAACAATGAAATTTTTGCTTGCGGCAGCACAACAGAATAAGTGAATGTACAATAGTACTCAGTAAGCACCGTAATAAACAGGAAAAAAAGTTAAATATATAAAAACAAACAAACATACAATAAAGTGCAAAGACAAAAACTGCCGAGGCTCCCATCAGCGCCTCCGCTGAGGCTCCTTCAGCCCAGGCAGACCTCGCCGCCGGCTTGGTCTGCAGCCCCTGGAAAGCCTGTGGGGCGAGTCAGGCCCACCGGGGCGCGTGTGGATTGGGCCCGCGAAGCTCAGGATACACACTCCCACCGCACGTGCGGCTCCCCGGAACACTCCTGCAGCACGCACGGACCCCTGGGACACTTTCAATTACTAATTCCCCCCAATATTCCAAGGATGATCTGGTCCCCTTTCCCATCGGGCAAAAGTATAGAAGTGTGAAAACGCACACCTCCAGATTCAGGCACAATTTATTCCCAGCTGTTATCAGGCAACTGAACCATCCTAACACAACGACTTGAACTACTATCTACCTAATTGGAGACCCTCGGACTATCTCTGATCGGACTTTACTGGCTTTATCTTGAACTAAGCGCTGTTCACTTTATTCCCTTTATCATGTATCATCTACATTGTGGATGGCTCGATTGTAATCATATATTGTCTTTCCTGCTGAGTGGTTAGCACGCAACAAAAGCTTTTCACTGTACCTCGGGACATGTGGCAATAAACTAAACTGAACTCAAATTCATCTCAAGCACTCCAAATTTCCTTTCAATTGTTAAAACCCTCACATTTCCATTTACAGATGTACTCACAACCAATTGACTGTCTGTGATACTGCAATGCTGTGTAGGTACTATAAGCATTAACGTTTCAAAGGGTCAATCACTTTACAATATGTTAATGTAGACACTGTACTCCAGCAGCAGATTTAGAAATCATGAAGGTTAGCTGAAGGTGGGAGCATGAAGCCCAGGTGGGACTGTAAGTACTATAAATGTAACAATTGCGAACCCTTTATGCAGAGTGCTTGGGCTATTTTAAAGGAATGCAGGAACACCTGAGAACTCTTACTGTGAACTCATAAATCAGTTAATTAGTTACCAGTTAATTGACAGTCGACTGCAATTGTTTCACTTCTACTGGGACACCATTTGGCTCACTAAACACTGTCCATTGAGCTACAGTACATGCAGAGACTGTGTGTTTGGCTCTCAATTAAAACATCTTGCTGCTCTAAACTGACCAACTTGTTGCAAATGAATCTCATTGCAACAGTTGGACCCACTTTTGCAGCATTGACATTCGCACGGCACCAGATCCTCTATCAGACCCTCATCAATGCCCCATCCTGTTGGTACAGAAATTGTGCTTTTATTAATATTCCCTCTGCTGGCCGATATTCCTTCACAAAGACCCATGAAAGTCCGAGAGAGGATTCCAGGGTGAAGGTCTCAGGATACACACAAAGGGTGGTGGGTGTATGGACCAAGCTGCCTGAGGAGGTAGTTGAGGCTGGGACTATCCCAACGTTTAAGAAGCAGTTAGACAGATACAGGGATAGGGCAGGTTTGGAGGGATAAGGAACAACTGCAGGCAAGTGGGACTAGTGTAGCTGAGAATGGTGGTTGTCAGGTACATGGATAGGCCAGGTTTGGGGGGATATGGACCAAGTGCAGGCAAGTGGGACTAGTGTATCTGGAGCATGTTGGCCGGTGTGGACAAGTTGGGCCGAAGGGCCCGTTTCCACACTGTATCACTCTATGACTATGACTATGATATGATGCGTGGAGTTCTCCACATTGAGGTCAATCAGCATCAGGGAGAGACCAAAGGCAAGCGGGCCAAGTGAGAAGTACAGTGAGTGAGTGAGTCAAGGTGGCAGGTGAGATCAAGCAGAGTAACAAAGACAAGGCCAAATTAAAATAACCTCTCAAATGCAGGCTACACCCTGAAGTGGCTGCACGATGGACATTTTCTTTATGCAAAGGTGTGAAGTTTGGTACACAAAATGCTGAAGTAACTCAGTGGGGCAGGCAGCATCTCTGGAGAGAAAGGATGCGTGACGTTTCGGGTCGGGACCCATCTTCAGACTGAGTTTGGTGAGAGAAATGGAAATGAAACTTGGGAGAGATGGAAAATTAACCACGACTCGTTTGGAAACGGTTCAAAAGCACATCAGAGGGAAAGGGCCTGCTTTAGCGCCCTCTGAAATTAATCTCTCCCGAGGAAGCTGAAAGTTACACGGGAAAGCTGAGCAGTCTTTCCTTAACAAAGAGACCGGGCAAATCAATAAAGGTCAGAGATTGAGATCTCTATCTGCATCCCCTGTTTAGTGAGGGAATAGTACTCTTGCGGGATGCACTTAATCAAATCTAGCCATTACATTTCCTCACACTTGTTTATGTCTGGTGTAGGAAGATGTGGGATTGGGTTGACCCTGTGTCAGGATCTGCATAGTACTCAGCTGACAAACCTGCCCGTAAAGAATGCCTGAGGTTTACCTGCTTGAATTCTACACATCGGTCGGTACGGTGGCAAAGAGGTAGAGGTGCTGCCACCGCGCCAGACACCCGGGTTCAATCCTGACTATGGGTGCTCTCTGTACGGAGTTTTAAGTTCTCCCTGTGTGACCGTGTGGGTTTTCCCCAGGAGCTCCGGTTTCCTCCAATTCTCCAAAGATGCATTTTTGTAGGTTAATTGGCTTTGGTAAAAAATTGTAAATTGTCCCTAGTGTGTAGCATGTAAAATGGATCGCTGGTCGGTACAGTCATTGGCTGAATGGCCTGTTTCCGTGCTGTATCTCTAAACTAAACTAAAGGCCCATCTGTTTCATGGGTCGAACACTTTTTAAAATGTTATGGGAGATTTGAGTTCTGAGTTTTGAACAGTTTGTCTCAATGGAGAAACACTAAAAGTAAAACCTCTATGATTGCAGTAGGAAGGAACTGCAAACGCTAATTTAAACCAAAGACAAACACAAAAAGCTGGAGTAACTCAGCGGGTCAGACAACATCTCCGGAGAAAAGGAATAAGTGACATTTCGGGTCAAAACCCTTCTTAAATCTGAAGAAGGGTCTCGACCCGAAACGTCACCTATTCCTTTTCTCTAGAGATGCTGTCTGACCCACTGAGTAACTTCAGCTTTTTGTGTCTACCTTCGACTATGATTGCAGTCTTTCCAAAGAGAATCAAACATCAAAACAACCGTCCTTGCCTCTCATCCAGTTTGCACGTTCCAGCCCAGAAGTTAGATCCAACTATGCACATTTTCCGTTTGCAAATTGTGCATAAAATTGATTTTCCCTTGTGAGATCATGCTCGCTGTCACTTCAAAGTGAAATCGTGAATTTCAGGAAATTGAGAAAGCAGTCATTCCAGCTCAGCTGATGTTTTTCCAATGTCACCTTGTGCATCTGGTGTCAACACGAGTTGCACATCACTGACATAAAGCAAAGGTTTTCAGAGCAAATTGGGACCTTTGCTGAACACACACAGGAACATTTTCTATCGAGGAGACAAACAAGTAAACATTGCAGTGGTTTATGTAATTAGTATTAAAATGGCTGCTTTTAAATTAAAAATAGGAAATATATTTTAAAATTAAAAAGAGATAAAATTCCTGACCCAGATGGATTGCATTCTACACATTTAATGATGGATCTAAAGAAAGAAGAGCAGAGGAATTACTACGCATACTTTATAAAACAATATAATGCCAGAAAACTGTTGGATAGCTAATGAGAAATCTATACTTAAGAGGATAGATAGGATATGTCCTGGAATTATAGACAATAAACTCAGCATCGGTGGTAGGCAAAGTAATGGAAACCCATCTTGAGATTGGAATAACAGATCAACGAAGGATGACAACGTAGATTTCAAATGAGAAAATCAGTTTGATTAAACTTAGTGGGAAGAGCTCCATCCATGACCGCAAGAAATTGCAGAGAGTTGTGGATGCAGCCACCTACGCTTCACTCTGCCTCGGCAAGGCTGCCAGCATAATCACTCCGGTCACTCCAACATCTCCCCTCTCCCATCCGGCAAGAGGTACAGAAGTTTGAAAACGCGCGCCTCCAGATTCAGGAACAGTTTCTTCCCAGTCGTTATTAAGCAGCTGAACCATCCTCACACCAGCTACAGATCGGTCCTGACCTCCCATCTATCTCCAACTTCCTTTAATCAGATTTATTGGTCTTTATCTTGCACTGAACGTTATACCCCGTTACCCTGTATCTGTACACCATGGACGAATTGATTGTAATCAGGTATAGTGGTTAAGCAGGCTGGATGCCACGCTACAAAAACTTTTCACTGTTCCTCGGTAAATGTGACAATAATAAACTAAATTAAACAAAAGGAATCTTTCCTATCCATGCAGCCGTCCAAATGCCCTTTAAATATTATTATTTTACCTGCCTTCCTCTGGCAGTTTGTTCCATATACCCACCACCCTTTATGCGAAAACGTTGTCCCTCTGGTTTCTATTGAATCTATTCCCTTGCACCATAAACCTATGCCTTCTAGTTCTTGAATCTCCGATCCTGGGATAAGGGCTATATGCATTCACCCTGTCAAATTCCCTCAGGATTGATACACATCTATACAATCACTGCTCAGTCCTCTTTGCTCTGAGGATTAAAGTCCTAGTCTGCCCAATCTCTCCGTATAACTCAGTCTCTCGACTCCTGCCAACATCAGTGTATACCTTTTTTGCACTGTTTCCGGCTTATTGGGGGCCGCATAGCAGAAGTGTCTACGTCGCGGGGCTGGAAAGTAGAAGTATCCCGAGCGAATTCTGCTACCATCATCATCTACTGCAACAAGTGATGGCTCCCACTGATTGTCGCCGGAAGCTCACGTCCCTTTCAGAATGGACGATATCAGCGATGTCAACATTTGAAACATGGAAGGTGGACACGAGGAAAGATTGGAAAGACTAGGCTTGTATTCACTGGAGTTTAGAAGGATGAGGGGGATCTTATAGAAACATATAAAATTATAAAAAGACTGGACAAGCTAGATGCAGGAAAAATGTACCCAATTTTGGGCGAGTCCAGAACCAGGGGCCACAGTCTTAGAATAAAAGGGAGGTCATTTAAGACTGAAGTGAGAAAAAAACATTTTCATCCAGAGAGTTGTGAATTTGTGGAATTCCCTGCCACAGAGGGCAGTGGAGGCCAATTCACTGGATGGATTTAAGAAAGAGTTAGATAGAGCTCTAGGGGCTAGTGCAATCAAGGGATATGGGGAGAAGGCAGGCACGGGTTATTGATAGGGGACAATCAGCCATGATCGCAATGAATGGTGGTGCTGGCTCAAAGGGCCAAATGGCCTCCTCCTGCTTGTTTCTATGTTTCTAAAGAAGAAGAAGGCTTAATGGCATCTTTCCCAAAGCTGGCTGACTAAATGTGGATAGGACGAAATAGTAGCAGACCATTTTATATCACGCAGTTTCATTTATAATTCTATTAGTTAGAGAAGGACACTGCAAAGGATGCAGAGAAGTTATACAATGATGATAGTAGAAATGCGAGGTTATACATATCAGGAAATGACAACCAACAGGCTTAGTTTTACTTGAGAGGAGAAAGTTGCGAGGAGGGACATAATAAGGATCGTCAACAGATGTAAGTTTTTGATGCAGTGGTTGCACAAAAAATATTTCCCTGCGTGGGAAGAGCATAACTAGAGGCCATCATTATGAGGTAATCACCAAGAAGTATAATCTAAAATTTGGAAGAATCTTCCTTGCCTAAAGAGTTGTGAGCATGTGGAACCTGTTACCACAGGCTGACAGGAGTCGTATTGATCTATTTAAAGGAAGACAGCACAAGCTTACAAAAGAAAATAATAGAAAATTATGCTGATGGGGAAAGATAGGAATATAAAGAGATACAATGGTGTAGGTCTATGATGAGAGGAGAGGTGGGGGGGGGGGGGGGGGTGAGTAAGAGGTGACTGCTGGCTCTTGGTGTTTTGTAGATCGACATCGATGGCAGTAGGATAGGGAGGTGGGTGGTTAGGAGGATTTGTTGTGTGGATATTCTCACTTTTAGTGCTCTCACTCTTCGTAAGGTCATATGTGACAGGAAGCTGTTAGGTCGTAAGGTCATAAGTGATGGGGGGTAGAATTGGGACATTCGGCCCATCGAGTCTACTCTGCCATTCATTCGTGGCTGATCTAACTCCCCCTCCTAACCCCGTTCTCCTGCCTTTTCCCCGTGACCGCTGACACCCTCTTCACCGCCACAGGCTCTGTAATGGTCAACCTACCTCTGGCCATTTCCGGGAAGGTGAGAGATGTGAGTCAAGAGTTGACCACTTGAATAGCGGCACATTGATGCAGTGGGAGAGTTGCTGCCTTGCAGCTCCAGAGACCCGGTTTCAACCCTAACCATGGATGCTGTCTGTCTGTACAAGGTTTGTACGTTCTCCCCTTGACGGTGTGGATTTTCTTCGGGTGCTCTGGCTTCCTCCCACTCTCCAAGGATGCACAGGTTTGTAGGCTAATTGGTTTCAGTAAAATTGTAAGTACAGGACAGTGTTATTGTGCGGGGATCACTGGTCGGCGCGGACTCGGTGGGCCAAATGTCCTGTTTCCGCGCCGTATCTCCAAACTAAACAAAACTAAACACTAAACCGCAGCTGTAGAAAGGAACTGCAGATGCTAGTTTAAACCGAAGAGGGACGTAAAATGCTGGAGTAACTCAGCGGCACAGGCAGCATCTCTGGAGAGAAGGAAAGGGTGACGTTTCGGGTCGAGACCCTTCTTCAGACTAAACTGCAGATGCTGCTAGCTTAGCACGTCATTCTTCAAATGGTTTCTCCCCAAGCACGGACATCCTATCAATCCAAATCAGGGGTGCAATCTGACTATCATCTGACCTCACACCCTCACACAGGTATCGATACTACAAACCTTGCACCCACATCCTGCAGCAGCCTGGGAGAGAGAAGTGAGGGATGTGGAGTGATGTGCCCTTCATGGCTGGAATGCTGGAGGTCTGTGCAAGCTGTAACATGTGGGTAAACGGTTTGCAACGTTGGTAACTGTGGGTCTGATGAAAGTTAGATTGCACTCCTGATATAGATTGTGAGCAGTTGGGCCGTGATGCTTTGATCAGTGTCTGCGGCCAGTGTAGCGGACATTCATTACTCCTCATAACCCTGTCTCACGGTGCGAGCTGGCCCACGAGCTACCCCGAGTGAAAGACTCGTGGTTGTGTACTAGATTCCAAGTGTATGATCAAGATTTTAACCGAGTTTCCACATGTGTGTATAAGTTTGCCGTTTACTTCTCATTTCCACTATGTGTCAAGTTCCACTCCCAAGTTACCAAGTTCCTCTCCCGAGTGAGCCTCCCGCTCAGCTAAACTCTCCCGCGTCTGTGTCCGACGCTCCTTCTAACCACAAAATGTGTTATTCTTCTGTGCAACATTGAAAGAAAGAATAGTGAATTCAATATGTAATGGAGCACTAATTTAAAACACCCGTTGGTCCGGCAACGCTAATGCTTCGAAGCTGTTCACTCTTGCTTCCAGGCTGCTGTTTTACAATAAAACTCCTTTAATTCTCTACACTCGTAACACCTGGTACCGGACTAGCTATCGTGTGTAAACGTTACACGGTAGAATGATAATTATTACTATCAGCCCTAAGTTTCAAGAAAGCGCGGGGAACTAGAGGGATTACCCGACCCCGATTCTCAAATACTAGAGGGCACAGAATTAAGATGCGAGACCCCAAGTGTTTTCCACACGTTGGAGTGGGCGGCTGGATTCTACTGTCAGGGAATGTGATGCAAGCAGACACAATATCAACTTTTAAGAGGCATTTAGACCAAGACATGGATGAAATCGGGCAGCGGGCAGGGTACTGTTTCTTTGTACTGTTCTTATACAGTGCCCCGGTAATGTAAAAAGCAGTGCGGGACACGGAACCAGGTGAATTTCTAAAGCAGGAACGGGTGCCCCAGTGAGAGTTTATTACAGTGCCCCGGTAAATGTAAAATAAAGAACAGTACAGCACAGAAAGAGGCCCTTCAGCCCATAATGTCTGTACCATTATGATGCCAATCTACAGTTAGATTGGCATCATAATGGTACAGACATTATGGGCTGAACGGCCTCTTTCTGTGCTGTACGCAGTTACCACAAGTTAAATTTGTTTTAAACTCGGGGTACCTCGTGGGTCAACTCACACCGTGAGACAGGGGTTTCACCATTCCCGTGAACCTTTAACATTACTGCGTGCAGAACCTCGAGGTAAAATTCTTTGCATTGACCTAAAGGGCCTGTCTCACATGGTTTTCGGTGAATGCCGGCGTCATTGACTGACGTACCAGGGTCGCCGAAAGATTTTGAACATTTCTAAAATCCAGCGGGGACAAAAAAATATTGCAACACTTGAGGAAACACCGCGCATCAATACATCATCACGCCACGTCACCGCTGCGTCACGGCGTGACTTTTTCGGGACCTGATACGTCAGTGAATGATGCCGGCAGTCGCCGAAAAAAATCACCCAGTGGGCCAGGCCCTTAAGTCTGCATGTAAGGAATGTGTTGGAAGGAACTGCAGATTCTGGTTTACATCGAAGATAGACACAAAATGCTGGAGTAACTCAGCAGGTCAGGCAGCATCTGTGGAGAAAAATGGCGTGTCGGGTCGAAACCCTTCTTCAGACTGAGTCACCCGTTCCTTCCCGCCAGAGATGTTGCCTGTCCCGCTGTGTTACTCCAGAATTTTGTGTCTATCTTCTTCTCTTGTAAGGAAAATATGTCGCAATAGAATTTGTCTCCATCGCACACACCACTCTATCTAGCCCCCTTTGTGCAGTTTTGAGCTCTCCGATATGCCGTGGGTGTCTCCGGGTACAGGCTGAAATGGCAGTGGGAGGAGATTTATGAGTTTCCCTCATAATCATGCTGTCACCAACAGTATCATTGCAATTGCGAGACTTTTTTTGTGGGCCAGTCTTTAGCTGGTGACATTGATACATGTACAAGCAGTGTTTTGCACCAGGTGCAGGTCCTATTGAAGGGTTAGCACCTCTGTCAATGCCAGGAAACTGCTGTGAGTGCATGAGGAGCTGCCCTGCCAAGCCAAATCATGTTGGATGAAATAAGAGCAAGGGGAAAAAAGGACAGATGCTGATAAGAATTAGGTTCCGGTGGCATTGACAACTGCCATGACATCTCTTTTTGATTTTATGAACACGTTAACAAAATAACAACCAGATTTATTCCCATAAATACGTTGTTTTTTGGATGAAGAACGAAAATTGAAGGTCAAATCTGATGGCTGGTGTTACTGATGCTTGTGCTGTCTCTTGGACCGCCGCTGCTTTGGTGTTAGCGTCAATATTAATGGTGATGAAACCACCTGTCATAACGTGAGATTCCTGACTACTAGTCCCAGCAGAAATTTCAGGAGACTATATTTTCAGCTGCTGCTGTGGAGTTAGCTTTCATGCAAAAGTCCACACAGCAGCCGACCGCGAGTGTGAACTGCAACCAGTGGACAACAACAAATGAAGTCAGAATGGGATTTGAACACAGCCAGCTTATTACAGCAGGCCTCATCACTTTGGTTTTTGTACTACCATGGCCCAGTTTATTTGGAATACCTGATAGTTTATTGTATATTTATTGCTGGTGTGCCTGATGTGCTTCTAATGGTACAGATAGTAAGCTTTCCTCCCCCCTAGCTTCACAATCATCAACGATTCAAAACTGTCTCATCCCTTCTGTTCTTATCTCCAGTCATTGTTCCAACCATCTGTCTTTCACAAACCCCCTTTGCCTCTGTTTACCTACTCCCTGTCACTCTCTTTTTCCACCTTTCCAGGAGAAGAGGCCTAAGGGGACCGGTGAGTGCATATGGAAGTGCGTAGTTTACCTGAAATTTGAAAATTAATTGTTCATAATATTAGACTACTATCCACCTCATCGGTAAACCTCAGACTGTCCTTGATCGGACTTTGACTGGTTAACCTTGCACTAAATGTTATTCTCCCGTCATGTATCTTAAGGGCCTGTCCCACGAGCATGCGACTCCCTGCGGCAAGCGCGACCTAACGTGGTCGCTTGAGCCGTACAGCCTCGCGGGGCCGGTCCCACTTTGATCGCCAGTGCCATATGGAGTTGTGCAGAGCTGGTCCCGACATCGTGCGGGGCACTGAAAAACTGACCGTGTTCACAAATTCCGCACGGCACGGCCTGACGGCCCACAGCTACATTGAGGCCGTACGCACCGCCTCGACGGGTGTGCGCAGCGCTGTGCGCAGCGCCTCGACACCGTACGCAGCGTCTTGACACCATCTTGACACCATACGCAGCGTCTTAACGCCGTACGTCACACGCGAACTTCCCGCGGACTTCACTGGAACTTCACATCAACTAGTACGGGATCACTCGACCTCCGCGCGGCCTCCGCTTCCGGTTTGGTCACGCTCGCCACATGCAGTCGCATGCTGGTGGGACAGGCCCTTAACCACACTATAATGGCTCGATTGTAATCATGCATTGTCTTTCTGCTGACTGGATAGCACGCTTCAAAACTTTTCACTGTACCTCTGTATACGTGGCAATAAACTAAACTAAGACTGAGGCTATAAGCTACCCAAGCAGAATGTGAGATTTTTTTTCTTCCAGTTAGCGGTTGGCCTCTCTGTAGCATTGGAGGAGACCGCAAACAGCTTGGTCAGTTTGGAAAGGGGATGGAGAAATAAAATGATATGCAACCAGAAGCTCAAGATGGCTGTGCAGGCAGAGTGTAGATGCTCTGTAAAATTGTTGCCAAGTCTATACGAGGACCAAATGCAGTAGACATGATAGGAAGAGGATAGACACAAAAAGGTGGATAGACACAAAAACTCAGCGGGTCAGGCAGCATCTCTGGAGAAAAGGAACATGTGATGTTTCAGACCCTTCTTCAGACTGAGAGTCAGGGGAAAGGGAGATGAGAGATATATAGACGCTGATGTAGAGAAATACAGAACATATGAATGAAAGATATGCAGATGCAGGTGAACCTCTGCCTCGCATGAAAGGGCAGTTTAGGTCCCTGGATGGTGCAGAGGGATGACGTGAGGGGATAGGTGTTACACCTCCTACTGTTTGCAGGGGAACGTTCCAGGGACACATAAGGGGTGGATGAGGAGAGATGAATTAATCATGGTGTTACAAAGAGAGGGGTCCCTGTGAATAGCAGAGAGAGAGAGAGAGAGGTGGAAAGAATAAGCCTCATTGGAACAAGAAGAACGATGGACAGGTGGAACCAGGTGTGGAAGAGCATATGGAAAAAGAGGTCTGGCATGGGAGAGGGGAGAGTTACGGCCCTTTAATTGAATTAAAGTGAAATATCAAGAGTCAAGAGTGTCCTGAAACAGATCAATGAAAGTCTTACTTGCAGCAATTCAACTGATATGTAAACATAGTACTCTGGAAATATATTTATATATAGTTCAGGGCTTCTTTGGAGGTTGTAATGTTTAATGGCCTGATGGTTCTTGAAAAGAATTGGAAGGTACTGCTCCTGAACCTGGGCATTACAGTTTTCAAACTCATCTACCTTCTTGCTCATGGCAGGAGTGAAATGAGTGCATAGCCAGGGTGGTGTGGGTCCCTGATGATGCTGGCTGCCTTTTTGAGGCAGCGATTCTGGTAAATCCCTTCGATGATGGGAAGGTCAGAACCCGTTATGGACTGGGCAGTGTTCACAACTTGTTACAATCTTCTTCATACCTGGGCGATCGAGTTGTCAAACTAGGCCGAGATGCAATCAATCAACATGCTCTCTGCTGTGCGCCTGTAAAAGTTCAAGGGAGCATTTGTCGACATACCAAATCTCCTCAATCTTCTAAGGAAGGAGAGGCGTTGATGGACATTTTTTTATGATTGCATCATTGTGCTGGGTCCAGGACAGATCTTCAGAGATAAGCACGCCCAGGAGTTTTGACCCTCTCCACCACCGTCCTGTTGATGTAGCCAGGTTTGTGAATCCTTGGCTTTCCTCGTCCAAAGTCAACAACAAGTTCCTTGGTTTTACAGGCATTGAGAGCAAGGTTGTTGTTCTGGCATCATTTGGCTAATCAATCAATCTCGCCACACTCTTGTACTTACTTGTTGCAATGTGTACTTCATCCAACAGCAGTGGTGTCGTCAGCAAATTTGAAGAGGGACTTGGACGAAAAACTCAAGATAATTCTTGTATTGTAAATCAAATGGTTCTTGGCACTGATGGATTTTCACCCTGTCCCCAGAGTAATCAATTTTCTTGACTAGCTCTGCTGTGAGCATAAGTGTCTCAAATAGCTATTTATTAGTGATCGGAATAGAATCATTACAAGAAACCAATATTTGCAGTGCTGTTGGACCAGTTATGTTCTGGCCAATGGGTATTCCTGCTGTAGCCGTTAAGTTGGAAAGTTACCTTGTTCTCAAAAGCACTTATGGATGTTGTTACTTTTTGATGGTTTCTAAGGAGCCACGTGTGTGACAGAATAATTCACTTGCATTTCAAGAATTCTAGATTAATTTGAAAGGTCAATTTCAAACCCAATTTCCTGTAAGCAGTAATATATTACTCTAGTCAGCACAATCTTTTCACCAATGTTACATATATTTGAATCATGGAAGTATGTGGCATTTTGATTAATATCTTATTAAATAAGGATACTATCTTGTTGAAAATAATATTGTTCACAGTCTTTGCAGTTTGCATCCATAGAATTATAGGGAAGAATGAACAGGCGATTCAAGGCAATGGGCACTGCTGTTATGAAAACTTTAGTAAAGATAATATTAAAATGTTCCCTGACAAAATTTTGAATAAAAAGAATCCAAGTTCATAAATATTCAATACTTATTGTAAGCTCATTTTACAAACAAATGTAAAATATAACTTTAAAAGTAAAAATACAATTTCATTTGGAAATTCATTAACCCATTAAAGGGCCTGCCCCACTTTCATAACCTAATTCATGACCTTTTTTATTCGTGGACATTTTTCGTCATGTTGAAAAAACGCCCCGACCTACTTGATGCCACGAGTACCTACGACTAGCTACCTGCTACGACCCACCTACGACCTCCTATCACCTCCTACGACCTCGTGACAACCATGCTGCGAGTATGAGTCACGGGCAAACTCGGCAGAGGTTGTAAATTAGGTCGTGAAAGTGGGACAGGCCCTTGAGAAGGTAGGTTGGAATATTTTTGTTCAGGGGTCTTGTGAATGCTTGCCCCCGGTGCTGATTATGCAGAATAGTTTTGCGTGTACCTCAAACAAACATATTTAGTAGGGTTAATTGTAATGTTGTCCTTATTAACCATGACCCCTATGCATTAGCAGAAGCTGGCTGACACAAATTCTGCTTTAGTTTAATTTGGTTTAGAGATATCTCGTGGAAACGGGTCATTGGGCCCACTAGGTCCATGCCGACCAGTGATTCCCTATATATTAGCACTATCCTACATACAAGGAACAATGCATAGACATGGATAGGTAAGGTTTAGAGGGATATGGTCCTGGTATGGGCAAATGGGATCATCGTGAATGTATGACTTCTTGTGTTAAAGACCATTACAATCCTGAGCTTTCTGGAACTCCAGAAGGACAATGGTACAGATTTGGGAAGATTGTTAATGTTGGATTGCATTGAAAGTTTGAGATATTGATATTGATATTGATATTCTTTTAATGACCACACAGCCAGGCTGGTGGAATTTGTTATGCCAATGCAGCACATAAAAAAAGAATACAAACATGACAATACTAAAGAACTTTAACATAAAAACATCCCCCCACAATGGTTCCCATTATGAGGGAAGGCACAAAGTCCAGTCCCCGACCCCAGTTCCCCCATAGTCGGGCCAATTGAGGCCTCCACAGTTACCTCTACGGAGGCCCGATGTTCCAGGCCGTTCTTGCCGGGTTATGTTGTTCCAGCGTCGGGAGAATCCTCTCAGCGGCATGGGAACCCTGGAAACAGCCGCCTCCTTACTCGAGACCGTGGCTTCCGGAGCCGACAAGGCCGCGCCGAATGGAGCTCAACTGGCAATCTCATCGAGAGATTCCAGGCTCCCGATGGAAAGTTCAGCGCCGCTGCCCGCAGCCACTCCACAGACCCGCAGCTCCGCAACGGACCCAGCTCACCGGAGTTCCAGCTCAGCGACCCAGGCAAGGCACCGCCTGCCCCGCAATGGCGCTCCAGCGCTGCACCGCCGTCCTCAGACCCGCAGCTCCGTCAATGTCGGTGCCGCCGATGCCGGTGCCGCCGGTGCCGATGCCGGGGTTCTGGGCGGTCCCCTCAGGAAACGCCGCTCCAGGCCCGCTGTTAGGCCGCGAGGACGGGTCGAGAGTGCAGCCCGGAGAAAAGCTGCATCTCCGACCAGGTAGGGACCCTGAAAATTAGTTTCCCCCTTACCCCCCCCCCCCCCCACACATAAAAAAAGCTAGAACTCCTAAAACAAAACACTAAACTAACTAAAAATAAAGAAAAAAGATGGTTCACAGAACTGCCTGGCAATGTGGACGGCACGTCGTGAGATGCAGAGAGTGGTGGGCACAGCCAGGACCATCACAGGCACAGGCCTTTCCACCATCAAAAGCATCCACATGAAGCTGCTAGCTGTCTGAAGAAAACAGATTCTATCTTTGAGGATCCTCACCAACTGAGCCATGTCCTCTTCTCGCTGCTACCATCGGGCAGGAAGTTTAGAAGTCTGAGGTTGCACACCATCAGGTTCAGGAAAAACTGCTTTCCGTCAAACTTCCTGAACCAATCCAGCCAACCCCGATCATAGATCAGCAACAGAACACAACAGATCACCTCATGCACTGCAACTGACTTTTTTCTTGTAAATTTGTTTTGCACTTATGTCATTTCATTACATTTTTTTTTTCTTTTTACTGTTTTGCAGATTTATGTGTAGTTCATGTTTAATTTTAAGTGTAAGTTATGTTCTTGTGTGTCTTCTGGGTCTATGTGCCCGCGATGCTACTGCAAGCAAGACTTTCAATATTACACCTCATCGTACTTGTCCATGCAATAATAAACTCAACTCGACTTGCAGAGATGAGCTCATGTCATCATCTGTTGCCTTTCCACTTCACCGCCTTCACTTCTTCTCACGGCAATGTATGTGGATGTGTGATGTGTGTGCTCTTTTGCAAAGTTGGTAGAAAACGAAATAAACCTGTCCTACCTCTAACAGCTCCTTGTGTCTTCATTAAGTTTTTCATGATATAGCTCTATAAGACTTTGGTTAGGTAGCTACCCAAACCTTTTCGTCCCGTTTACCCCTGGCAACTTTAATAGCACATAACAATGTTATTTCACTTATTTATGAACAACTAATGATCAACCGATACTGGTATACCAGAACCAAACACAGTCAGTCAATGAGAAAAAATGTACAAATCCAGAATCAACAAATTTACCCCAGGTAGGAACCCTTGATTTAGATTGTTGTGTGCAGTTCTGTTTGTCCCATTACAGGAAGGATGTGAAGGTTTTGGGGTGCAGGGGATGTTTATCAGAAAGTAGCCAAGATTATAGGTTGGATAAAGTTGGATTGTTTTCTCTGGATTGTCAAAGGTCAAGGGGAGAATTGATAGAAGTATGTAGATTATGAGAGGCATAAATAGGGTAGACAATCAAAGCCTATTTTTCCCAGGGTGGGAATGTCCAACACTAGCTATAAGGTGAGAGGGGAAAAGTTTAATGGATGTGTGCGGGGCAAGTTTTTACACAGAGATTGGTTGGGGTCTAGAACGCATTGCCAGGGATTCTGGTAGAGGCAGAGGCGATAGAGGCATTTTAAGATTTTTTTAGATAGGTACATAGAAGTGCAAGGAATAGAGGGATACAGATCATGTACAGCAGGGGTCGGCAACCATGTTCTGAATAGGGGCCAGGACCCATGTCTGTGAACGGATGGTTGGCCACATCTATTGCCATAGTTAATAAATGGAGGTAATAATAATACATACTAACTAAACTTTGCTGGATATTTCTTTATGTTTTACATATAAACACGTATGTAGACTTATATACGGGCTTGTAACACTGCTGATACAAAACAAAAGTAAGAGAGAGAGTCGCTTTCCGCCACAGCTAATCGTAGTTTTGCCGCGGACATTGTCTGCGCTTGTTCTAGGATTCTAGATGACGGAAGTCCTAGATGAAGTCTAGATAACGGGGAAAAATGGCGGAAGTCTAGATGACTGAAAAAATATATGTCTGCAGGCCGGATGATTTCGGGTTACGGGCCAGATCCGGCCCATGGGCTGTAGGTTGCCGACCTCTGTAGTACAGGCAGATGAGATCAGTTTAGCTTGGCATCGTATTCAGCACAAACTGTGCTGTTCTATGTTCTATGTAAATATTCTGCATTTACCAATTTGGGAGTAATGGGCCTGTCCTACTTACGCGACTTTTTCAGCGACTGCCGGCACCTGTCATAGGTCGTTACAGGCCGCCGAAAATTTTCAACATGTTGAAAATCCAGCGACGATCAGAATAAGGTATGACATGTCGCCAAGGTGTCGCCTCTATGGCCGTGAGTAGTCTCCTCAGTTGGCCAAAGAGTCGTAGAGTCGTTCTGGTCGCCGCTGGATTTTCAACGTTGAAAATTTTCTGCGACCTGCATCGACCTATGACGGGTGCCGGAAGACGCCGAAAAAGTTGCGTAAGTCGGACAGGCCCATAAAGGAACATATGTATGTGCGCATACATCAGAACACAGGGCAGGGATAATGTGTGAGCAAAATGTCAACTGTAGAAGCCTGTAACAACTCATTATAAATATAACTCTGAGCAGAGATTAGTCTGAGCCCACAGCAAACAAAAAAGGTAATCGAGTGAAAAGGCAGGAAATAGATTAATTGTGTATAATTGTGCTGAAGCACAAACTGCATCAAGGTCAGCATGGGAACAGAACAACATGTCTACTCAGACTGGTTATATTGGCAGTCTTGCTGCATATGATCAGATATTTGAGCCTTTTGTTTCATACATGGAACTTTGAAAATGTGTCTAAAACATTGTGAGAATTGACGCTGATGCTGAGAACATGCTTGCACAAAACAATGTTGTATGAAGGCACTCGAATTAAAATAAATTCCAAAACATACACCATGTTACATACACCATCTTTTAACACCGTGGAAAGTTAAAGGTGTCAGAAGGAACTGCAGATGCTGGTTTAAACCAAAGATAGACACAAAATGGTGGAGTAACTCGGCGGGACAGACAGCATCTCTGGAGAGAAAGGCTGAAGTCAAGTTGAGACCCTTCTTCACACTGAAGAAGAGGTCAAGGTAAGAGCGTTCACGTCTCGGCCCTGTTTCCACCAATCTTTCCACCACCGCGCAAACAAAGAAGTGACAAGACAGACACCATTATATGTAGATTCCAAGACGTGTGTTCAGCTCTGGCTGAACAACTTCTAATCATGTGTGTGGACTCGATAAGAAGAAGACACTGAAGAAAGGTCTCGACCCAAAACGTTACCCATTCCTTCTCTCCATAGATGCAGCTTGTCCCGCTGAGCTACTCCAACATTTTGGGTCAAAAGGTCAAAATAAAGGACTAATTCACCGCGGACGGGTTTAACCCATGTCTTTATTTGCTTCCCATTGCTTGTTACAGCTGCACAGTCTTCTTTTTTGCAGATTTAACCATATTTGCACATACCAAACCGACCGAACACCACCAGACATTATTTAAATGTTTTGTTTCGGCAGGAATTGGCAAAATATAGCGTACAGCTGATATGCATAAGGGTTGCCTGTGATTGGATGACAGGTGAATCACTCGTGCATGGCATCAGCAGCATATGCAACACTCACGCACGCACGCACGCTGTTGGATCAGATCTAGGATCTGTCTGTAAGCGTGCCCTCTGTCGATTACAGAAACAGATGCTCCTCGACTTACGATGCTTTGTCTTACGATATTATACAATTAGAGTGTAAGAGCAGGGAGGTTCTACTGCAGTTGTACAGGGTCTTGGTGAGACCACACCTGGAGTATTGCGTACAGCTTTGGTCTCCTAATCTGAGGAAAGACATTCTTGCCATAGATGGAGTACAAAGAAGGTTCACCAGACTGATTCCTGGGATGGCAGGACTTTCATATGAAGGAAGACTGGATAGACTCAGCTTGTACTCGCTAGAATTTATAAGATTGAGGGGGATCTTATAGAAACGTACAAAATTCTTAAGGGGTTGGACAGGCTAGATGCAGGAAGATTGTTTCCGATGTTGGGGAAGTCCAGAACAAGGGGGTCACAGTTTAAGGATAAGGAGGAAGTCTTTTAGGACCGAGATGAGAAAAACATTTTTCACACAGAGAGTGGTGAATCTGTGGAATTCTCTGCCACAGAAGGTAGTTGAGGCCAGTTCATTGGCTATATTTAAGAGGGAGTTAGATGTGGCCCTTGTGGCTAAAGGGAACAGGGGGTATAGAGAGAAGGCAGGTACAGGATACTGAGTTGGATGATCAGTCACGATCATATTGAATGGCGGTGCAGGCTCGAAGGGCCGAATGACCTACTCCTGCACCTATTTTCTGTGTTTCTATGTTTCTATTTCGACTTTACGATGGTACAAAAGCGATACACATTCAGAAGAAACCGTACTCCGAATTTTGATCTTTTTGACGAACCAGGCGTGCAACTGATGTACGGAAACTGACAAGACGTCAACCAAGTCACCAAGTGCAGGTGACTGGGTGAATGAGGAGTTGGCCCGGGTGCCGAGTCCAGCGCCCGGGCCAAAACTCCTCAGCTGGTCCGCCGGCTGGGCTTTGTGTGCTGCTGCTCGCAAAGTCCAGTTCCCCATCCAACTGATGAACCGATATTCGGCCATGAGAAAGTCGGACAGCTGGCCAGGCTGCCGACCGGCGGGTCCAAGGGTGAGGCGCTGCTGCTGCACTCAATGGGCTGCCCTACGTCGGGACAGGTGAGGCGGGGCCGGACGCGGCCCTCCGATCCCACAGTCCCCTCGACCCGAGTAGTAGCAGTCAAATACGGCACAAGGGCGGTCCCATATGGGACAAACCCATTTAGCCCAATATACAGGATGTCCCGGCAATTACAGGACAGTTGGCAACACTAGTCCTGAACCATCAGGAATTGTAGACAACTACAAATGTAGAACTAGGAACTAGGAACAAAATGAGGATATTGACTCATTGAAGAACCTGCTCTGGCTCTGCACCTTTGGCACTGTCTGAGACTGTGCGTTAGGTGACATGTTGGCAGCTTTATCAGTGAATGAATTCTGTCATTAAGCACACATAGCTTTACATATGATCTTGCATTGTGATGTCTGCAGAGGTGACAACAATAGGTCTCTAAGAATATTGTTCAAAGTGAGGTATGAACACCACCACAGTTCATAACCACAGAACAGTGGCAAATAATTTCAAAGCAGAATCTGAGACTGGTACAAATTGTTTTAGCTGGCTGTTACCTTCATCTTTAAATGTCTAAGGCCAAGCCAATGAATCAAAGCATTTCTTGTATGTGGTTTCTTCACAAAAGGGAAACATTCACAATAATAAACCACAGTGTGTAGGAAGGAACTGCAGATGGTGGTTTACACCAAAGATAGACACTAAATGCTGGAGTAACTCAGCGAAATGGGCAGCTTCTCTGGAGAGAAGGGATGGGTGACATTTTGGGTCGAGACCCTTCTTCAGACCACGCAGGTTTACACAGTATTAAAGCCCAACTTGAATAATGGTGAATTTTGCTCATGCATCAATGGTGGGAAGAGAACAGCTTCAATCAAATTAATATATCAACATGCGTATTGACAAGGCACAGATTACTCATTCGTGGTTACATATATCCAAATAAATTCAGCCAATGCCCTGACAAAAGGAAGAGTGAACTTGAAAACATATCCGGGACAAGTATTGAATGTTTTAGATGGATAAAATATTTAATGAATCAGAATGGATCATAATGAATCATAATGAATCACAAAGAGAAATTGCTGCTGATTTTATTAATTGATCATTCTTGACTGATCAATTCAGTGCAGAAATTGGCTCAGAGAATTAAATCTAGACCCAAAAGAGATGTTATTCATGGATTGGTTTCAAAATCACTCTGGCATGTCATTGGAAAATAAAAACAGAAATGTTCAAAGATACCTACATGGAGTTTAAGATGTATATTTCTCAAATCAATATCAAGCCTGGAGCAAAACCAACCCACACTGACCCAGCGCTGAGCTCATGTGAACTGAAGGGCCAGGTGAAGAGGTGTTAATGTAGCTTTGCTAACTGAGTAATCAACTATAATATCCAACAAGGATGTGAAAACATACCAGAGCGAGTATCTTCACAGTGCTGGAAATGGCCAGGGAGATCTTTCCAAAGAATGCTTCTTGACCATTTTGAGGGCGGACGGGCACGGTGCGGGTGGGGAGGCCGGTTTGTTAACTTCTTTGCACTCTTTGTTCGCTCCACAAAATGAATTGAGGTTAGACATGTTCTGAGCTGAACTACAATAGAGTGTTCTACTAAAGAATTGAAACATATTTTATGCATTATAGTTAACAGAATAATTAGTTTTGGATAACATTCATCAGTTTCATTCATGTCTTCTTGAATGCTTTATGACACAAAATGCTACAACTTGCTTCACCATACCATCTAGTGTCAATGAAAATTATCAAAGGAACATTAAAGGGAAAGGTATTATAAGGGTCCTCAAGTTTGACAATGTAAAATGATGTAGTCATCTTTTCGTAAACCACAGACAATGCCATATTCCACAACAGATTATGCTCCTGCTGAGTTACTAATGGTAGGAGATTATGAACATAATTGAGCTTTTCATTCAGACCTTGAGGGGAGAATGGAACAAAGATAATTGAGACAGAAATGAAACCATAACTCAAGTCATGGAGAGAAGCAATTCAAATAAGATGACAGAGTTTGTTTGTTAACAAATCTCACACTCAGAAAGGAAGTAAAAGGGACTTAAAGTATGGTGTACGGGGAGTTATCTACTGAAGTCATGGAGAAAGATGGCTGGTTCCTTTCCTGAATTTTGTTTTAGTTTTAGGGATACAGCACGGAAAGAGGCCCTTCGGCCCACTGTGTCCGCACCAACCAACAATTCCCGCACAGTAACACTATCCGACACTAGGGGCATTTTTTACATGTATACCAAGCCAATTAACGGGCAAACCTGTACGACTTTGGAGTGTGCGAGGAAACCAAAGTTCTTGGAGAAACCCCACGCAGGTCATGGTGATAACGTACAAAATCCGTAGACAGTACCCGGACAGGCAGCAGCCAGGGTTGAACCCAGATCTCTGGCGCTGTCAGGCTGTAAGACAGCAACTCTACCACTGTTCCACTGTTTCTTTCCAATAACTTGACCAAATTCACATTCCTCTGTCTTACCCTTCACTTCCTTTCCCCATTGTTACTTTGCTAGCTCCAATTTTTTTATTTTCTCATTTCCTCTTCCTATTCCACAGTTTCCTATACAACAGACTCAAAATGAGTGCCTGATGGACAAATACAACTATTGTTGCAAGTAGACTACAGAATGCCATCTGATGGATCCAGAATCACACCACGATGTCCCTTTATGGCACTTTCCATAAAATACAGTGACTTTTTCTAATTGTACTCTTCGGACCATCAAAGAGAATGGCATCAAGGTTCCCATTTTATTTTTGCCCAGATGCTTGAATCTGACCAGTCCAAAATGCATGTGTTTCATTTTCAATCTGCTTCGTGATCTTGTATCTGACTTTCACAACAGTCACATCGTGGCCACGCATTCAAAATGACATTTTAGTCTGCACAATGCTGCTTAATAAAAGTTTTTTTTTTGTTTGTTTGTTTTGTTTATTTTATTAGAAGTTAATACAGCACAAAACAGTACAGTGGAACCTAATTTTAGGTGCCAACTATGTCATACCGTAATCCATTCTATGTACAACCTCTAGTTTTATGTTATGAGAAGGAAGTAAGCAAGACAAGAAAAAGAAAACAATAGAAAGAGGAAAAAGTGGAAAAATAGATGGTAGAGAGTAGAAAAACGTGAAGTGTGTATATAAAAAATAAAAAAGGAAAAAGAAAAAGTGGAAAGTAGAAATAGAAGAGAAGGCCCCTTAAAAGAGAATTTTTCAAATCTGTATTCGGAGATGTAGATCTATCCGCGTCATGAACTGAAATCAGCAATCTTTACGGTACCGCTGCATCACATGATTCCAAAAGGTCGATGAAAGGAGACCAACTCCTTAAGAATTGGTCATATTTATCTATTAGTCGGAGTCTCATTTCTTCAAGGCATGCTATGTCCATCATATTCCTAATCCACATTTTAACAGTTGGTATGGTTGTATTTTTCCAAAATTTAAGTATCAATTTCTTTCCAATTATTAACCCATAATTAACAAAAGTTTTGATCTTGCCTGATGACATTTTGGGTGGGGACCCTTATTCAGACTGATGGAGGAGGGAAAAGAAAGCTGTGAAAGAGAGCTTGTCCACCTGGGCAATACCTGTGGAATGATAGGTGTATACAGGTGAATGTGGGGGAATTGGCAGATGGGGGGGTGTAAGTGACAAAGGCTAAAGATGAAAAGGAAACAAAACAAAATCATAGCCGGAAAGAAGACGAGGTGTGGAATGTAAAGCTGGAGTGAGGAATATGGGTGCAATGGGACAGGTGAGAAAGATGGGAGATAATAAGAAAAAAGGGCATATGAGAGTATTGAGTAAGGGAAAGTGGTAGGGTAACAGGGGTGGTGGGAGATAGTGGGAGAAATGTGTACGTACATGTGGAACAATTTTGTTCCATTTTGTTACATGCAGGGAAAAGAGAGTGGATTGGGGAGGGGGTGATACTACTTGAAAATGGAGAATTCAATGTTCATATCGTTGAGTTATAAACTATCCAAGCTCTTTTTCACGTTTAACCTTTGTCACTTTACCTATCTAGTCATCACCCCTCTCACCTGTATTCACCTGTCATTTTCACAGGAGATAGACACAAAATGTTGGGGTAACACAGCGGACCAGACAGCATCTCTGGAGAAAAGGAACAGGTGACCCTTCTTCCGACTGTGACAGTCATTTCACATGCTTTGCCCTCCCTACCTCTCTTTTCCAGCTTTCTTCCCCTTACTCCATCAATCTGAAGAAGGGTCCTGACCCAAAATGTTTTCTGTACATTCCGCCAAAGATGCTGCCTGACCCGCTGAGTTCCTCCAGTTCACATTTTATCCTTGACGATAGGTCATTTGCATTGGAAAATAATATTTAGAGCTCTAATTCAGATTCAGCAGCCATTAAACATAGAAATCAGTTAAGTATAACACAATTGCATTTAGTTAACATGTATTTACTGGCGTCAAATTGTGATTGATGAGATAAATCTTACTAGAACTCAATCAAGGAAGTGAAGGGAGCTTGAGGCCGGAGTGATAGAGTTGCTGCTTTAAAATGCAGCGCCGGAGACCGGGATCTTGGTCTCCAAATCTGAGGAAGGACATTATTGCATAGAGGGAGTGCAGAGAAGGTTCACCAGACTGATTCCTGGGATGTCAGGACTGTCTTATGAACAAAATGGATAGACTTGGTTTATTCTTTAGTTAGGAGATTGAGAGGGGATTTATTTACAAAATTCTTAAGGGGTTGGACGGCTCAAAGATGGTGATTTGGGGAGATAAAAAGGGGAAATCTCCTCTTAAACTTTTTTCACACAGAGAGTGGTGAATCTCTGGAACTCTCATCAGGGAAGTGAAGGATTTTTCCTTTAAAGAAAGGGTCCGGGGATAGAGGGACTCCTTTAAAATGCTTGAGGCCGGAGTGATAGAGGGAGTTGATGCTTTACAGCAAGGGGGTATGGAGAGAAGGCAGGTACGGGACACTGAGTTGGATGATCAGCCATGATCGTATTGAATGGCGGTGCATGCCGAAGGGCCTGGCCTACTCCTGAATTTGTATGTTCTATCTATCCGTGACTACGGATGCGCTGTACAGAGTTTGTCGTTCTTTCCCCGTGAGTGGGTTTTCTCTCCGAGTAAAACAGTTTCCTCCCACATTTCAAAGACGTGTAGGTTTGTGGGTTAATTGGCTTTGGTAAATATATAAAATTGTTCCTAGTTTGTACAATAGTGTTGGTGTATGGGGATTACTGGTTGGAGCGGACTCGGTTGGCTGAAGGGCCTGTTTCCACGCTGTATCTCTAAACCAATAAATTAAAGCCAGTCTGACTAAGGATGACCTTAATGTTTGACCACAGCATTTTTAAAGTGGGCATCACTGTGATGACACAAAGTACCCAGCACTGCCACTGAAGATTCTTGTTCAGAGTTGTGTGTGAGGTGACCACCCCAAAGAGTTCCTACCTACGCATTTGGTTGAAACTGTGCTTTAAGGGCCTGTCCCACGAGCATGCGGCTCCATGCGGCAAGCGCGACCTAAAGGGCCGGTCCCACCAGCAGGCGCCGGCAAGCGCGACCTAACGTGGTCCCACTTCGATTGCCGGAGCCGTATGGAGTAGTGCGGAGCTGGTCCCGACATCGCGCGGGGCACCAAAAAACTGACCCGTTTAAAAATTCCGCGCGGCAACGGCCTGCCGGCCCGCAGCCATCTCGATGCCATACGCAACGCCTCAACGGTCATACGCAGCCGCCTCGACGCCGTGTCACTCACTCGACCTCCGCGTGGCTCCCGCTTCTGGTTTGCTCGCGCCTGCCTCATGCAGGTGCATGCTGGTGGGACCGGTCCTTTAGGTCGTGCTTGTCGCATGCTCGTGGGACAGGCCCTTAAGAATCTGTTTAGCAGGAAGGCAGGTGGGCAGTCACATCAATGGTAATTCCGCTTGAGCCTGGAAGATAGCTGGGACATACAGGAAGAGTCTAGGTGGTCTAGGTCTAGGTCTAGGTCATTTGTCACCTGGAATCAGAGGCCACATTTTATCCTTGACTATGGGGCTCTTGTATTGGAAATGAACACTTAGAGCACCAAAGGAGAGAGTGCTGGAGTAACTCAGCAGATCAGGCACCATCTCTGGAGAACATGGACAGGTGATGTTTTGGGTCTAGACACCCCCCCCACCTCTCCCCCCAACTCGTGTAGAAATTCCTGACCCAGTTCCAGGCTAATGGTCTCCACATTTCCAGCCCTAACACCATGTGTAGAATCACCAGCACCATTTTTAAAGCACCAATTCAGATTTAGCAACCAGGGAGTCCTGTGATGGCTGTTCATTTACCAACTCCAATGTCAGCCCTATGCCTAGAATTCTTCTTTCATTCAGCTTGCCTATCATTTCTCAGTTTGCTGGTCCACTGAGTCATGATAGTTTATAATTATTTCACAAACCTATCATATATTTTATCCATTGTGTAGGAAGGCACTGCAGATGCTGGTTTAAATCGAAGATAGACACAAAATGCTGGAGTAACTCAGTGGGACAGGCAGCATCTCTGGAGAGATGGAATGGGCGACCTTTTGGGTTGAGACCCTTCTTCAGACTGCAGAAGTCCTGCATCAGTCTAAAGAAAGGTCTCAACCTGAAATGTCACCCATCCTATCCAGAGATGCTGCCTGTCCCGCTAAGTGACTCCAGCACTTTGTGGCTATATTCTATATTTTATCCATGTTTTATCCATGTTTGGCAACCACTTTTATCCCTTTAACCTGTTCACTGCCATGTTTTTGTTTCACTTGTATGCTCTGACCCGAGTGTACTCGGGGGTGTCACTGAACAGGTTAAATCTGCAGTCTTATCTCTCCCCAATAAGTCACCCCCTGCCCCTTCCTAGTTTGCACTTGATGCTGAGAATTAAATGTTGTTTGCTCAACACTTCAGGTAGGATTTACACTACTTAGACCCGGAAAGAACAATATGTGCTATTGACCTTGAAGCATGGCACCTTGGTGAAACCTTGGTGAATCCATTAGTAAATCGGAATGAGTTTAAATGAAACAAAAGAATCGTTAAGTGGGGAAGTCTGGGGTGTTTAATATGTAAAAGGATGTAGCTAGTGTTGACACCACAGTTTTTTAAATTCTCCTTCCTTACACCCATTTGACACTTGGCATTCCTCTGCTTTAATCATGGAGTCGCCAACATTTTACTAGCTCTGACAAAAATCAATTATTGACTAAATGAGAGAAACCACAAAGTCAAAGGTGATTATTTAAGCTTCCTGCTTGGTGCAGTATTTTGTTAACCTTGCTCAGAAATATTCTATATTTTGAAAGTAGTAAAATAATGTTAAGCTTCTCATTAATGGCACATGAACCAAATTGAGAAGAAACAGTAACAGTATAAATTATTCCGGTCATTGGATGTACTCAGTACAGAACCATCAGCCCTAATTTAATTTTGAAAGAATGCATCCTCTTTACTTTCCTACCAATGGTAAATAACATTTATAATCTATTAGATAAGCTTTCCAAAAGACAATCATATGATCACATCATCACCCACTCGTTAGTCATCAGTCATGCTGTTGTGTATTGAACAGCGTAAATACCACTTTCATTAACTTATTTCAATAAATTCTGGGAATGACAGGAGTCTCTTTGTCGTGCTTAAAATCATCCTTGAAACTTTCTAATCTCTTAATCTCCTCCAGTAGCTACAAACTTCCCCAGTAACTTTCCACTTCTCCAACCATCCTGCTTTGTATCTACATTCCATCTCAACAATATTCAGCACACCAACCCCCCCTCAAAAATAAATGTCCCTTATCACCCCCTCAGACAGTTGTTCCATTACATTAAATTCCACTTCAAAATCATTCCCTCTCCCTACCCTCTGCTCCACGCTTCCCAAAGCATCCTCGGCATTCCTCTTTCCAGCCAGGCTTTGGGAAAGCCTCCTACTTTTTTTCTGATATACATTTCCCGTTGACTTAAGGACCTGTCCCACTTTCACGACCTAATTCACAACCTTTTTTACTCATGGACATTTTTTCGTCAGGCTAGAAAAACGCCCCGACCTACCTGATGCCACGTGTACCTACGACTCGCATCACGGCCAGCTACGACTTCCTCCGACCTCGTGACGACCATGCTGCGGGTATAAGTCAAGGGCAAACTCGGCAGAGGTCGTGAATTAGGTCGTGAAAGTGGGACTGACCCTTTATCTGAAATGCCTCAGGTCATTTTCCTGTATTGAAGGGACCAGAGGTTGTTATTGGGCACAAGATCAGTAAGGCACGTCTTACTCTTGTTCCAGCACTGTGTTCATTTGAATGGTGGAGGAAGAGAAGGTTCCTCATCACAGCTTAAATGTTTTCATTTGTTCTCATCTAAGCAGCAGAAGCCACATAATAATCCTGCTGGTCGGGGGTGGAATTTAGCATCTTGAATACTGAAAACTGATGTGTAGAAACCAATTTCGGCATGTCTCCAATGACTCTTACAAACTTCTACAGATGCACCATAGAAAGTATACTGTTGGGTTGCACCAGAGCTTGGCTTGGGAACAGCTCTGCCCAAGACCACAAGGAAATTACAGAGAGTTGTGGATGTATCCTGGTCCATCACACAGACCAGACTCCCATCATTGACTCCATCTACATTTCACAGTGTCTCCGAAAATCAGTCAACATAATCAAAGACTTGTGTCTCGGAAAATCAGTCAACATAATCAAAGACTTGAACCACCCTTATCATTCCTTCTTCTCCCCTCTCCCATTGAGCATTGAGTAAACAGTAGATGCTTGAAACTTGCACCACCAGAATCAGGAACAGCATCTTCCTTATCAGGCTTTTGAACCGTCCTCCCATAAGCTAAGATACTGTCCACTTTACTTCTACCTCATTGCAGACATTGGACTTTGTCTATGGAACTGGTGCACTACAATGAGGAATACTGCACTCTTTATTTTCCCCATTTGCTCTTCCTCTTGTACTTGAGTCTGACTTGATTGTGCTTAAGTATAATATTATCTGATCCGATTGAATGTCATGCACAACAAAGTGTTTCACTGTATCACATGTTCACAACTTATAGCAGTAAAATTAGGCCATTCGGCCCATCGTGTCTACTCCGCCATTGAATCACGGCTGATATCTGCCTCCGAATCCCATTTTCCTGCCTTCTCCCCACAACCCTTGTCACCTGGTCTATTCAAGAATTTGTCTATATCTACCTTAAACATATCTACTGACTTGGCCTCCACAGCCCTCTGTGGCAATGAGTTCCATAGATTAACTACCCTCTGACTTGGTATCTTGGTACTCGTGACAATAATAAACCTAAACCCGAACCTAAAGATTACCTGCGTAAAGGGGTCAAGGAAAGAGCGTTCACGTCGCGGCCCTGTTTCCACCCATTTTTCCACCACCACCACGCACAAGAAGCACAAGAGGCGCAAGATGCAATTGTACGCAGATGCCGAGAAGTGTGTTCAGTTTTGGCTGAACAAATTTATAATCTTGTGATGTGGACTCATTAAGAAGACCTGCATAAAACCAGTATACAATCCAGTGGATTAATAAATCAATATAATGGCTGGAGATATGTTTTTTTTAATACATTTTAGGTGAAACCGATGGAAACATAACGTGATCCAGAGACTACATTTAAAAGCATTATAAAGTGTGCTTGTGGCGGCTCCTAAGGGTCGTGCCATTATACTGCCGAACCCCTCGGCACAGGAGTGGTGCAGTCCGGAGGCGGCCCTCAGCTGGAGGGTTTAAAAGGCAGGGTTTGGGTGCCATCTTCCTCTGGTTTCGTCTTCCCTTCAACCGGGAGGAATAAAATAAAGGTGCTTCTCAAACACTGGACTTTGTGCCTCCTTTTGAGACCCACGCACCACATGCTGAACTTATTTGAAACTGTGATGGGGTGCAAATTAATCGCTATCTTACAAACAGTGCAAAGCTTTGCATGGAGCAGTCTATGAATGATCTCGCAGTGACAAGCTAGCATTCTGCTGCCAGTACAACCGGACCAGCCTAGGCATCAGATCAGCTGTAAAAGATAGACACAAAGTACCGGAGTAACTCAGCGAGTCAGGCAGCATCAATGGAGAAAAAGGATGGGTGACGTTTCAGGTCAGACTGAAGAAGGGTCAATGCGCGAAACGTCACCCATCCATTTTTCACCAGAGATGGTGCCTGACCCATTCAGTTACTCCAGCACTATGCGTCTATCTTTGGTATAACCAGCACTTCATTGTTTCTGCAAAATATGAAATTTGGAAAACACTTACATTTCTTTTTTTTTCCGTGAAAACAATTTTGGTAATCTTTAATTACAGGAAAGTTAGAGAAAACTAAAAAAATCATTTTGAACTTACAAATGTAAGATGACTCATTCTTTATAGCTAATGTTATTTGAACTCAGTTATTTGGATGAAAATGACACAGTGATCATATATATTTTTGGCAGAGGGCTGATAAAATCAAAGGTCATGCTGCAGTTTGTCCACTTAATTCCTATTTAGAACATTATTTCCCTCTTTGTATTGTTGCCACAAATGTGCCTGGAAGTCAATGGTATCTACAGGAGAAATTGCTTCCTAATGCCCCTGTCCCACTTAGGAAACCTGAACGGGAACCTCTGGAGACTTTGCACCCCACCCAAGGTTTCTGTGCGGTTCCTAGAGGTTCCCGGAGGTTTTTGTCAGTCTCCCTACCTGATTCCACTACCTGCAACCTCCAGCAACCACCTGCAACCTCCGAGAAACGCACGGAAACCTTGGGTGGGGCGCAAAGTCTCCAGAGGTTTCCGTTCAGGTTTCCTAAGTGGGACAGGGGCATAAATCTCTCTTCACCAAAAAGTAATCACAACAACAAGCATGCCATGGGATGGCAAATTTGCAAAGACAATTTGGGGTTGTGACCCTTGTAGACGTGGCTATAAACACGGTTTATTTCCCATTGCAATCAGACAGCTGGTGCATTTAATGAACACACACGCTCCTTTGTTGCATTGCAAGTATTTCTGATTCATAATGCAGCCAGGAATATGTGGATATTTAAATAAAACTGATATTTTAAGCATTTTGCATGGAGCAAAGTTCTGTAATATTTTACTCCTCTCGCAGTGTAGTTGCATCTCAGATGGAATTGATCCAAAGGCAGAGTTGTCCAGGAGTCGGGGACAGTTGCATGAGAGAGTACAGAGGAGATTTACTAGTTTGCTGGGTTTCAATAAGTTTAGGTTGACTAAGTTAGGTCTTTATTCTCTGGAGCGCAGAAGGTTAAGGGGGGACTTGATAGAGGTCTTTAAAATGATGAGAGGGATAGACAGAGTTGATGTGGACAAGCTTTTCCCTTTGAGAATAGGGAAGATTCAAACAAGAGGACATGACTTCAGAATGTAAGGGATCAGTCAGTTTAGGGGTAATATGAGGGGGATCTTCTTTACGCAGAGAGTGGTGGCGGTGTGGAATGAGCTCCCAGTGGAAGTGGTGGAGGCAGGTTCATTGGTATCATTTAAAAATAAATTGACTATCCAAAGGGTTCTGAATGACTTCAGGAGCTTGACGCAGCTGTTGTAGGAAGTATTGAGTCAACGTCAGCTGGCCCCTGATGCGTTTATTGAGATGGTACGTTTGCAGCAATTGTTTTTGATCCTCGAGCATCTGTCTAGTTACATCCAGAATACCAATCCGAGAGCTTAGAGCAAGGGAAGGAAAATGACTCAGGAGAAGCTTGTAAAGGGAAGCAGACGAACAAAGGTGATGGATCAATTGACAGTTGCTAGGGAAGTCGTTGAAGGAGCATTTGGTTGCTTGGGGTCTATAGTGTGAGATTATAATGGAGATGTCATCCCTTACATACAGAGTTAACAACAACTTGCATTTATAGAACAGTTTAAAACACAGAGGCACATCCCACGGCATTTCAGAGGAGCATTATTGAATTAAATTTAATACCACGCTGCATTATGACTGAAGGCTAAAAGTTTCATCAAAGCAGTGAGTTGTGAGAGGTACCTTGAAGGAAGGAAAAGTGAGACATATTAAAGCACAAAGTCGAAGCAGCTGTCAAGTGCTCATTCCCATTTACAAAATGCAGACACCAAATACCGCAGTAAAGGTGTAGAGGGTACCAAGGCAACGGGGTGGGACTAGATCAAATTGTGCACTGCGGAAAAAATGTCAATTTAACTACTCAGGTGTTACAGTTAATACAGAGACACAAAAACTGCAGATGCTAGATTCTTGATACACAAAGCTCTGGAGGAATTCAATGGGTCAGGCAGTATCTAGAGAGGCATTGGACTAGCCACGATTTGGGTCTGGATCCTTCTTCAGACTGAAGATGGTCTCAACCTGAAATGTTGCCTGTGCATTCCCACCCCAGATGCTGCTTGGCGCATCGAGTTGCTCCAGCGCTTTGTGTTTTGCAGGCGGACAATACAGTGGTGGGTGCAAGCACCATAGTGGTGGGTGAAACAGTCTCAATACAAGGCCGTGGACACTGCAATGTGGTTGAGATCAAGTTCATGAAAAGTCACCAAAAAGAGCTTCAGAACAGAGAAATCCAGAGGTGACAAATGAATGGATAAACTGAGGTGGTGAATGCATAAACTGAGTTTTGCAAAGGGAGATGATGTGAGGGTGTAGGTTCCGGTCAGGTTTATCTGATGGTCAAATACAATCTCAATGGGATTGTCCAAGATATTTATTGACCCTCAGGGTGAGCTACGCACTGGGAGTATCTGGGCGAGCCGGAGCCAAGCCCGCCAGCAGGCCCAGCTCGTCCGCAGTGGACCGAGGATTCACTCAGCGAGAACAGACTCACCAAGCTGCTCCGTGGGTCCGGTGCACCCACCGCAGGCTCCGAACTCGGCCACAAGCCACCAGCATCCCCAGTAGCTGCAGATAGTGCAGGTGGACCGTCAAAAACTAGGGGACCGTCAAGAATGAGGGAACTGTCAAGAGCATACGGGGGCCATCATCTTAACTGCCAAGAGCGAAAAGACCACCAAGGGTGTGGTGGCCCGCCGAGAGCTACCCGCCGGTGGACCACCAAGAATGAAAGGGGGACCAGGCGGGTGGAGGGGGCCTTCAAGAACGAAGGGGGACCCACGTGGGGGGGCAGCCCAGAGAATGAAGGGAAGACCCGGCAGATGGGTGATCAAGAATGAAGCGTGTCCCAGTAGGCCCCTTGTTCGGCGGCAGATGGAAGAGGGGACTGTTCGGTGAACGTTTGTAACTTTGTCAGTGCCAGAAACATGGCGACTCTGTGTACAGCCTCAGTGAGGTCTGCTGTATGATTTTACCAGGTTGTATGCAAAACAAAGCATTTTGCTGTACCCTGTGACAATATAGTTGAAAGTTGCGTTGAATAATTGAATCATTGACAGGGCGAGGAGAGGAATAGAGTGTGTGGCTAGGAGTGTGGGCCTGAGAATCAAACTCTTCTGTGCGGTCACGGTGGTGCAGCGGTAGAGTTGCTGCCTTACAGCAAAAGCAACGCCGGAGACCCGGGTTCAATCCCAACTACGGGTGCTGTCTGTACAGAGTTTGTCCATTCTCCCCGTGACCTGCATGGATTTTCTTTGAGAACTTTGCTTTCCTCCCACACTCCAAAGTCATACAGCTCTGTAGGTTAATTGGCTTGGTAAATGTAAAAATTGTCCCTTGTGGGTGTAGGATAGTGTTAATGTGCGGGGATCACTGGTCAGCGCAGACCCGATGGACCAAAGGGCCTGTTTTCAGTGCTGTATCTCTGGACTAACTAAACTAAATTTAGCGTGGAGATATATTTCTGCTCAACTAGCAGTGGATGTGAACTTGACAAAATAGAACATTAATGCGGTGAATAGAAGTGATGATAAGATAGATTCTTTGTCATGGTCATGGAATCGCAGAGACTTGTCACCCATTCCTTCCCTCCAGAGATGCTGCCTGTCCCGCTGAGTTACTCCAGCATTTTGTGTCGATCTTCGATTTAAACCAGCATCTGCAGTTCTTTCCTACACACTTTGTCATGAATGGAACTATTTGGTGTTGTATTGGATCTTAAGCTATGACCCTAAATATCAAGCCTGTGCTTGAGAAAGCTGGTGACATGGAACCCATCCTTTATATTGAGATGGTGGTCCTGTATATAATATAAACAAGATCCAGCTGTTGCAATATAAGTGATTTCAAATCTTATTTTATTTTTATCTTATTTTGAAATACTGTGAAGAAATCTGTTGAAAGGCATCTACGATTAACTAAAATGCAGTCAATTGGACCTCGCGGGGGGATAAGATCCATCTGGCATTCATGTCTTAGTCGTGCTTTGAACAAAATTACTCTTGTTTTCTGAAATATGTTAGGAATCCCTGTAGGGTGGAATCTGTAAACTCTTTTATATCATTGTTCTGAGTATAAGAGGTCATTCCTTCCATACATATTCTAGTATAAGAACACATTTTCTCAAACCAACAGGAATGCATGGCCAAAGATAGACACAAAAAGCTGGACTATCTCAGTGGGTCAGGCAGCAACTCTGGAGAAATGGAATGGGTGACGTTTCAGGTCTGAAGAAGGGTCTCGACCCAAAACCAAAGGAAACAAACCCAAAAAGAAGTTTTACATTTCAATAGTTTTTGGCTGTACAAAATACTACTACAAAAATAGTATAGACAGACAGTCTGAAGAAGGATCTCGACCCAAAACGTCACTCATTCCTCTTCAGAGATGCTGCCTGTCCCGCTGAGTTACTCCAGCTTTTTGTGTCTATGCTGTCTGACCCACTGAGTTACTCCAGCTTTTTGTGTCTATGCTGCCTGACCTGCTGAGTTACTCCAGCTTTTTGTGTCTATCTTCGGTTTAAACCAGCATCTGTAGTTCCTTCCTACACATGAATCCATGGTCCCCTTGCTGATTTCATCCAAGACCCCACTGGTTGCAATTTCTGAATTAGAGCTAATTTTGCTGAAGCCAGGACAGGTCGGACTCGATCAAACACACAACACACGAGGGCTTTCATAATTAGTGGAGAAATAATGTTTTTTTTTAAATCTTCTTGCAAAGGGCGGTGAATCTCGAGACATCTCTACCCTGGAGCATTGCGGAGGCTAGATCATTGGGAGTATTGAAAGAGGAAGCAGATACATTTCTTGAAAGATCAGAGGTTTGAGAGTGATGGAGAAATAATGCAGAAGAGGAGATAAGGCCTGGGGCAGACCAGCTATGATCACATTGATTCATGCAGGAAGGCTTGAAGGTCCAGGTGGCCCATTCCTGCTCCTACTGCCTTATGTTTGTATTTATCATCTTACCAAATCAACTGTGCAGATTTTTATAAGGGATAGAACATGATAATATTTTATACAGCCAAAAACTATTGAAATGTAAAACTTGTTTTCTTCACTTCTCATCCAGTTAACACATTCACTGTTTTGATCTGTGCACATATAATGGACAATGTTAATACTCACGTTAGTAGAATGAACAATACTAATATGTTGATTAGGCTAGTCATCCTGTTAGTTTTACTGCACGTATTCCCTTGTAATCACCTTCTCCACAGCCAACAATCCTTCCCTTGTAATCACCTTCTCCACAGCCAACAATGGCCTGTCGTGGGCTCTTCGGTCATCGGTGCTTGTTCTAATCTCTGTACCTTTTCATTCCTCTTGTTTCCCTCTCCCCTGACTCTCAGTCTGAAGAAGGGTCTTGATCCGAAACGTCACCTATTCCTTCTCTCCAGAGATGATGCCTGTCCCGATGAGTTACTCCAGCTTTATATGTCTATCGTCGGTGAATACAAACATCTTCAGTTCCTTCGAACACTTAGTAGATTCATTTACATTCACATCCTAACATAGAAGTGCTGACTGCTGGTGCATTCGCAGAGTTTACCAATCATTTTACCAAGCAACTCCTTTCTATGAGGGACTTACGGGAGTTAAAAAGCAGTGGAGCAAGACAGTACATCCCAATATCAGCCTGCTCATACCTCAAGTCTGCTGCTGATTGTATCAATGTTTTCAGTTGCAGGGAAGAGCTTGTTGTTTGGTTCCCTTTGCTGTGTTGTCTCCAGCATCTGCAGTTCTTACTTAACAGTATAGAATAGTAAGATTAAACGAGTACTTACCAGTACGAAGTTTGATCTGTATTTTATGAGGAGTTACGATGAGGGATTACGTGAAGAACCCACCCAGCGCGCAGGCGCGGCATACTTCCAAGCAGCGGTGTGGAATCACAGATAGACACTAGTTGAAGTAAAGATAGTAAAGACCAACGAGACATTAGTCCGAATTTGATCTATATAATGAGGGTGGGAGCAGAGGGCACGTAATCCCTCATCGTAACTCCTCATAAAATACAGATCAAACTTCGTACCATACACAAAGTAGTAAGATGGAGGCGCAAGGAACTGCAGATGCCTGTTTACAAAATAAAAAGCACACAATGCTGGAGTAACTCAACGGCTCAGGCAGTTTCTCTGGAGGACATGAATAGGTGATGTTACAGGACAGAACCCTTCTTCAGCCTCGTGGCAGTAAGACATGGAATCTGATGTAAACACCTTGGATTAAAGGGTGCCCAGGAATCTGTGTATAGGCAGCATTGATCATCTTAGTTAGGAATGATTTCTTGCCGAATGCACCAGGGATTATCTCCACAATATCAGCCCAGACTTTGGCACATCGCACATGAACGTAGAGCATTACAGCACAAGTACAGACCCCTCTGTCCACTTCAGTCTGAGGAAGGGTCTCGACCCGAAACACCACCCATTCCTTCTCTCCAGAGATGCTGCCTGTCCCACTGAGTTACTCCAGCATTCTGTGTCTACCTTGTGCCCATAATGTCTGTTCTGAACTTGATGCCAAGACCATCACTGATCTACCTGCACATAACCCATATCTCTCCATTCCCTGCATTTCCAAATGCCTATCCAAAAGTATTTTAGATGCCACTAATATAACCGATGCTAGTCTGCCATAAACCAGGTCATAGAATCATTGATACTTGCATCACAGAAGGTGGCCATGAAGCCCATTATGCCCGTGCTAAACAAAATGGGTTTTAGGGTAACCCCACCTCCCTAATCTAAGATCATAGTTCTGGACATTTCGCTTATTCAAGTTCTCTTCCAGGTATTTTTAATTAAACGTGGCAAAAGTTTTGCCTCCACCACTATTTTAAACACTGAGTTTCACAGCCAATCACTGATTGAGTGAAAAATAATGTCTTCACTCCTCCCCAATCCTTTCATCAGTTGATTTAAATCTGTGTCCTCAGTTACTTGATCTCTCAGTATTGGAATAGGTCCTTTCTGATTCCCGTGCCAAGGCAGCTCATCATTTTATCCATTTGAATTAAGTCTTCCCTCTGGCAATGACTCTGGCAAGGTATTTAGAGATGCAACGTGGAAACAGGCACTTTGGCCCACAGTAACGCTGGAGGACATGAATAGGTAATTCACTCCAACCAGCAACCACCCCATACGCAAGCGCTATTCTACGCACTGGGGACAATTTACAATTTACAGAAGTCATAGAAACATAGAAAATAGGTGCAGGAGTAGGCCATTCAGCTCTTCGAGCCTGCACCACCATTCAATATGATCATGGCTGATCATCCAACTCAGTATCCCGTACCTGCCTTCTCTCCATACCCCCTGATCCCTTGAGCCACAAGGGCCACATCTAACTCCCTCTTAAATATAGCCAATGAACTGGCCTCAACTACCTTCTGTGGCAGAGAGTTCAGGAGATTCACCACTCTCTGTGTGAAAAATATTTTTCTCATCTCAGTCCTAAAGGATTTCCCCCTTATCCGTAAGCTGTGACCCCTTGTCCTGGACTTCCCCAACATCAGGAACAATCTTCCTGCATCTAGCCTGTCCAACCCCTTAAGAATTTTGTAGGTTTCTATAAGATCCCCCCTCAATCTCCTAAATTCTAGTGAGTACAAGCCAAGTCAATCCAGTCTTTCTTCATATGAAAGTCCTGACATCCCAGGAATCAGTCAAGTCAATTAGCCCAAGAGTGTGGGAGGAAACCGGAGCAACCATAGAAAACCCACACGGTCACATGGAGAATGTACAAACTCCATACAGACACCGCCCGGAGTCAGGATTGAACCTGGGTTGCTGGCACTGTAATGCCCCTGTCCCACTTAGGAAACCTGAATGGAAACCTCTGGAGACGTTGCGCCCCACCCAAGGTTTCCGTGCGGTTCCCAGAGGTTTTTGTCAGTCTCCCTAATGGTCGAACGTGGTTTCCGCTTCTTCTATGTTCTGGCGATTATTTCAAAAAATTCAAAACAGGCCGCGACTAAAAATAGGTAATTTTTTAGTCGAAGCCGGTTGCGATGCTAGTTGAAGGTGGTTGCCGGAGGTTGCAGGTAGTGGAAGGTAAGACATTCCACTACCTGCAACCTCTAGCAACCACCTGCAACCTCCGGGTCTTACCTTCCACTACCTGCAACATCCGGCAACCACCTGCAACCTCTGGGGACCACCTTCAACTAGCATCGCAACCGGCTTAGAACTAGTGTGAATGGGTAATCAAAGATTGGTTGGTATGGACTCGGTGGGCTGAAGTCGCCTATTTCCTTGCTGTATCTTTCAATCGATCAGTCAAGTCGTCCTCGATCCCAAGGCATTGCCAAAGAAGAAGATGGAAATTGCTCTCTGCTTTGTACTCCATAAATCAGGGATACAAAAAGTAAAAGAAATTGGTCTTCCAGCCCTCTGTAAATTGTGAAAATAGACAGCATGGAGGATGGAGCATGACCTGACTGATTGATTGAAAGATGCATCGTGGATAAGCAAAGTCCAACAAGATCACCCAGGGGAATGTTTGGCTCATTCCTGTTGTAAGGGAAAGAAGCAAGTAGAAGTATCCTCTACTTCTACAGGGAAAATTGTCATTAAGAGACCAGACAAACAAACCATTGTGCTTGACCGAGGAGAATCCAACCGTGTTCATCACCATCTCAATTCAGGAACTGCTGTGTCTGAATTATTTTGACAAAAACCACTGGCGGACATTGAGCATCTTTGTATCACTGCCATAAAGAAAAGATGTGAAAAGTTACAATTTACTTGTACTCTGCACAAGCAGACTCGTAAAGCAGTGTCTGGGACCTCAAGCATAAATCTATAGCTCTAGATCTTTGACTATTTTGAGCACTGGCCAAAAGTGGGGCATGACACATTTCAGGCAGCCACAGGCAGTAAGTAGGCAAATGATTAAAATGAAAGGCTGTGTAACCACCAGAATCTTTATGAAACGTAATAGAGGCATGTTAAAGAAAATGGATATGCCTGGATAGATTAATGGCATTGTACAAAGTACTCCTTCATTCTATCAGGAGAGCCTGAGATCTGCTTTACAAACCTTAAGATCTGAACAGCCAAAATACAGAGGCAGGTGCATTGGCAGGAAGTTCACTGAAAGTCAAAAAAATCTAGCAATGCTGTGACACGCATTCAAAAGTTATACCTGTCGAAGAGAATATGCACCATCTCCTTGACTCTTTAGTTCATGAATAATCCTGCTCAAATACCACATAACAGTTGTACATCAACAAGCTTCATCAACATTATCTTCTCATTCCTTCATCAGCCACAGATACCAAACCACAGATGTTGCCTGATCTGCTGAGTTTCTTCAGCAGTTTGTGTTATCCTCAAGATTCCTGCATCAGCAGTTCCTTATATCGCCAAGGGACAAATATCGTATGCTTTCATCACGAATCCATGTACATCAGTTGCACAAACGCTTGAATGGGTTTTCTAAATCCTTTGGAGAGGAGAAAATGGCAGCACAGTGGCGCAGCAGTAAAGTTGCTGCCTTACAGCGCCGGAGACCTTGGTTCAATCCTGACTGTGAGTGCTGTCTGTACAGAATTTGCACGTACTCCCCGTGACCTGCGTGGGTTTTCTCCAGTTGCTCCGGTTTCCTCCCATACTCCAAAGACATACAGGCCTGTAGGTTAATTGGCTCGGTATAAATGTAAATTGTCCCTGGAATTGTCCCGAGTGTGTGTAGGTTAGTGTTAGTGTGCGGGGATAGCTTGTCAGCCCGGACTCGGTGGGCCCCAAGAATCTGTTTCCCTGCTGTGTCTCTAAACTAAAAAGAATGAGGGCTTGCTACAGGAAGGGAGCTTGACAAGGCTGCTTGAGATGTTTGGCTCTCAGGCATTCTGATATAATTGACATTTAAAATGAGAACGAGAATCAGGATGCAAGTGAGTGGAGAAGAGATACACAGATCAAACTAGCATTTGGCTTAAGGAAGCTTTTAATGTCATTGGCTCATCTCTTCCTGTTTTTATTTTCAAGTCTGTTACTGTTTAGAGGTTATGCTAGTGTTTATTATCCATTTTTAATGCTCCTTGAGCTGAAAAGGCTGGGGAGAGAGACGGCAGATCAGGAATCCAGATGAGTTTTTACAGTTACAGAGACTGGCTTGTTATTCCAGATTTATTCAGTTATTGAAGTTCAAGTTCCTCAGCTGCCATTATAGGAACTAGCATAGTTAGATCAGTGTTTGAGACTGCTGCATGCTTATCCAAGGATTTAATCATCGGGCTACTGTATCTTAATTAATTCATCAATTTGACAAGTATGTTGATAATTGGTGCTGAGATGTTGGAAGTTCAAAGAATGGATAGATTAGAACCATCTGCAATACTTGTATATCCCACCTTGATTTGACTGTGAACTTACAAAACATAGATAAAAGTATTTGTTTTCTCTTGATTGTGCTTATCTTTCCAATTCTAAATGCAAACGAGCTGTGCTGTATTACAGGTCTGAGCAAAATATTGGAAAAGATTTAGTTGTAGAGAGTTTTGGGAGCACTTTTCCTGATTATTCATTTCCCCCCTTCCCCTTCAATTCATAGCCGTTTAGCCCTGTCAACTGTTGGAAGGGCACACTGAAGATGAGGCCAGTCGTAAATCTGAACCTTGGATGCCAAATTGGATGATAGCATAATATCTCTGACACTGAAATTGCTGGAAATAATCCATAGCATCTGTGGAAGGAGAAATGGCATTGTCAGAGGCCGCTCACCACAATCAAGCGTTGTTCTTTAACAAAGAAGGTTGACAAGTAAGATGGAAAGAAGGTGAAGGATTGGATGCAGTTCTGCTCACCCCATTCCAGGAAGGACGTGGAGGAGTTGGGGGGGATGCCAGGTTTACCAGAAAGGTAAAAGCTTTACCAGAAAGCCGTCTGGATTTGCTGATGATAGCTATATGGAGAGGTTGGACAAACTTGGAATGTTTTCTTTGGACTGTCGGAGGCCGAGGGGAGACGTGACAGAAGTGTATAAAATTATGGTAGGCCCAGATAGGGTAAACAATTGGAACCTTTTTCCCAGTGCAGAAATGACAGACTATTGGACATAGTTTTAAGGTGAAAGGAGCAAAGTTTAAAGGAGATGAGCGGGGCAAGGTTTTACGCAAAGGGCGGTGTGTGTCTGGAACACAATAGCGGCATTTAAGAGACTTTTGGATAGGCACATGGATATGCAGGGAATGGAAGGATGTGGATCATGTGCTGGGAGATAAGATTAGTTTATCTTGGCATTATGTTCGGCACAAACATTGTGGCCCAAAGGACCTGATCTTGTGCTGTACCTTCCTATGTTGTATGTTTTAAGAGGGTCTTTTTGCACAAAGTTTGGACTCCTTGATTTTAGGTATTACATTGGTGTGGTTTGAAACTCGGTTAGTGGATTCACAGATAACTAGTAGGAATAAGCAGATCATTTCTGGTTTGGCACAATGGATCTGGTGGTGGTGGCCAAGATTGACTACTTCCAATCCAAATCACTGACTTTGATGTGGAAATCGAGTGTATTGTACCCAACACTGTCGGTAATACAGAACTAGGAGAGGGAGTATAATGCATGTTCAAAGAGATACATTTGTCACGAGTGAGCAACAATATAGAAGGTATGCCCATTTTGACAGAAAAAAATAGAAATCATATTTTAATGGAATGTGGTTGGGCAAAGGTGACCAGAACAGATTACAAAGTAAATGGCATATGGTAACTTTTGTTATGAAAGAATTGGAGCACAAAATTAAAGAGGTCTCATTGTAATCATGTAGGGCCTCCACTGTGTACAATTTCTGGCTACCAATTAAACAAATACATACTTTCCTTTAAGGAAATGAAGGGTCATCAAACTGATTCCAGCAATTGGAGTGGGGCAGATGGGAACTCTCCCAAGAATTAAGAGTAGGATTTCATTCATTCAAGTCATGGATTCATCCATAGTATGTAACACCTACCTATCACAGCCTCGAATATATTCAGTGACAATGCAGAAAGATTGAGTAGACCAGATATATTTTCCATAAATGTTAGATGCCTGAGAGGTGATCTCATTATGACGTTAAAATCTAGATGGTCAACACTATCTGTGAAAGGTGACATTGATCTTTCAGCGTAAAAAATAAAGGAACATCATTGTTTAAGATACGAGATAGAAGAGTTAAAAGAGAATAAGTAAAAGCTTGTGATGGGGTGGAGTTATAATAGACAATAGACAATAAACAATAGACAATAGATGCAGGAGTAGGCCATTCGGCCCTTCGAGCCAGCACCACCATTCACTGTGATCATGGCTGATCATCCCCAATGGGTACCCCGTTCCTGCGTTCCCGCCATATCCCCTGACTGAATCAAAGCTGAATCAGAGTGGGTAACATCAAGGTTAAATGGGAGAACCTCTGGATATCTGATAGAAACAAGATGTAGGAGTAGGCAATTCGGCCACTCGAGCCAGCACCGCCATTCAATATGATCATGGGTGATCATCCAAAATCAGTACCCTGTTCCTACTTTCTCCAGCATTTTTCGAACTATTTGTGATTTAGGTGACCAGGTTCCAGAAAAGAGCTAAAGAGAGATGGAAGACTTGGATTTATAGAGATGAAATAGTGAGAGAAAAATGAATTATGAGAAAAATGTATGCATAAATGTTTCCATTTTAATCTCTCCATTGCCAAACCATTCCCTGAAGAAATGGGAGTACTGCAGAATGTTAAGGTATTGCACTATTTTTGTTTCCCCAAAATTGAACTTCCTTTGGTGAGTTTTATGGGCAATTAATCTCAAGGAACAACAGCTCCGGGTTCAGTGCAAGATTTTTTCTTGCAAAACTATTGGAAGAGAGCACAAATCATCTAGCAGAATATGACAATTCTCAATTCACAGTGTATCCATCATTGGTATCAATTACTGGTCAATATCTGTGTTCTGGGCTATATCAATCACGAGCTCTATTTTGCCAACAAATTCTCCTCTCCGGCTTCAAAAGGGGTTAATGGCAGCTTTGATCACAATGTAACAGGGGTTGAGTGATCTTTTAGTTTAGTTTAGTTTAGTGTAATTTTAGTTTAGTTTGAAGATACAACATGGAAACAGGCCCTTCGGCCCACCGAGTCGATGCCAACCAGCGATCCCTGTACATTCGATGTATCCTAAACACTAGGGTCTTTTTTTACACAAGCCAATTAATCGACAAACCCGCACATCTTTGGAAAGTGGGAGGAAACCGGAGCACCCGGGGAGACCCCACATGGTCACAGGGAGAATGTGCATACAGCACCCATAATCAGAATCAAACCTGGGTCTCTGGTGCTGCAAAGGGTCTATCCCACTTTCACGACTTAATTCAAAACCTCTGCCGAGTTTAAAGGACCTAAAAAAAAAAATCAAGACCGTGGTAATCTACGAACTCCCACGACCTTCCACGACTATGTTCACGGACTCCTACGAGTATGTCTACGAATTCCCCCGACTATTTTGATGCCCTCCTTACGAGTAAAAAGTTGCAATTTCTTTCATCCCAACCATATTCTTACGATATATCTACGAACTCCTAAGATCTCCTACAGACTCGTTACGAACATTCTGTGAGTTTGAATCAAGGGGAAAACTCGGGAGAATTTGTGAATTACCTCGTGAAAGTGGGACAGGCCTTTAAGGCAGTAACTCTGCCGCTGCGACACTGTGAGCTAGGTTAAAGGAAACTTTGCCCATTTGACATCTAAATGTACTATGGGGCCCCTCTGAAGCTCAATTTGGTGACCCTCAGTCATGGAATCTCCAATGCGCACCTAATAAACCCTAGCCATTTGTATTTCTATGTAGTAAAGCCTTCCTGGCTTAGCAAGAAATTGCACATTTTATGCAACATTCAGTGTCTATTGAAAACATAAAACTTGAACAATTTTAGTTTGAATCCCATCAACAGTGAGATTCTGCCAACGAACCCTATGGACTTTCCACGAACATTAATAATGTCAACCATTGATAAATTGAACAGTGGATAACATGATGGTCACCATACTCTCTTCCTGCTGTTTCAACGCTGTGGCTATTAAATATTCCCTGCTGCTCTGAAGTGCATTTTGATATCTTGATTGCAATTGCGGATGTTGTTGGCTTTATCATTCCCTCAACTAACTTGGTTAAATGTGCACGCAACGGAAACTGGAATGTCTTAGAGTTCGTCATGCCCATACTGGCACAAAGCAACGTATTCAGTTAGTGAAGCAGCAGATGCTGTGTTTACAATCTACACCCTTTCTACAGAACCTTACTTCAGTGAAGATGTCAGCTGCAAAGAATTAGACCTTGATCAAAGAGCGAAGAGACAGATGGATCCTTGTACATTACAATCTTTAAGGACTCCTGTTGTGGAAAAAATTAAAAGGCTGGAAAGTAAGAATTCCTGTGAAAGAGATGTGAAAGCTACAAGTCTGAGAATTAACAAAGGGAAGAGTTTTTCAGTTATCTGTTTGATGCTCAGGCATTACTGGTCTGCTAGCTGTTCAACAGAATGTAATTTGTAAGATTACAAGAGAGAAAGATATAGCTCTTTGGGCTAACGGAATCAAGGGATATGGGGAGAAAGCAGAAATGGGGTACTGATTTTGGATGATCAGCCATGAATTGAATTGAGGCGGTGGCTCGATGGGTGAAATGGCCTTCAGCTGCTCCTATTTTCTATGTTTCTATTGTTTTAGCATTGCCAGAAAACATAAAGATGGATATCTTTACATGCATACAAGAATAGAACCCCACGACCCTTTGTAACAGGTCCTAGTTGAAATTCCATGTTCCATACCTCCGCCTCCACCTTTACCTCCCAGAGATTTGCTTACACCGTTTGCTGAATATAATGGCTCTCAGGTTATGGAAGAACTTGCTTATGGAAATTCAACCACAGAAATTCTTCCATGGATTTTTAAAGAATCTTTCAAGATAGGAAAGTGTGTTGCAGAAACGCAAATATCATCATCAGGAGTTAATGAATAGCAGCTAATGATCTCAAAAGACAACCAGCCTTCAAAAGAAACAGTATGTAAAATCTCCCTACTGTAATCAAATAGACACCATTGTCTAGGAACTGTAGATGCTGTTTTACACAAAAATATGTAATGTGCTGGAGTAACTCAGCGGGTCAGGCAACCATTGTCTGCCAGTTCACAGCGGGAGGTCAAGTTGGAGATCTGCTTTGGAAACTGACTTCTATTGATACTTGTAAACTTCTGTGTCAAACAATGTGATATCCCTTCGTACATTAAGCCATTAGATGTGGATATTCCAATTCTGTACCTTTGTAACTATGCAGGGGGAAAACAGTTAATAAATGTTCAGGAAGGAACTGCAGATGCTGGTTTACATCGAGGATAGACACAAAATGCTGGAGTAACTCAGCGGGACAGGCAGCATCTCTGGATAGCAGGAATGGGTGACGTTTCAGGTCGAGACCCTCCTTGGTCTCGACCTGAAACCAGGGGTGAGGGGGACACAGGGATATGGAAACGAGAGATGTTGCAGAACTCTTGTCGGAGAGAGGAGGAGAATTTCTTCAAAGTAGGCGTACCTTGAGGAGATGTTACAGTGGAGCACACAAAATGTGTAGGAAAGAACTGCAGATGCTGGTTTACACCGAAGATAGACACAAAATGCTGGAGTAACAGAAAATCAACCCTCATTGAAAATGTACATTTCTGACTTGTGGAAAATTAGGTTTATGGATAGTCCTCAGGAATGTAAGCTGGGGTCTAAGCTGCCCAAGCGAAATATGAGGTGCTGTTCCTCCAATTTGCACTAGACCTCTCTCTGACAGTGGAGGAGGCCCAGGACAGAAAGGTTAGTGTGGGAATGAGAGGGGAAATTAAAGTGTTTAGCAACCCGGAGATCAGGTAGGCGGACTGGGCAGACGTGTTCAGCGAAACGATCGCCGAGCAATTGGTATGATCGGTATCAATGGTATGATCACAACCCAGCGGCACGAATATTGACTTCCCCAACTTCAAGTAACCCTTGCTTCCCTCTCTCTCCATCCCTCCCCCATCCTAGTTCTCCAACTTGTTTGACTGTCCTCTTGATTAAATTTTACTTTGTATGCCTCGTTGTCAACTTCCCCACGCTAACAAACTCTACATTTTACTTGAGCTTTGTCCCCTTTGATCACTTGTTTTTACACCTTACCCTTCCATATCTCTCCTTTCCCTCTCCCCTGACTCTCAATCTCAAGAAGGGTCTCGACCAGAAACGTCACCTATTCCTTCTATCCAGAGATGCTGCCTGCCCCGCAGATTTACTGCAGCATATGGTCTACATCTATAGGATGTTGATACCCGACTGACAGAATGATCAATTTTGTGTCAATGACTAAAACTCTTAAGCTCAGATTTTAGTGCTATTGGTATTTTTTAATGAAAATCCTTCCTTAAGGCAGTCTATAACAGAGTTTCACTGCACTGTCCAATTCACTGCTATGTACAACTCTCCAGCTCTTAAAAATAACTCCTGATGCAGTCCGTACTGTTGTTATCCCTGACTGACCACTTGTGTTCAGGATTGTAAGTCATTCCTCATCCCTTGAGACTTTGATGAACTGCTTTCCCTTTAGACTCATGGATCCACTCAAAAACGGTACAAAAAAATCTCTTGCAGCTGTCCTTCAATGAATTAAGTACAAAATCTAGCCTGCGAAGATTCAGTGCTTTGGTGACGCTCTCGAATTGTGTCATCTTTTAGATGAATTGTTAGACTAAGCCTCTAATTCCCCTCTCAGCTTGTTATTAAAAAAACCTACATGACACTATTTCAAAAAAAAGTATAAGGATGTCCTGGCTAGCATTCGCCAACATTAACCATCTGTTACTAAATCTCTGATCTTGACCGCTTTTGGCCCACTGTTTCCGACAGAACGCCGCCACCTACGGCCGTCATTTTTGACCACCTCGCTCAGAGCCCCCCTCCGGCTTACGAGTGCAGAGGGTTTTTCCCATCGATGACAAATCAGAGAGATATTAATGGGTTTTTTTTTTTAATCACCATTCTCTCTGCTGCCCCTGCTGGAGGGAGGGGGAGGAACTATAAAACCAGGAAGTGGTGTGACTCACTCACTCTCTGCAAGATGGATGAAGCCAAGGGTCACGTCTCTCTGAGCTCTGAATAACACTAAACAAATGTCTACACTAAACAAATGTGTGAGTACCCTTAATGTGGTTTGAAAATGAAAATATGGTTTGTTTGAAGTAAAAAGGCACTGCCTGCAAATGGTTGTTTGGGTGATTTGGCTTGATGTTGAAAGGCACTACTTACTGCAAATGGTGGCTTGGTTGCTTTGGCTTGAGGTTGAAAGGCACTGCTTACTGCAAATGGTGGCTTGGGTGCTTTGCTTGAACTTGAAAGGCACTACTTACTGCAAATGGTGGCGGGTGGTTTTGCTTGAAGTTGAAAGGCACTACTTACTGCAAATGATGGGTGATTTGGCTTGAAGTTGAAAGGCACTTCTTACTGCAAATGGTGGCTTGGATGCTTTGGCTTGAAGATGAAAGGCACTAACTGCAAATGATGGCATGAAGTTGAAAGACACTACTTGCTGCAAATAGTGGCTTGGGTGCTTTGGCTTGAAGTTGAAATGCACTATTTACTGCAAATGGTGGCTTGGGAGCTTTGGTTTAAAGTTGAAAGGCACTACTTACTGCAAATGGTGGCTTTGGAGCTTTGGCTTGAAGTTAAAAAAAAATCACCATTCTCTCTGCTGTCCCTGCTGGAGGGAGGGGGAGGAACTATAAAACCAGGAAGTGGTGTGCCTCACTCATTCTCTGCAAGATGGATGAAGCCAAGGGTCACATCTCTCTGAGCTCTGAATAACAGTTAACAGTGAACAAATGTCTACGCAACTGTGAGTACCCTTAATGTAATTTGAAAATGAAAATATGGTTTGTTTGAAGTAAAAAGGCACTGCCTGCAAATTGTTGTTTGGGTGCTTTGGTTTGAAGTTGAAAGGCACTACTTACTGCAAATGGTGGCTTGGGTGCATTGGCTTGAAGTTGAAAGGCACTACTTACTGCTAATGGTGGCATGAAGTTGAAAGGCATTACATGCTGTAAATGGTGGCTTGGGTGCTTTAGCTTGAAGTGGAAAGGCACTACTTACTGCAAATGGTGGCTTGGGTGCTTTGGCTTGAAGTTGAAAGGCACTACTCACGGCAAATGGTGGCTTGGGTGCTTTGGCTTGAAGTTGAAAGGCACTACTACTGAGAATCTCTCTCCTGTCAATCACGCCCTGAAAGTCACACCTTTTCCGGTGGGAGGGGGAGGGGTTATAAAACCCGGAAGTGTGGGTGTGGCTCAGTCTCTGCATGATGGGGGAGGGAGAGGTCATGACTCTGTCTGGGCTGTGAATCAACTGAACACACTGAATGTCTACTGAACTGTGAGTTTGGTGTTTTATGGCGGTTTCATGCTGCATGAAATGGTATGAAGCTGCATTTGAATTTGGTGGCCTTGGACCCTGCTTGAAGTGGAATGAAACTGCACTTGAATTTGGCAGCCTTTCATCCTGCTTGAAGTGGTATGAAACTGCACTGAATTTGGTGGCATTGCACCCTGCTGAAAGTGGTATGAAACTGCACTTGAATTTGGTGGCCTTGGATCCAGCTTGAAGTGGTATGAAACTGCACTTGAATTCAGTGGCCATGCACCCTGCTTGAAGTGGTTGGAAACTGCACTTGAATTCGGTGGCCTTGCACCCTGCTCATAGTGGTAAGAAACTGCACTTGAATTTGGTGGCCTTGCACCCTGCTTGAAATGGTAGGAACATGGATTTGAATTTGGTGGCCTTGCACCCTGCTTGAAATGGAATTTCAAGGAATAGTCATGAGTCAACTGCCAGCCCACCAGCCGTGAGTGAGCTGCCAGCAGATCAGGCTTGAGGGACTGAGCTGCCACCCCAAGAACCCATACCAGCACTCCAGAAAGCCCCCCCCCTGGCCATCTATATTGGAATTGGTGGAGAGGTGGAATATTGCGTCGGGGGATCAGCCCTCCCATGTGCACATGGGACCCAACGGGTCCCACTTAGTCTAGTTAATCAATAATAGCAAACCGATGATCTCATCATCATCACACTGCTGTATATGGGAGTTTGTTATCTACAACTTGGTGGCTTTATTTCCTACTTTACACAGTGTCTATGCTTCAAACTTATTTAATTAGCTGTAAATTTCAGAATAGAGTCCACAGAAAGACTGTGAATTTCTTATCTTGGAATACAGGCCATTCACAATACTGGCCATGCTGAACCTTGGGGAACAACCCTATTTGTCACACTTCCTGTGTCCTTATTTGACTGTACTTTATCATGCAATGTACCCCCTCTCACATATACACACACACCTATCATTAAGGGGTGGCTCGGATACACAGCTGGTAGAGTTAAGGCCTCACAGTGCCAGAGATCCGAGTTTGTTCCTGACCTCGGGTGCTTTCTGTGTGGAGTTTGCACATCCTTCCTGCGATCATGTGGGTTTTCTCCAGCTGCTCTATTTGGATTAGTTTAGTTTAGAAATGCAGCATGGAAATGGGCCCTTCAGTCCACCGAGTCCACACCAACCATCACTCACACCAGGGGCAATTTCCCCACTTTTATATCCACTGCCTACATTAGCGACAGACGCCCTAATTTACAGAGGCAAATTAACCTACAAACCTGCACGTCTTTGAGATGTGGGGTGCCATTGTGGTTTCCTCCCACATCCCAAAGATTATGAGTTGGCAGGATAATTTACCTCTGTAAATTGCCCCTAGTATGTAGGGTGATTGATGGGTGACATAGTGGGCTGAAGGGCCTGTTTCCATGCCATATCTTTCAATCAATCAACTCATCATTGACCTCTTTGCCATTAAGCTGTACCAAGGAGTAATTTATAGTAGTCAATGAACTTAATACATGTCTTTTGTAACGCAGAGGGAAACCAGATTACCTATAGGAAACTCTATACAAGAGAGAAGGCAAATTCCCCACAGACAGCACCCAATGTCATCATTGAATTAGATGAGGCAGCGCTGCTAAATGTTGCACCACAATACTGTCCTGATTCTTCCTTTTCCTTTAATTTACATAAATTATGATATCCGCAATACACAGTGATTGGAAACAACCCATTTTAGTTACCAGGAGAATTGACATGAATATAATTTCTTGTCCTCATTCTTGGCCTATAGTTGGTCGACAAGAAAATAAATTGGGATTTTAATATACTGACATCTGGCAGTCAATTGGAAGGAGAGTGTAGCACTTTCTGGGATAACATCATATTATGAATGAAGGAGTGACTCTCATTAGCTGTTCTTGTACAGGAGGAATAATGCCTGCACAGTAAGCTATATATGTACTTCAAGATAGAAGTAAACAAAGGTGGGGGATAGTTGCCAATGGGTCAAGCTATTTGGTGCCAGATTCTTCCATCCTTTACATTTTATTATTTAATTAACAGATGCTACCTGCTCTATTAGGAAAACAAAGTCATCTGTAATCTCTGTTTAAGAAGGAACTGCAGATGCTGGGAAATCGAAGGTAGACAAAAATGCTGTAGAGACTCAGCAGGTGAGGCAGCATCTATGGAACAAAGGAAATAGGCAACGTTTCGGGTCTGAAGAAGGGTTTCGACCTGAAACGCTGCCCATTTCCTTCACTCCATAGATGCTGCCTCACCCGCTGAGTTTTTACAGCATTTGTAATCTCTTGCTGGTTTTCCCATATCGCAGTCACTGCCTCAAAAAGGCTGGCAGTATCATCAAAGACCCACACCATCCTGGCCACACACTCATCTCCCTGCTACCTTCAGGTAGAAGGTACAGGAGTCTGAAGACTGCAATGACCAGATTCAGGAATAGCTACTTCCCCACAGCCATCAGGCTTTTAAGCCTGGCTCGGACAAAACTCTGAACATTAATAACCCATTATCTGTTATTTGCACTTTATCAGTTTATTTATTCATGTGTGTATATATTTATATAATGGTATATGGACACACTGATCTGTTTCGTAGTAAATGCCTACTATGTTCTGTTTATATCTTTGGGAAATTTAGCAAGAATTTCATTGTCCTATCAGGGACACTTGACAATAAACTCACTTGAACTTGAACTTGAACATTTGATCAAAGCCCTGGTCTGATTGGGCTAATTTCTATTGCTAATTTCTAATTTTGTTTAAAATGTTCTTTGTGGCACGATCGGATGTGCACTAAATTTGAGGTTTAGAGATATTACGATATGCAAACTGAAAATACAATTAAATGATGCATTACAGAGACGCAACAGTCTGCAGATGCTGGAACCTTGAGAAAAAATAAAAGTGCCGGAGGAAGTCAAAGGGTCAAGCAACACCTGTGGAGAGAAATGGACAGACAATGTTGTCGGTCATGGCTCACCATCAGAGGATAGAGGGGAGATAGCTGGTAGAAAGACATAAAGGGAAGGGGTTAGGAGTGTATCGCCATGCTTATTTTAAATTGACTGCAGTTCAATTGCTAAATTCTGCCTTTCTTTTTAATGTTAAACATAAAATAGTAACATTGATAATACAATATTAATTTTAATGTCACGAGGAATCTTCCACCTTAAGTAGTCATCCTACCACTTTTCCCAGCTAATAATTGCACTACTCTCAATATTGTAAGCAATGTCAGAATCCTGACTGACCCAATGCTGAGCTTTAAGTCTTAAATCCAGTCCATTCCCAAGATCTATTAATTTCATGTTTATATTATCCAAGAAACACCACCAGACTGCTTAAATCACCATTGATATCCCAAATCTCCTACCCTTCCTTAATTGAATGCTGGCTCGAAGGGCCGAATGTCTGCACCAATTGTCTATTGAATCCCTGCACACAAAATCCAATTCAACCTGAATTGTTTATCCATCACATCGGTTATCATGTTTCTTCAGATACCAATTTCAAGATCATCCTCATGTCCTCATATCCCTTCTGCAGTTTTCAGGACATTTCCTAGCACACATCCCTATCTTTTCTCATCCTATTTCAATGTGGATCCGTTTGCCTCCTCTCTACCATTTGTGGAGGACATTCCAGCCTTGGTAGGATTCTTCTTGAGAAGCCTCTGCCTTGCCATCACCCTCAAAACATATCCTTTGCTATGTTTAATTGCCTCCCTTACTTTATTCCAACTTTTTTTTTATATCTTTGGGAAATTAGTTACTTTTGTTAGAACTTCTTCCTCACCAATTTCATGAATGTTAAGCCAGCTGAGTGGAAGATTTTTGATGAAATTCAGTCTCTTTGTTGGAGGAATTGTGCAAAAATAGAGTTGTTTTATTTACGAAACCCTGGTACAAAATGTGTTGTTTTCAAGAAGTGTGTTGCAATGAAGATAAAGAGTATTAATGATGGTTCAAACTGACCTGACAGTAATTGTAATAGGGAAATATGCCAAACAGATCATAAGGAACCGATTTATTCTCTTGTGACTGGAATGAAAAGCTCTACTGTCTTCGACCATTCCCTGGAAGCATTTTAAAATTAAAATGGAAAAGATGAAGAGTAATTTAATATGTCCATGACTACCATCTTCTGATCCAGGGGAGGATTTTATTTTAACCGTTTGGACCAAGACTAGTGATACAACAAGTACACACAGAGTGTGTAGGAATGAACTGCAGGTCCTGGTATGTACTGGAAATAGACACAAAGTGCTGAGGTAACTCGACGGGTCAGACTCCATCTCTGGAGAAAAAGGATGGGTGACGTATTGGGTCGGGACCCTTCTTCACACTTCAGTGCACATCGAACTGCAATACTGAAAACGTTGTGTTGTACAATGCTTAGTTGGGCATTGTTGAAATAAATAATTAAATAGGTGTAGCCCCAATCTCCACCTCTTTGTGATCCTTTCACCTCTTTTATCTGCACTGTCCCATGACGCTGTAACGCCACATTCTGCACTGGTACTTTTCTCTATGCACTATCTATTGTGCACGGCTCAATTGCACTCGTGTATAGTAGGATTTAAATGAATAATACAAAAATAAATTCACTGTATCTTCATACAGGTGATAATAATAAATAATTAGGGCTGCACAGTGGCGCAGCGGTAGAGTTGCTGCCTTACAGTTACTCCCAGAGATCCGGGATCAATCCTGAGGTGCTGACTGTATGATTAGTTTAGTTTAGTTTAGTTTAGAGATACAGCATTGTACAGGCACTTCGACCCAGTCCGCGCCAACCAGCGATCCCCGCACATTAACACTAGCCTACACACACACTAGGGACAATTTTTACATTAATACCAAGCCAATGAACCTATAAATCTGTACATCTTTGGAGTGTGGGAGGAAACTGAAGATCTCAGAGAAAATCCACGCAGGTCATGGAAAGAACATACAAACTACGAACAGATAAGCACCCGTAGTCAGGATGACAGGACTCTAGCGCTGTAAGGCTGTAGCTATACTGCTACACCACCTTACAATGCCCAATTACTACGGGTGTCTGGGGTTATGGGGAGAAGTCAGGAGAATGGGGCTGTGAGGGAGAGATAGATCAGCCATGATTGAATGGTGGAGTAGACTTGATGGGCCGAATGGCCCAATTCTGCTCCTAGAACGTATGAACCTATATAGTAAATGTTCCTTCATTCTATCTTTGGTCAAAATCAACTTAAAATACTTGGGATATAATGGGCAATGAGGCAAAGATTACAGTTAACACATAACAGAGCAGTTTATTATCATATTCCTGGCTTGTACTCGCTAGAATTTAGAAGATTGAGGAGGGATCTTATAGAAACTTACAAAATTCTTAAGGGGTTGGACAGGCTAGATGCAGGAAGATTGTTCCCGATGTTGGGGAAGTCCAGAACAAGGGGTCACAGTTTAAAGATAAAGGGGAAATCTTTTAGGACCAAGATGAGAAAAACATTTTGCACACAGTGGTGAATCTCTGGAATTCTCTGCCACAGAAGGTAGTTGAGGCCAGTTCATTGGCTATATTTAAGAGGGAGTTAGATGTGGCCCTTGTGGCTAAAGGGACCAGGGGGTATGGAGAGAAGGCAGGTACAGGATACCGAGTTGGATGATCAGCCATGATCATATTGAATGGCGGTGCAGGCTCGAAGGGCCGAATGGCCTACTCCTGCACCTGTTTTCTATGTTTCTATGTTTCTATATACACCAGGTAGAGTTGCTGCCTTGCAGCATCAGAGACCCATGTCTAATCCCAACTACAGGTGCTGTCTGGACGGAGTTTGTACGTTCTCCCCGTGACCACGTGGGTTTTCTCCGGGTGCTTCAGTTTCCTCCCACACTCCAAAGACGTACAAGTTTGTAGGTTAATTTGCATAGTATAAATATAAATTGTCCCTAGTGTGTGTAGGATAGTGTTAATGTGCGGGGATCGCTGGTCAGTGCGGACTCGGTGGGCCGAAGGGCCTGTTTCCGCACTCTGTCTCTAAACTAAACTAAACTAAGCTAGGATGCAATGGAATTCATGTTCACATTAAACTTTACAGAAGAAACAGTATATACAGTGGTGATAAATACAACAATATATTCGATGGCGAGTACAAAACAACAGAATGGTGCAAGATTGTAACACAAAAACCGGGTAGTGTAAAAGTAGTGGAATTGCAGCTCCTCCAGGAAAGGGATGTTGTTTCCAGAGAAAGTTGTTTCAGGGGTCGGATAGCAGTGGAGAAGATGATAAATGAAATGATTATCTGCCACATTAAATTTTGGCAATAATCTGTAAATCTGTACTGCCCGTAATGTACGTGTGAAGAGCCCCTCTGTTGTTTGTTTCCAACATGTTTAGTGATAAATGTAACTGCAACAAAAAGATAAATAATATTTTTCCACCACCCTCCAAGTGTAAAGGAATTTTCTAAGAAATAATAGACAAAATCGACATAGTATTTTTTTAAGATGAATAATTGCTGTTTGCAATAATCAGCTCTACAATAAAGGGGACACAGTGATATTTGGTAATAGTTTGGTAATATCTTTGCACACATTTTCAGAGTTCCATAATGCTACTTAGAGGTGGTAAGGGGTTGGGGTGTACATTTACCCACAGGAACAATTAGACAATTTTTTTGTTTAATTGAGAGATACAGTGCGGAACCAAGCCCTTCGGCCCATCGGGTCCATGCCGACCAACGATCCCCACATATTGACACTGTCCTGCACACACTGGGGACAATTTTTACATTTACCAAGCCAATTTACCTACAAACCTGTGTTTAAGAGGGAACTGCAGATGCTGGAGAATCGAAGGTTACACAAAAAAGCTGGAGAAACTCAGCGGGTGCAGCAGCATCTATGGAGCGAAGGAAATAGGCAACGTTTCGGGCCGAAACCCTTCTTCAGACCTACTTACCTACAAACCTATAAGTCTTTGGAGTGCGGGAGGAAACCGAAGATCTCGGAGAAAACCCACGCAGCCTAACATTCCTAACTGTCACTGTATGTCGTGGTCACTTGCGGGCAGAGCACCAAGGCAAATTCCTTGTATGTGAATACTTGGCCAATAAACTTATTCATTCATTCATTCATTCAGCCACAGGGAGAACGTAAAATTCCATACAGACAGCACCCATAGTCGGGATCAAACCCGAGTCTCCGGTGCTGCAAGAGCTGAAAGACAGCAACTCTACCGCTGCGCCACCGTGCCAATGCGCCCTTGATTGTACCTCTTTTCCACAGATTCCAACTATTGGTTTGAGGGTGACACTGGGCAGAAGTCAGGGAACTTGGCATATCCTCATCCTCAAGGAGTGTACTTAGTATAGGAACAACCAAGAAATGAAATATAAATAAGAGGGGAAAAAGAAAACCATGACTCCAAAATAGAAGCCACATTAATTAAAGATTATACGAAGGGGAGACTGTCCTTTTCAGTTGCACATCACTCAGCAATTTTTAAAAAGGAACATCAATTTCACCGGTTCTCTTGAAGTTATATTTTCCATAATATCATATTTTTATTTACATAATTGTAGGGTTTCTTTTCTTTTGGTGGGGTGGAGGGGGGTTAGATAATGCGAATAGTCACTGTCTTTTTCTCAGTATTTTGTTGTCTAAGACAAGATGGCATAAATTTCTAGTGAGAGGGGAAAGATTTAAAAGAGACCTGAAGGGCAACTTTTTCACACTTAAGGTGGTGGATATACAAAACGAGCTGCCAGAGGAAGTGGTAAAGCCAGATACAATTATAACATTTAAAAACGACTTGAATGGGTACATGGATTGGAAATGTCTGCAGGGATGTAGGCCAGGGACAAGCAAGAGGGACTAACTCAGTCCGGCAACTTTGTCAGCAGTTAGGACAAAGGAATGCTTCTGTGTTGTATAACTCTAAGACTCGATGAGCTTGTTTTATAGGGTTGTCAATTACAATGAATATTGCTCCACCAATCCAATTTAATGTCATCGCTGGCATTACTCTCAGATGTACCCTAAGGAGTTACCATGGTCCAGCTATTGTAAAGAGGAGGAGGATGCTCACCGTCGGGGTTCGGCGTCGGCTATCCACCAGCCCGGCGTGAGGGCCTGAACATCGTGCCACCCGGGTTGGCGACTGCGGGTGCTCGGTAGGCCCCGACCACGGATGAACACAGAGGGGAGGCTGGCTGGACTATGGTGCCATCCTCACCTTGGTCAGATTCAGATAAAGATTCAGATTCAATTTTAATTGTCATTGTCAGTGTACAGTACAGAGACAACGAAATGCATTTAGCATCTCCCTTGAAGAGCGACATAGCAAACGATTTGAATAAATAATAATAAGTGTTCGGGGGGGGGTGGTGATTGGCAGTCACCGAGGTACGTTGTTGAGTAGAGTGACAGCCGCCGAAAAGAAGCTGTTCCTCGACCTGCTGGTTCGGCAACGGAGAGACCTGTAGCGCCTCCCGGATGGTAGGAGGGTAAACAGTCCATGGTTGGGGTGAGAGCAGTCCTTGGCGATGCTGAGCGCCCTCCGCAGACAGCGCTTGCTTTGGACAGACTCAATGGAGGGGAGCGAGGAACCGGTGATGCGTTGGGCAATTTTCACCACCCTCTGCAATGCCTTCCGGTCGGAGACAGAGCAGTTGCCATACCATACTGTGATGCAGTTGGTAAGGATGCTCTCGATGGTGCAGCGGTAGAAGTTCACCAGGATCTGAGGAGACAGATGGACCTTCTTCAGTCTCCTCAGGAAGAAGAGACGCTGATGAGCCTTCTTGATCAGAGTAGAGGTATTGTGGGTCCAAGAGAGGTCATCGGAGATGTTGACTCCCAGGAACCTGAAGCTAGAAACACGTTCCACCTCCGTCCCGTTAATGTGGATGGGGGTGTGCGTGCCGCCTCTGGACTTCCTGAAGTCTACAATGAGCTCTTTGGTCTTCTTGGAGTTAAGGGCCAGGTTGTTGTCAGCGCACCATGCTGCTAAGTGCTGGACCTCCTCCCTGTAGACCAGCTCATCGTTGTTGCTGATGAGGCCAATCACCGTTGTATCATCTGCATACTTGATGATGGTGTTAGTACCATGTACAGGTGTGCAATCATAGGTGAAGAGGGAGTAGAGGAGGGGGCTCAGCACACAGCCCTGTGGAACGCCGGTGTTCAGGGTGAGGGTTGAAGAGGTGTGCTTGTCTAACCTCACAGACTGGGGTCTGTTGGTTAGAAAGTCCAGTATCCAGTTGCAGAGGGAGGGGTCGATGACCAGGTTACCGAGTTTGGTGATCAGTTTTGATGGTATAATGGTGTTGAATGCTGAGCTGTAATCGATGAACAGCATTCTTACATAAGTGTCTCTGTTGTCGAGGTGGGAGAGGGCGGAGTGAAGTGCCGTTGAGATGGCATCCTCCGTACTCCTGTTCTTGCGGTAGGCAAACTGATAGGGATCCAGTGTGGGGGGTAGGCAGCTTTTGAGGTGTGCCAGGACCAGCCTCTCGAAGCACTTGGTGATGATGGGGGTAAGTGCAACTGGGCGGAAGTCGTTGAGGCTTGCCGCAGTGGAGTGTTTTGGCACTGGCACGATGGAGGTGGTTTTAAGGCAAGTGGGGACAACTGCTTGGGCAAGTGACAGGTTGAAGATGTCAGTCCAGACGTCTGTCAGCTGCGCAGCACAGGTCCTGAGCACGCGCCCGGGGATGCCGTCAGGGCCAGCAGCCTTACGTGCATTAGTCCTACTCAGTGCCACGTACACGTCGTAGGGGGTGAGTGTGAGGGGTTGATGATCGGCAGGTAGCACAGCCTTGATGGCTGTCTCTAGATTGTCCCTGTCGAAGCGGCCATAGAAGTGATTAAGCTCCTCAAGGAAGGAGGCGTCGCTGGATGTGGGGTGATGTTGGAGAGTCTGTAGTCCGTGATGGCCTGGATGCCTTGCCACATGCGTCGGGGGTCGGAGTTGTTGTTGAAGTGCTCCTCAATCCTGAGCTTATGGCAGTGCTTGGCCTTCCTGATGCCCCTCTTCAGGTTAGCCCTGGATGAACTGTAGGCTCGAGCATCGCCTGACCTGAAAGCGGTGTCCCGTGCTTTCAGCAGTAGCCTGACCTCGCTGTTCATCCATGGCTTCTGATTCGGGTATATGGTCACCTGTTTGAGGGAGGTGACACTATTGATGGTGGAGTTTATAAAGTCCAGAACAGAGGATGTGTAGGAATCAATGTCCGTGTGGGAGTCAAAGGTGGCCTGGGCTGCAAACGCCTTCCAGTCAGTGTTTCCAAAACACTGCTGAAGTGTGAAGTCCGCTTCCTCTGACCAGACTTTAACTGTCCTCACAGTTGGTTTAACCCGTCTGATGAGTGGGGAGTACTTAGGGAGCAGGAACAATGAGACGTGATCAGACTGACCAAGGTGGGGGAGGGGGATGGCTTTGTAAGCTTCAGCCATGTTGGTGTTGACTTTGTCCAGTGTCTTGTCTACTCTAGTGGGGAAGGATACATGTTGGTGGAATTTGGGGAGTACAGTCTTCAGGTTGGAGTGATTGAAGTCACCCGCAACAATGAAGGCTGCCTCGGGGTTGTGCGTCTGTTGTTTGCTAATGGCAGTATGCAGCTCTTTCATTGCAAGCTTGGCATTAGCATCAGGAGGGATATAGGCTGCAGTCACAACAGTGGAGGTGAACTCTCTGGGCAGATAGAACGGTCTGCATCTAACCAAGAGGAACTCAAGGTTAACTGAGCAGTGACTATCGATGATGGTGGAGTCCGTGCACCATGCTTTGTTTACATAAATGCACAGACCCCCACCTCTGGTCTTACCAGAGTCTGATGTCCTGTCCGCTCGGAGTAAATGACGCCCCGATAGCTGGATGGCGCTGTCAGGAACATCAGTGTTGAGCCAAGTTTCAGTGAAGATCAAGATGTTGCAGTCCTTGATCCGGTTGTGGGAGGTGATCCTTAGCCGGAGTTCATCCATTTTGTTTGCCAGTGAGCGCACGTTGGCGAGGAAAAGGCTAGGAATCGCTGCCCTGTGTGGGGCTAGCTCTAACCTGGCCTTTAACCCACCTCTGCGTCCCCGGCGGTGTTTTCGTACCCGTCGCCGTCTGTTGGTGCTTCTGGTGGGCCGAGCTGGCTTGGTGCGCGCTGGTGTTCTGCCGCTCCGTTGCTCCGCGTCTGCGTTACTCCGCAGGCGGTCTTCAGCCCCGCGGCTCTGCTGATGGTCTCCAGCCCCGGGGCTTACCTGGCGTTCTCCAGCCCAGCGGGTCGGGTGGCGGTCTCCAGCTCCACGGGTCGGGTGGCGTTCTCCAGCTCCATGGGTCGGGTGGCGTTCTCCAGCTCCACGGGTCGGGTGGCGTTCTCCAGCTCCACGGGTCGGGTGGCGGTCTCCAGCTCCATGGGTCGGGTGGCGGTCTCCAGCTCCACGGGTCGGGTGGCGTTCTCCAGCTCCTCGGCTCGGATGGTGTTCTCCAGCTGCAAGGGTCAGGGGAGCTCCACGGGTTGGGAGGCGTTCTCCAGCTCCACGGGTCGGGTGAGTTCCAGGGTTGGATGAGCTCCACGGGTCGGGTGGCGTTCTCCAGCTCCACGGGTCGGGTGGCGTTCTCCAGCTCCGGGGTGTTCTCCAGCTCCACGGGTCGGGTGGCGTTCTCCAGCTCCGGGGTGTTCTCCAGCTCCACGGGTCGGGTGGCGTTCTCCAGCTCCGGGGTGTTCTCCACTCCACGGGTCGGGTGGCGTTCTCCAGCTCCACGGGTCGGGTGGCGTTCTCCAGCTCCGCGGGTCGGGTGGCGTTCTCCAGCTCCGGGGCGTTCTCCAGCTCCACGGGTCGGGTGGCGTTCTCCAGCTCCACGGGTCGGGTGGTGGTCTCCAGCTCCACGGGTCGGGTGGCGTTCTCCAGCTCCACGGGTCGGGTGGTGGTCTCCAGCTCCACGGGTCGGGTGGTGGTCTCCAGCTCCACGGGTCGGGTGGCGTTCTCCAGCTACACGGGTCGGGTGGCGTTCTCCAGCTCCACGGGTGGCGTTCTCCAGCTCCACGGGTCGGGTGGCGTTCTCCAGCTCCGGGGTGTTCTCCAGCTCCACGGGTCGGGTGGCGTTCTCCAGCTCCACGGGTCGGGTGGTGGTCTCCAGCTCCACGGGTCGGGTGGCGTTCTCCAGTCTCCACGGGTCGGGTGGCGTTCTCCAGCTCTGGGGTGTTCTCCAGCTCCACGGGTCGGGTGGCGTTCTCCAGCTCCACGGTGTTCTCCAGCTCCACGGGTCAGGTGGCGTTCTCCACGGGTCGGGTGGTGTTCTCCAGCTCCACGGGTCGGGTGGCGTTCTCCAGCTCCGGGGTGTTCTCCAGCTCCACGGGTCGGGTGGCGTTCTCCAGCTCCATAGACCAAAATGGCGGCGGCGTGGGCACACCGCGACGCCCTGTGTCTCCCTAGAATGGGAAAAATAGCGACGATCCCCTCACCTTGGTGCCATTTATGTTATGTTGTGTCGTGGACTTTCTGTGTTTGTGCTTTTTTTAAATTCAATTTCAGTTTTATTTTTAATATGTTTTATTATTTATTTATTATTTATTTCTTTTTTTATGATACTGCCTGTAAGGGAAATTCATTTTGTTGTCTCAAATTGAGACAATGACAATAAATTTGAATACAATACAATACAATACAATACGAAACAACTTACAGCTCTTACTCACTTTATTTGCTGCTGGGCAACACGTTAGCTGCCATTGCTTTAAGATCATCAAGATATGGTGATGCAGCAGTAGAGTTGCTGCCATACAGCGCCAGAGACCTGGGTTTGATCCTCACTACAGGTTCTTATCCGTATGGAGTTTGCATCTTCTCCCAATGACACCATGGGTTTTCTCCAGGTGCTCCGGTTTCCTCCCACATTCCAAAGATGTAAATTAGCTTGGTATAATTGGGTTAATTAGTACAATTAGATTGGTATAATTGGGTTAATTAGCTTGGTATAATTGTAAATTATCCTAACTGTGTGTAGGATAGTGTTAATGTGTGGGCCGAAAGGGTCTATTTCTGTATTTCCACACTGTATCTCTAAACTGACATAAACTAAAAATAGTGAGTATTGAGCACTGAGCATTTTTGATGATAAAAAATAATAATTGCTTTTGCTTTAAGTAGCTTAATTGCTTTTGCTTTAATTGATTTTGCTTATAACTTAAGTAGGATGGCTTGCTTTATCAAAACATGTGAACAGGTTGCTTCTGAAATCTCCATAAATTCATCCTGATGGATTAAAGTAATTCACAAGCTCACAGCTCCTCACCGGCTGCAAGATGGACGCAGCAGGATGGACATTGGGAGTGCTGCTCCTCCAACTTGCGTTTGGCCTCATTCTGACAATGGAGGAGGTCCAGCACTGTTAGTAAGTAAGTAAGTTTATTGGCCATTTATTCACATACAAGGAATTTGCCTTGGTGCTCCACCCACAAGTAACAGCATGACATACAGTGACAGTTACAAATGACTCAGAAAACACTAAACATTAATAATAATAAAACATTAATGACAAAACACCATTGATCAAACATGTGAACCAACAAAACACCAGATCAAAGGGAGGCTACAGATTTTTGGCTGTTGAATAGAGCTACTACTCGTGGATAAAAACAGTTTTTATGTCTGGCTGAGGCAGCTTTGACAATCCGGAGTCGCCTTCCAGAGGGAAGTGATTCAAGGAGTTTGTGGTCAGGGTGAGAGGGGTCAGAGATGATCTTGCCCACTCGCTTCCTGGCCCTTGTACAGTGTACAGTTCATCAATGGAGCGAAGGTTGCAGCCAATAATCTTCTATGCTGATCGGACGATTTGCTGCAGCCTCCAAGTGTCGTGCTTGGTGGCTGAGCCAAACCAGACCATGATGGAGGTGAGAACCGACTCTATGATGGCAGTGTAGAATTGGACCACCATTGCCTGTGGCAGATTGTGCTTCCTCAGCTGCCGCAGGAAGTACATCCTCAGATGTGACTGTGGTGTTGTTGATGGTGAGTGGGGTGAGGGGAGGGGAAGCTCTCCTAGAGTCGACAATCAATTCCACTGTCTTAAGAGCATTGAGCTCTAGGTTGTTGCTACGGCACCAGGACGCCAGCTGTGACACTTCCTGTCTGTAGGCAGATTTCTCCCCATCCTGGATCAGTCCAATCAGGGTTGTGTTGTCCGCAAACTTGAGAAGCTTGACAGAGGTGTCTGTGGAGGTGCAGTCGTTGGTGTAGAGAGAGTAGAGGAGAGGAGAGAGTACGCAGCCTTGCTGTGCTCCTATGCTGAGTGTTTGCGGGTCCGAGATGTGCTTTCCCAGCCTCACATGCTGCTTCCTCTCTGTCAGGAAGTTGGTGATCCACTGACAAAGGGGTTCAGGCACAGTCAACTTGGAAAGTTTCAATTGTAGTAGCTCTGGCACAATGGTGTTGAATGCAGAGCTAAAATCAACAAACAGGATCCTCGCATAGGTCCCCTGAAAGGTCAGTTTTGGAATGGGAGGGGAGTTATAGTATTTGGCAACTGGGAGATTGCATAGGCCAAGGCAATTGAGTGAAGGTGTTCAGCAAAACGATCGCCCAGTCTTTGCTTGGTCTTGCCGATATATGAGGCCACACCTGTAGCAATGGATACAGTAGATAGGGTTTGATTAAGCTAGATGGACTCCACTCACATGTCAGCAATACTCTGGTGGAGGTTGCTTAAAAATCATCCATGTTTTCCCTCTAATGGTGCCATTCTCTTACAGGTAAGCACTGTAGAAATGCTCCGCAAAGATCTCATGCCTTGCCTCCTGGATCTTCACCTTCACCTGAACCTTGGCTCTTCCATTCCTTTCCATGTACAGCATCCTAAATTGGACAGGCTCTACCCTGCAACATTCGTAAGGGCCACTACACAGGGATTGCGGGAATATAATTTAAAATAAAACACAATCAAGGCTCACTGGCTAATTTTTATTAGTCCTAAGGTTGTCCTCGAGGCCTCAAGGCTGACCTCAAGAGAGGGAACAGCTTTTTCCCTACAGCCATTTGGCTATTAAACACTACAACCTCAAATCTTTGAACTACAGTACATACTATTATTGTAATTAGTGCGTGTGTGTGTGCGTGTGCGTGTGCGTGTGTGTGTGTGTGTGTGTGACTTTTCTCTCTCATTTATTATATTTTTTACAGTGTACCATGTTTACATATGCTGTTGTGCTGCTGCAAGCAAGAATCTCATTGTCCTATCTGGGACATATGGCAATAAAACACTCTTGCCTCTTGACATATGATCTATTTCACTGTCCGTGTTGGAAACAGGTGAAAGTTTCTCCTTATTTTTTAAAGATATTAATCATCACCATTTCTATGATTTACAACCCCTACAAATGTGCTATTCCACCTTTGGTATTTAAAAATGCTTGTTTTATGCACAACAAATAATGGCACAAACAAAATAAAGACTTTCTATAATTGTGTTCACTTTATTCCATGGTCCCCTCACCTTTCATTCTGTTTGGGAACGTCTGAGGCAATTAAATAAATTCACACATACAGTTCCAATATTTTTGCTCTAAAGTATTTCTTGGCTTCAGCCCACAGAGTGTGCCTTCAGGCCTTTGTATTACTCAAGAATACAGAAACAGGTATTGCTGTTCTTAACCTTTAACACCAGACACAATCTGGAGTGTTTCATTTCCTATCTGACAAATTTTCAGTTAACATGGAATATGATATCCACAGAAGAGCCCTGCACATTTGTAATGAGGGTATTGATTAGACTTGAGGTGAATGTAATTGGGGGGGGGGGGGGGGGGGGTTAAACTAGCTTTCCTTTTGTCCCTCCCATTCTTGATAGCACGTTGCTGCGCTGTATCCATGGACGCTAATCATCTCAGCTGATTGGCCAATCTTCAAGTAAGAGCCATGGTAATCAGGACACAGTTGGAGAAAAATCACAACTGTGTACAATCCTATCTTACTCCTTTGAGCAAATCTATTTCACCACAGCTAAAGCTGATTTTGAAGCATCAATCCCTAAGCCAGGACACCAAGCCCAATTACTGTCATTGCCCTAGTTGATATTTGCCAGCTCAGACCAGTCTGGGTATCAAGGGTCAAATACAATATATTCTGTACATTGCCTCAACTTTATTGGCACAGCTTGAGAGAGAAAGAAAAAAATCAAGTACCCAAAATTGTGAAGGATTTTGATAGAAACAGTAGCAGCCTCAGTAACCATAGGTCCAAGGCTCAAGATAACTGGAATATGGAGCTGAGGCAGAAGAAGGTATTGGTTCATGCATCCACAACACAAAACCTGAAAGGGTTGTGGAAGAAAATTCAATTTCAAATGAAATTAGATGAAAAGGAAATATTTGTAGGGCTATTAAGTGGGGAAAATGGGACTAATTAATCATCTTTTCCAAAGAGATGCACAGTGGGTCTCTGTGCATATTGAATAATGTCAGGCTTTTTGGCTTGCATTTACCACTAATGAAGAAAGAATACATCTTTTGTCATAGTTTATGAGTTAATGGCATGATGGGACACGCCATATGACATTAAAGTGGACAGTAAGATCAACTATTACGCATTATCTTCAATTGACTCAATCAGCCAGTCACGAAAAGCTTCACATTTTTGAAACGAGCCATCAATTTTAGACTTTAGACATACAGCGTAGAACAAGCCCTTCGGCCCACTGAGTCCAGTCCGACCAGCGATCACCGCATACACTAGTTCTATCCGACATACTAGGGACAATTTACAATTTTACCAAAGCCAATTAACCTACAAGCTTGCATGCCTATGGAGTGTGGGAGGAAACCGGGAGAATGTACAAACAAGGACAATGTGCAAACTCCACACAGACAGCACCCGAAGTGCAGTTCCTTCCTACGCCTAGATTGATTAAGTGATAGGATAAAGATTTGGCTCATGGAGTATAAGGTGGGGAAATGAGAATTGTTCATTGTCGTGGGAATAAGTAGAAACCCATATTCTCTAAACCTGAAAGGCTACAAGGTTCTTTGAAGCAGAGAGATCTGAATGTCATTTTTATAAAATACAGTGAGCAAATAGGGACGCAACACAATGTTTAGGAAGGAACTGCAGATGCTGCAGATTACACCGAAGGTAGACACAACATGCTGGAGTAACTCAGCGGGATAGGCAGCACCTCTGGATAGAAGGAATGGGTGACGTTTCAGGTTGAGATCCTTCTTCAGACTGAGAGCCAGGGGATAGGGGGACAGAGAGATAAGGAAGGGTAAGGTGTGAAAATGAGACATCAAAGGGGTTGAGGGTCAAGGGAAATGTAGATCATTGTCAGCTAGGAGAAGGTGACATGAAAGCATACGTAGATACAATTTAATCAGGGGACAATGAGACTGGTCAGAGAACTAAGAAGAGGGAAGGATGGAGAGAGAGGGAAAGCATGGGGTACTTGAAGTTGGAGAAGTCAATATTCATACCACTGGGGTGTAAGCTGCCCAGGTGCTGTTCCTCCAATTTGCACTGGGCCTCACTCTGACAATGGAGGAGGCCCAGGACAGAAAGGTCAGTAAGGGAATGGGAGGAGCAGTTAAAGTGTTAAAGTGTTTAGTAACCAGTAGGTTTAGGTGGACTGAGCGGAGGTATTCAACTAAATGATCGCCGAGCCTGCACTTGATATAAAATGTTTAAGTTTGGACTTAACACAGTGTTATTGTTTTTTTTAATTGGGGGAATTGAATACATAAGTGGAAAGGATATGCTTCTACTATGTAGGACAATGTGAGACCACATCAGGGCAGAGTGTACAATGGAAATGTTGTTATTTAAGGAACAAGTTAGTTTACACAGGGACTTTGAGCAAACACCACACAGATAGAACCTGAAGTCAGTATCAAAACTGGGTCTCGGGTGCTGTGAGGCAGCAACTCTACCAGCTGCTCCACTGTGCCATGCTAACGCTGTTAAAGTATTAGAAACAGCTTGGAGAAGGTTTATTATACTGATACCTTGAATGGTGAGGTAGTCTTATGAAGAACGACCAGAGAAACTAGGCTTGTTTTTTTGCTCGGAAAAGGGAGAATACAATTATTTGAAACAAAACATCTCAGGAATCGTTACAAGCTGGAGGTGGGAAGGATATTTCCTCGTGAATGAGAAACTTAAGAAAATAGAGATTGCCCATTTACGACATACTGTAGATTAGACCTTTTTTTCCATCAGTGGTTATAGGGACTTGGAATTCTCTGCTGCAGGGCAAAAGAAACGGAGTTGAATACTGTTGAAGCAAATCAACACTTAATGATTGTTTGGTGGTAATTTAGATTTAATACATTTTATAATTCACAGATATTGAATACATGTACTCTGACTTCTGCTAGTGCGCTCCAAGTGAGTGAACATCACACCCTCCCTCGATGCATCTGTTTTACTGCTGAGACTTTCAGTGCTGTTAAACTTTGGAAGTAGAAGACTAATTAGACGGCAACGTTTCCATTTACACGTTTAAAATCAGAGATATGATCTTTGATCCATACCTTAATAATGAAGAGCATTGGCAGGCTCCTCATAATTTATGCAAAACCTGAACCTTTCTGCATTAAAGTGGAAGAGGACATAAATACTGAACAAATAAATGAAACATAATCATTCATTCCTTCCCTTCTTCCTTAACTAGTCTGAAGAAGGGTCTCAACCCGAAACATCACCCATTCCTTCTCTCCAGAGATGCTGCCTGTCCCGCTGAGTTACTCCAGCTTTTTGTGTCTAACATTCATTCTTTCATTCATCTGTTCTATATCTCTCTACATCACTGTCACCATCTCTCATTTCCCTTTCCCCTGACTCTCAATCTGAAGAAGAGCCTCAACCCAAAACATCACCCAGTCTTGATACAGTGGATGTCCGGAGGCCCCTAAAAGGAGTGAACACACGAAAGGCGGCAGACCCTGATAACACACCATGCCGGGTGCTCAGGGAATGTGCAGATCAGCTGGCACTTGTCCTTACTGACATCTTCAACACGTCGCTGAACCAGGCTATTGTTCCATCGTGTTTCAAGACTGCCACCATCATACCAGTGCCAAAAAAAATCTGCAATAACATGTCTCAACGATTACTGCTCTGTCGCACTCACTCCCATAATGATAATAATAATAATCATATTTATTTATATACCACTTTTAAACAATATCACTTTGAACCAAAGTGCTTTACAGAGGTTGATTAAACTAATTGAATAGATTAAATGTCAATAAATCCATATAAAATAAAAAAGAAAAAGAAAAAAAGACACAGAACAGTACACTATAGAAATCAACAAGAAACGTCCCCCCACAGCAGAATTCACTGTGAGGGAAGGCACTAAAAATATCCAGTTCTCCTCCTCATAGTCCACCCGAGGTCGGGGTCTATATGTGGCCTCCTCAGCCAACCCGGTGTTTTCAGGCCCTCTTGCCGCGAAGCTGGATCATCGGCGTCGGGTGAACATTCTTCAGCGGCTTGGACTGAAGCGGCCGCTTCCTCCCCGAAGACTGCAATGATGAAGTGCTTCGAGAGGCTGGTCAGGGACCATATTACCTCCAGACTCCCCTCCACACTTGACCCATCCCAGTTTGCTTACAGGCCAAACCGCTCCACAGAGGACGCTATAGCCTCTATACTCCACCTGAGCCTGGAACATCTAGAGGAGAAGAACATACATGTGCAAATGCTGTTCGTGGACTTTAGCTCAGCATTCAATACAATCATCCCTCAGCACCTGATAAGCAAACTGGGTCCTTTGGGCCTCAGCACCTCCTTGTGTAACTGGCTACTGGACTTCCTCACTGACAGACCCCAGTCAGTGCGGGTTGGAAACAACACCTCCAACATCATCTCTCTGAGCACCGGTTCCCCTCAGGGCTGCGTCCTGAGTCCACTGCTGTTTACCCTGATGACCCACGACTGTTGTGCCAGGTTTAGTACAAACCACATCATGAAGTACGCAGATGACACAACAGTGGTGGGCCTTATCCGGGACGACAAAGAACTGGCTTACAGGGAGGAGGTGAAACAACTGGTGGACTGGTGCAACACAAACAATCTGATCCTGAATGTTGACAAAACAAAAGAGGTCATTGTTGACTTCAGGAGAAACCGGCACAGTCACACACCACTACACATTAATGATAGCAATGTGGAGTTGGTCAGTAGCACTAAGTTCCTGGGGGTGCAGATCAGGAAGAGTCTGACCTGGTCACAAAACATCGCATCACTAGTTAAGAGAGCGCAGCAGCGTTTGCACTGTGCGCCGGATGAGAAGAGCTCACCTCCCCCATCCCGTCCTCACCACATTCTACAGGGGCACCATAGAGAGCATTTTGACAAGTTGCATCTCTGTCTGGTTTGGGGACTGCAAATCCTCCGACTGGAAATCCGTGCAGAGAGTGGTGAGGACGGCTGAAAAAATCATCGGTACTTCTCTTCCTTCAATCCGGGACATTGTGTGCAAACGTTGCTTGTCCAAGGCCAACAGCATTATAAAAGACCCCACACATCTCCATCATGGCCTGTTCACTCTGTTGCCCTTGGGCAAAAGGTATCGCAGTATAAGGAGCAGAACGGCCAGGTTCTGCAACAGCTTCTTCACCCGAGCCATCAGACTCTTGAATTCCATATAATGTGCCGCCACCATTATCTATTTTATCTTTTTATCTATTTTATCTTTTTATCTATTTTATCTTTTTATCTATTTTATCCTTTTGTTATTTTATGTTGCCCGGTGAGCCAGATGCAATGAAATGTTGTTCAGATTTGCATTTGGTAGTGTATTTTTGAATGACAATAGTCTTTGATTGATTGATTGATTGATTGATTGATTGATTGATTGATTGATTGATTGATTGATTGATTGATTGATTGACCTATTCCTTTCCTCCAGAGATGCTGTCTGACCCACTGCGTTACTCCAGCTCTTTGTGTCGATCTTTGGTTTAAACCAGCATCTGCAGTTCCTTCCTACACTTACCAATTGTGTTGGATTGATATTTGGCTGCATGGTCGTGTGTATATTAGGAGTATAGCTGGGGGCTGAGAACACATCGTGGTGTGGCACCAGTGTTGAGAATTATCCTCGAGGATAATTGTTCGCTATCTACACTGATGGTGGTCTGTTGGTCAGGAAGGCAGGGATTGTGTTGTTCATGAGCCTCGTGAGCAGTCAAAGGTTTTAAGCAGGAGGCATGAAAACATGACTTCAATTTAGCATGTGTTCTAGCATCTGTGAAGCTGAGCACCAGATAGCAACAGAACAAATTTCCAGAGGAGTGCTACCCTTGCAGTGATCGTGTTAATGAGAAATGTTATTTACGTGCCAGAAAGAATTGTTACCTCAAACCTCTAAATCACCAAATGTGCTCTAACTGTTAAGTCTTCCTGTTAGAATAAACAAAAATGACAGTGTTGGAAAAAAGTAAAACTACATACAGTGCACCCTAGCATTATGAAGGGGGGTTGGTTCCTAGAAAAACAATTCTTATTGCAAATTTCCAGAGCAGCAGACCCTTGACAAAATTTAAATACGTTTATTGCTTCTTTCACATTTTGCGTTTAATTATTGCTTCTCAATAAATTCCGTATGAGTGAATCTTTATTCTCTATCTCATATTTTCTGGATTGATTGTAAATTCAATATTATCCATATTTCCATTACTCAAACTTCGAGCTACACTATATTCTTAATTTTGTAGCAAAAGCACATTATATACTAGGTGGTTTGATGGGGTACTATTTTTTTTTGGATGCTTGACTGAAATACATCAAACTCAGAATCTTAGCACGGCCAGCAACTTTCTGGAGATCTGTTCCATTTTTGTATGGTGCTCAATTTTCAGAGGCCTGACACAAGCAAAATGCTAGGCATGCCTTGATATCCTGTGCAGAAAAACAATATGAAATATAAATTAAAGAAAACACCAAGTGCTGGAGGAACTCACTCTGAAGAAGGATCCTGACCCGAAACATTATCTACCCATTCCCTCCACATATGCTGTCTGCCCTGCTCAAATCCTCCAGCAATTTGTCTTTTGCTCACAATTCCAGCATCTGCAGTTTCTTGTGTTTCTCAGAGATAAAGTAAAGTTTTGATTCAGTCTATCAAATTGTACAGCCCTTCCCATGAACACAGGATTATGCTGCCAATTATGTAAGATCCAGCAAGTATTCCAGCTAATTATCCTTAAATTAGCATGCCCTTTATGATCTTGATATTATCATGCCCCAGTTTAAACATCAAAGCGGAAATGAAGGAGCATTCATGTTGTCACTCGGCACCAAGTACAATATTTTAATATATTTCAACTTCCTCCGCCTTGCATTGTATCGCCTGGCCTGCAGATTATTAATATCATTATTGACATTGTGGATGAATGCACAAAGCCTAATGGTTGGCACCTTATCATTATTTTACATTTAAATCAATCACAATTATTGTATAACTGCGAGGCAAAACACAAAGGAGTTTTCGTACAAATCATAAGCTGTTTTATTGAAAAATGTGTTTTGCCCCAGAACAAAAACAATCATGTTGAAATGTAAGCTTCCATTTCACAAATACAAAAGCAATTCATAAATAACACAGCCAGGGGTGAGATTTTGAATTGCATCTCTCATTACTTTTTTGGTTAAAAAGTTGACATCCATTATTGGCCATCATCATTTGCATTGTTCAAAATGTTCCTCAAATCTTTTGTTCAAATACATTACAGTTTTCTACTGTGTTGTGTTGTTTCATGAGGTAATTGCAGTTATGCTTTAGTGAATGCATTTAAAGGCTGCATTAAAACAAAATCAGATCTAGGCATATCATTTTTTTTTGTGAAAACTGACTGCAATACGTTGCACATAATATTAGCTGCCATTTGAACAAGACCCATTCTTCAGAATCTCGTCTCCATTTTTAAACCATTTTTTTTCAGAAAGTTCGGATTAAAATCACAAAAGCTAACAAAAACCTGCTTATCCAGACATTGCAAAATGATTTATTTTTCCAAATGCTTGCAGAATATAAAGGATGCCAAAATAATTGTAATGTCTTGCGAACGTGACGGTTCTTTGAATAAATTGGATTGAGTGAAGGACGAACTGTGAAAACATTGAAGTTAATAATTTAAAAAATCAAGTCTCACCTAGGATAAAGAAGGTGCATGTCAAAGTTTGAAATTCTGTCTGAATGATGATAGATGGTCTTATTCGATTCAAGAGAATTCTATACTAGAAAAAATAACATTACATTGAAGGAATAATAAATATATCAATTTTCTGTGTAATGCAAAAAGTCTAAGCAACAAGAGAATGGAGAGTGTTATGAAATATGCAACTACTGAATATAATCACCTTGTATTACATTTTGTGTTTCCAATCTCAAAAACTGTTAATTATTCACTTTTATGCCAAAGGCGATATTATTTCTCAATTGAAATGAGTAATTTGAGTTTTTCTTGCACTATATTTATTTTCAGCATAAGGAGCCCATAAATGGATATGGATATTGTTTGCAAGAGACAGAAAGATTCACTGATGGATGGAGAGGATCAGATAGGTACATGATATGTACAGTAACTTTAATATAAAAGGACATCACTAGAGTTGAACGTCAAATAGTTATAAACTCATGTGTAGGTGAGGAACTGCAGATGCTGGTATAAACTGAAGATACTGTAGACACAAAAAGCTGGAGTAATTCAGCAGGTCAGGCAGTATCTCTGGAGAAAAGGAATGGTCCAAGAATAAGTAGGAGGAGGTGTCCGAGAGCTGGCGCCTGGCCTCAGCCCGGTAGAGGTCAGCGCGCCAGATTACCACAGCATATCCTTTGTCGTTGGATTTGATGATAATGTCGGGGCTGCTGCAGAACGAGTGGAGGGCTGTACGTTCAGAGGGGGTGAGATTAAAGTAGGTGAGGGGAGTGGAAAAGATGAGATGATTGATGTCACACCGGCAGTTAGAAATGAAGAGGTCTAAAGAGGGTAAAAGGCCGCCCGGTAGAGGCCAAGAGGCGAGGGACCGGTGGAAACGGGAGAGGGGGGCATCACTAGGTGTGGAGAGCTACTTCCTTTGAAAAAGGTAAAAAGTGATCAAATCAGAAATGCTCTGAAAGATTATGGCCTGGTGCTCATCTGTGGGGTCATAAGAAGTGGTCAAATTAGAAATGGTCTGAAACTAATACTGGTGTAGGATGCAAATACCAATTTACAAGGCAGGTTCTCAAGCAGCATGGGTCAAAGGCAGGACCAAGCCACGTGAGAATAAGGGACAAGAGCTGGAATGTAAAGCAGGGAAAGGAATAACAGTGAAGTGAAATGAGATCAAAGGAAAGTTTTATAAATAACAACAAAACTCCTGAAAGGACGGGAGCCCAACAAGGGCGTACTGAGTACCGAGTCCCACTGACTTAGAGAGAGTGAATCTCAGTGGCAGAATTCTGGCTCTCATGGATCATAAAGGCTGGCTGGAGCATATGGAGGATTGGCAGCATATTACTGGTATGTCGCGATTGGCGGTTGTGGATAAGGCAAGGAAAATAAACCTGCAAGCAAGAATCAGAATACAGAAATAAGTCAAGTCAAGTCAAGTCACATTTATTTATATAGCACATTTAAAAAACAACTCTTGTTGGTCAAAGTGCTTTACATTTGTTATAAGAATAGTATAAACAAACAAACTACATATATATATATATATATATAGCCCTCGCTCAGTGGACGTCAGGAAAGGCCAGGGACGCTGCATGACCCACTGAGTTACTTCAGCAATTTGTGTCTTTGTTCTGCAAGCATGATTTAGAGCTCAGAGTTCAGAGGTATAGCATGGAATCAGGCCCTTCAGTCCACCGAGACCGTGCCGACCAGCAATCCCCATTACTACACACTAGGGATCATTTGCTTTTTTTACCGAAGACAATGCACCTACAAACCTGTACGTCTTTAGAGTGTGGGAGGAAACCGGATCACTGGAGGACAACCCACTCGGTCACGAAGAGAATGTGCAAACTCGGTGCAGACAGCACCGGTAGTCAGGATGGAACCGTGATCTCTGGTACTGCAAGGTAGTTATGCCCCTGTCCCACTTAGGAAACCTGAATGAAACCTCTGGAGACTTTGCGCCCCACCCAAGGTTTCCGTGTGGTTCAAGTTCAAGTTCAAGTTCAAGAGTTTATTGTCATGTGTTCCTGTATAGGACAATGAAATTCTTGCTTTGCTTAAGCACACAGAAAATAGTAGGCATTTACTACAAAACAGATAAATGTGTCCATATACCCTGATCTAAATATATACACACATGAATAAATAACCGGTAAAGTGCAAATAACAAAAAGTGGTTGTTAATAATCAGAGTTTTGTCCGAGCCAGGTTTAATAGCCTGATGGCTGAGGGGAAGTAGCTATTCCTGAACCTGGTTGTTGCAGTCTTCAGGCTCCTGTACCTTCTACCTGAAGGTAGCAGGGAGAAGAGTGTGTGGCCAGGATGGTGTGGGTCTTTGATGATACTGCCAGCCTTTTTGAGGCAGCGACTGCAATAAATCCCTTTGATGGAAGGAAGGTCAGAGCCGATGATGGACTGGGCAGCGTTTACTACTTTTTGTAGTCTTTTCCTCTCCAGGGCGCTCAAATTGCCGAACCAAGCCACGATGCAACCGGTCAGCATGTTCTCGACTGTGCATCTGTAGAAGCTGGAGAGAGTCTTCCTTGACAATCCGACTCTCCGTAATCTTCTCAGGAAGTAGAGGCGCTGATGTGCTTTTTTGATAATTGCGTTAGTGTTCTCGGACCAGGAAAGATCTTCAGAGATGTGCACGCCCAGGAATTTGAAGTTCTTGACCCTTTCAACCATCGACCTGTTGATATAAATCCCGGGGGCTGCAGGTGGTTGTCGGAGGTTGCAGGTAGTGGAAGCAGGTAGGGAGACTGACAAAAACCTCCGGGAACTGCACAGAAACCTTGGGTGGGGAGCAAAGTCTCCAGAGGTTTCCGTTCAGGTTTCCTAAGTGGGACAGGGGCATAACTACCTCTGCGCCACCGTGCCGCCCATGCCAATTGTCTGTGTGCTGATGAGACTCCAATGGAAACCTGCTCTGAAGGTTGGGGGTTGAGGGCGAGGGGTGTGTACATGCAGGGCAATTACATTCTGTATGTGTAATCACCTACAGTGGACTGAGGTATCAGACTCCAGGGCAGCAGATAGAAAAGCCTACATCCCTTTGACTGACGCTGAAGCAGACGGCGTGTTTCATAAGTTATAGGAGCAGACTAGGCCCATCCAGTCTACTCCACCATTCATGCACGGCTGTTTGATCTCTCCCTCTCAACCCCATACTCCTGCCTTCTCGCCATAACCATTGACACCCTCACTAATCAAGAACCTGTCAATCTCTGCTTTAAAAACACCCAATGACTTGGTCTCCACAGCTGTTTGTGGCAATTAATTCCATACATTCACCACCCTCAGGCTAAAGAAACTCCTCATCTTCTTTCTAAAGGTATGTCCTTTTATTCTGAGGATGCCTCTGGTCTAGACTCTCCCACTAGTGGAAACATCCTCTTCACATTCACTCTATCCAGGCCTTTCACTATTTAGTGATTTTCAATTAAGTTCCCCCTCATCCTTATAAACACCAGCAAGTACAAGCCTAGCGCCATCAAATGCTCATCATGTGTTAACCCAGGAGTCAGCAACCTTGTTCTGCATAGGGGCCAGGACCCATGTCTGTGAGCAGATGGCGGGCAACATCAATCGCCATAGTGTGACACTTGGTGTTATTTTTCGCATTCGTTTCCACGTGTTTTTCAATTCGTTTTCTGCAGTTCCCAGGTCAGCTTGCCTGCTCCGGGACTGGCTGTAGCACCCAGGTCTCCTGCATGCCCCGTGACCAACTGCAGTTCCCAGATGAGCTCGCGTCCCCGCGACTGGCTGTAGCGCCCAGGGCGCGAAAATTAATTGAAAAAAAATACGCCTGTGGGCCGGATGATTTTGGGTTACGGGTCAGAACCGCTCATGGGCCGTAGGTTGCCGACCCCTGTGTTAACCCAATCATCCCCAGGATTAATCTCGTGACCCTCCTCTTGACCCTCCGCAATGCCAACACATCCCTCATCAGGTTTGGGGCCTATAACTGCTCACAATATTTGACGAGCAGCCATGGTTTGTCACAGGGCATTGGATAAAAACTAGCTTTCCAATTCCAGATTCATCAGTACCTATGAAACTACTGAATTGCCACAAAAATGTATATAGTTCACCATGTCCTTCAGGGAAGGTGCCTTCTTCTGTTGATTATTCAAATCTTTTGAGAACCCTTCACCTCAAATAATATCAGTTGCAAACTGCTGTAACTGAGCTAGGCTAGTTGAGAGCAAAATATGTTATTGAGTGAGTTTTACAGGGAGAGATCAGGCAAGCTAGGATTTAATTCCTTGAAGCGTAGGAGACTGAGGTGATCTTATGGCGATGTATAAGATCATGAGGAAAATTAATAGGATGAATGTACACTGTCTCGTTCCCAGGGTTGAAGAAAAGGGCCTGTCCCACTTGCCGATTTTTTCTGAGACTGCCGGCGTCATATAAGAGTCGTTAAAAGATTTTGAACATTTTAAAATCCAACGGCAACAAAATAAAATCGCGACACTTGAAAAAACGCCGCGCGTCAAACGTCATCACGCCGTGTGGCCACCACATCACGCCGCATCGCACCGCGAATTATTCGGTGACCTTATACGTGATGCCGGCAGTCGTCAAAAAAATTGGCAAGTGGGACAGCCCCTAAACAAGAACTAGAGGCCCCAGGTTTCAAGTGAGAGGGGAAAGGTTTAATAGGAACCTGACGGGCAACTTCCTCACCAAGTGGGTGGTACCTATATGGAACCAGCTGCCAGCGGAAGTGGTTCAGGCTCAGGTTAAAAGACTTCGGGACAGGTACATGTTTAGACCGGGAAAGGTTTAGAAGGATATACATCTTGATCGGCATGGACAAGTTAGGCCAAAGTATCAGCCTCTGTAATTCTATGACTCTAAGTTGCTCAACTACACTAAACAGTCTAATGCAATTTCACTGTGGACCAACATGGATCCATAAACTCAGAGAATTAAATGAAATGGAAATAAGCCCTTTTTACCCAATTTGTCCAAACTGAATTAGATGCCTATCTACATTAATCCCATTTTGCCTGCCTCGTCAACATCTCCAGGTCACTGCCTCACCTGCAAACTAAAGCCAATTCATTTATTTTCAGCCAAACACCTAAGCTATTGCTGCAAACACTCAGTTTGATTGATACTCAGGATGGTAGTTTTCCAAACCCTGCACCCCTCCAACCCCCGGCCAAAATTACATTTTGTAAAATAATCGACATCATCCTAGAAGCAACTCCTTAATATTGCTTAACTCCACACTCACGAGGTATCAAGAAAAATCATAACTGGCAATTTGAATTGTGGCTTTTCTGTAAAGGAATAGAGTCAAGCCAAACATCGACACCAAGATAAAAGAATGATTCCCTTTTACCATTATAGACGGCTTAATGGGCAGCACGGTGGCCCAGCGGTAGAGTTGCTGCCTTAGATCGCTTACAGCGCTAGAGACTCGGGTTCGATCCTGGCTACAGGTGCTTGTCTGTATATAATTTGTATGTTCTCCCCGTGACCTGCGTGGATTTTCTCTGTGAACTTCGGTTTCCTCCCACACTCCTAAAATGTATAGGTTCGTCGGCTAATTGGCTTGGTATAAATGTAATGATCGTGCCTATTGTGCTAATGTGCAGGAATCGCTGGTCGGTGCGGACTCGGGGGACCGAATGGCCTGTTTCTGCGCTGTATCTCTAAACTAAACTAACCTCAACTAAACTAATATAGTCTGGGTGAAAGATTGGTTGAGGTGTGACATTTACCATTGGGAGTGCTCTCTAGCCTCCATTCACGATAATTGAATTTTCAAGCAGCCTGCAAAACCAGAAGAATTTTTTCTACACGTAGGGGATATTTATCGGTCAAAATCTGTGAAAGTCAAAGGCAACTATAGTTCTCTGGCAGAGGCACATAATCCTAAAGAAATCTCCTAGGGCGAGAAATCTAAACCATTCAGAGACCTCGACATGGCTGAGTTTTATAGTTACTGGAGTAATAGTTCCCTTTTTAACAAGCTTATAATGACTCGGAAGTCTGTTCAAAGCAGCCTCTGATGCTTCCTTGGGTCTTGCCAGTGTCAGAGTTCTGAAGGCTGCAATGGGTTTCATTCTATTACTGCAACACATTGATGACAATCAGTCTTCAGCACAAATATTCAAAACTATTGATGCACAGTGCAGTACTGAAGAGGCACCACCCTAAAAGTTATTCTGCTCTGATGTAGAAGTACTGAGTCAGAGTTGCATGGCCCAGTAATGCTGAGGAAATTGCCATTTCCCTTCATATCCCTTGTGTGAACATAAGGTAGGATTTGGACTTTTACAAGGTGACGTTTTTAGGTTTTTGCACACGTTGCTAAAGGCATGTGTACACAAACCTCACAAGGACAATCCACCAATTTACAAGGTAGCATAAATCAATTGGCAGCAGTTCCAGCTTCCGCCACCATCACCATCTCACTCCACCCTCCTTTCTGGTTCCTGGCCCTCAGGGGCGAGCAGGAGATGAGCCTCGCACGAAGCTCCCACTCTAGGGTGGGCTACGCCTGCTGCCAGGGTGTGCCGACAGCAACTCAGGACCTTCTCCCACGCACATGCATACACATAGAATCTCTGCATCACCGACGAACGCTGTGTACTGACAACCCAGGAACAGCTATTTTGTAAAGGAAGAAGGGTGTGGATATTTCACCCCGGACAGTGCTCTCGATAGTGGGAAAGGAGAAATAAATGCAGATTGAGCTTTAAGGGATAAATGTCATTAGTTATTATGTATCAATATTGAGACACTGAAAAGCAAAAAAAAATAAAATCATCAGTTGGCAGCAGGACCTAAGGCTTGGTTTGTTGCTTGGTTTGCTCCCTGCATTACCTATGCAGTAACGTTTAATCATATTTATTAGTTGCATCTCTTCCTTAGAATGAGAACCTATTTATTATGTGGCATTCTTCAGAGTTCGCTGGACTGAAATGCAGCTGGCAATACTCAGTTATTTTCCAGTCTGCTGGTGCAAACACTAGGCTGCTGTAGCTGTGACTGACCTGTCCAAGCAGGAGCTCGAACTGGGCTGGACGTCAAGAACATCTAATACCCCTGGTCAGCCCAGAGCCAGAGCCCAGCAACCTAACCAGGACTAACCTAACAGTCGGGAGACTACCAGGAGATCGCAGTGCTGGCACAGATTAACAAAAACATGAAGAGAGTAGGCCAGTGATGCCATTTAGAAATGAATCACAACTATATCCCGTACTAAATCCCCTTAGCACTTCGACTGAACTAATACTATTATTAGTTTGCCTGAAAAAAGTTCCAGTAAGATTTTTATCCAAAAATGCCTGGAGTAAGCAATCTTCCTGCCTGTCCCCCTTACTTAAGTGTCCTAAATGGCATGCAAAATAAGACAGTCCTGCGACCTTTTCTCATCATGTTGAGGAGCAAGGCATCATGTGGCCACCACGCGGGGCCCTCCCCGTCCCAATCCTTTTGAGAAGCGCGCTGAGGGGTTGTGCGTGAAATCGCTTTCCCTAGCGCCACCATTTAGAAATATTTGTAGCGAAAATGGATAACAAAATCTATTCACCAGCGATCACAAAATCGGCCTGTCCCACTTACGTGTCCTTGCGTAAAATACTGATTAAGTCCAAGGCATGGTGGCCACGCTGGGCCCCAAGACACTGAGGGGTTGTGCGTGAAATCACCAACCTCTCTTCACCTCCAACAGCAGCAGAAGGCAGGCAAACGCAGAAGCAGGCAAACGATCGCCGAGCTCGGCCTGGGGCTCACGGCCATTGCGGTCCGGATCCGCCCCCACTTCTACTCCCAGAGCGGGGCCAAGAAGATTGAAGATGGACACAAAATGCAGGAGTAACTCAGCGGGACCGGCAGCATCTCTGGAGTGAAGCAATGGGTGACATTTTGGGTCAAGACCCTGCTTTCAGACTGAAGAAGAGTCTCGACACGAAACGTCACCTGGTCTTTCTCTCCAGAGATGCTGCCGGTCCCGCTGAGTTACTCCTGCATTTTGTGTCCATCTTCAAATGACGTCACGAGTTGTGAATCTGCGGAATTCTCTGCCACAGAAGGCAGTGCAGGCCAATTCATTGGATGTATTCAAGAGAGAGTTAGATAGAGCTCTTTGGGCTAAGGGAATAAAGGGATATGGGGAGAAAGCAGGAACGGGGTGCTGATTCTGAATGATCAGCCATGAGCTGAACGGCCTGCTCGTGCACCTATTTTCTATGTTTTTATAATGATCGGGCTCTAAGGCTAAAGCTTCCCTACAACCCTGACTGCATGCGTAAGCAGATTCAAGGGTGTGGAAATGTCACAAACAAGGTTTTCTCCGGGTGCTCAAATTTCCTCCACACTCCAAAGTCATACATGTCTGTAGGTTAATTGGCTTCAGTATAGATTTTCCCCAGTGTGTAGTGTGTGCTCGTGTAACGGGGATCGCTGGTCGGTGCAGACTCTGTTGGGTCGAAGGGCCTGTTTCCGCGCCATTTCTCGAAACTAAGCTAATATGGTTCCTTCAGAGCATATTCCCATCCATAAACAAACTTGTTTCACTGCAGTTGCCTGTGTCAGCCCAACACCCATTGGCGTGAGAAGATTCTCCAGCCTGCAATGTCATTAGGCCTCACTAGATTTACCTCCCTCCTATTAAGCCTTTACTCAGACAAAAATCCATAATCCTATTGTCTGTCTCCTGCTGCCGCCAATTATTGTTGGAAATAACTTCCCATAATGTGGCACTATAAAAGGATCTTAATGTCTCCTCACTATCGAGACGTGAGATGGCATTTCTTTCCACAGTGATTGAAGTGGAAACATAATGTGTCCCATCCCCGTAGGAGAGCCACTCGCCATTTTGAAAAGCTAATTACTGAAACATAAAAGTCATCTTTAATAGGCCTACTCCATAATGCCTTCTTCATTTCAAAATGTCAGACAATCCCAAATTGAGCCTTAACAGAAATGGCACATTTGATCAGTTTCCATTAAATAGATCTTTAATTGTTGAGAGAACACCATTGTCCTCTCTCTTTCCCCTTGCCATAAGTCTTAAGATCTCATCTCCGATTGAAAACTATCCCATTTGGTCAGTGAGTGGGAGTCTTGGTGAACTAAAATGAAGAGTTCCTTATGATTCTTCATCAGGGCAATGCATCCAGATGAGATCTGTTATGTTATACCATAGATCATTAATTGACCTGAACTTATGATTTTGCTGATTCCAAAAGAACTGATTTGAAATGTGTAGGAAGGAACTGCAGATGCTGGTTTAAACCAAAGATAGACACAAAAAGCTGGAGTAACTCAGCAGGCCAGACAGCATTAATGGAGAAGCAGACAGAATGTGTAGGAAGTAACTGCAGATGTTTGCAGAGAAAATGTGTGGAACTGTTGACATCCGGTTCTTATGTCGACCTTCTAATTAGCACCCAGAAATTGGATTATGGAAGAGGCATTTTTCCATGATAGTTCTTGTCTGACAATGAAATTATATGATCGGCAGGGGGCGTAGAGGATGCCAACATTTCAATCAGCCTCCACAGAATGGGCTGTGGTGGATTGAGATCGCACTATGGACACTCTAGCAATCAGTCATATCTTGTGGTTATCTGGCCCAGTCGGTAACTTCAGACACAGATTTGTGCAGGAGAGCTGGAGACGTCTCTCCTAGAAAGATAAATCCAGCATTCATTTGAAGTTAAGCTCTTTCTATCTTTCTAACTCCATTTACTTAGAGTAGGTAAATGCCTGAGAATTAATGAACGGCACTGTTTATATCAGCAGTAGGCAAAAATGGGGAGGACAGAGAGGGCCCGGCATGGGGAACTGCTTGTGGGGAAGGAAGGGGAGGGGTGAGGGGGGAGTGGTGGGAGCACAAAGGAGGACCTGGCTTGGGATACTTTGTAACTTTGTAATGTTATAAGCACCCTTTACGTGGCAACAATTTGCATACCTTGGGTATGCAAGCAAAGAATTTCACTGTGACTTGTCACATGCGATAATAAAGTATTCAATTCAATTCAATTCTATAAATAATTAAATGAAGACAGTGATGTATGCATCAGATAAGAATGCCTGGACTGATTCTTGCTCTCAGGACATTCTTTGCTGTCTAAGATATTCTTTGGCAGCCCATCGAGGAAAGTCTCCCCTTGGCACCATTTGCCATTGGTATTGGTATTGCTATTGCGATTGGTATTGGTATTGGTTTATAAGTGTTACGTGCACTGAGACACAATGACAAACTGTCTGGCTTGCTCTCCCAACAGATCAGACCATACATGTATGCAATCATATCACATATAAATGGAACAGTAGTACAAAGAGAGAATGAAAACAGGACGTGAGATATAGTGTTACAACTACAGAGAAAGTACACATTTTTAAAACAGAAAGGGCAATGACTGCCACAAGGTAGATTGGATGATTGGGAATACATCCTTAGCATCTGACAGATCTGTTCAAGAGTTTGATAATAGCAGAAATATAGCTGTTCCCAAATCAGGTCGTACGTGCTTTCAAGCTTTGAATCTTCTGCCCAAAAATAACTCTTCATCATCCGAAATCTATCTGCTGGGGGCATGCAGCTCTAAAAGGTGATAGATAAACGTGACTGTGTGTGAATGAGTCATCTCAGGGCAGGACACATTCAACTAACTGTGAGGAATTTTCTCTACAATATAACATAGTCGACTAGAAGCCATGTGTTGAGTGGATGAATTTCCCCATAATTGAGGAATGACTCTGGGTTTGAAGGAGGTCTCAAATGGATAAATGTATGGAGTCAGTTTGAGTGGCTGCTGTCGGGGAGGTTTGCCAATCTCAGTGCCATTTTGCCTCATTTTCTGGCCCAAAAGAGAATGATGGTCATAAGTTCATAATTGATAGGAACAGAATTAGGCCATTCGTCCCATCAAGTTGACTCTGCCATTCAATCATGGCTAATCTATCATTCCCTCTCAACCCCATTGTCCTGCCTTCTTCCCGTAACCCGACACCCATACTAATCAAGAATCTATCTATCTCTGCCTTAAAAATACCAATTCACTTGGCCTCCACAGCCTTGTGTGGCAAATAATTCCACAGATTCACCACCCTGATGTGATGTTGTTTCTTCTTGAGTACAGAGCATCAATGATCTCCCTAATGCTGTGGTGAGCAGCAAACTGATTCACGCATAAGCAGTAAACTGGAATGACCCAAAGTTTGGCAAGTTGAGTTTGACACTAACCTTCACTTTGAGCGTTTCCCTGCCTTTGGTCACACGATCCTCATGTCTCCCAAGGGTCCATTGCCAAGTTCCCCTGGTAACAATACTGATAGCCTCAAGGAAACAAACAAATCAAATATTTTCTTGCAGCGAAAATGACAGTGCAAGGACAAGAAAAAACATAATATTGATTGTAAACGTAATCTAGAAAAGTCTGGCAGGCACCAAGAAAAATGACAACAAATGATGATTGTGCCTATGCCTTTGAGGAACGAAGGCCCATGGCTAAAGGTTTAAGTGAAAGTTGGTCAGTGTATGAAAGGCCAATAACTGTCATCTTTTGCACCGTTACCCAAGAGCATCATGTTGCAATGCTAAAAATGAGCAATGTACTGTTATTGACATCATGGAGTGATGTCTCCCCATTCCTTCTCTAATGGCGCCCAACCCAGGTGACTATTTGCATTATAACCACAGAAGCAGATTTATAATCACATATTATAATTGTGATAATATAATATTATCACATAACGCTTTAATATTCACTCCTATAGATTCCCTTGTCGTGTAACTATACATTGTAAATGGCTCAATTGTAATCATGTGTTGTCTTTCTGCTGACTAGATGGCATGCAACAAAAGCTTTTCACTATACCTCGGCACACGTGACAATAAACTAAACTGAACTCCAGAGATGCTGCCTGACCCGCTGAGTTACTCTATCATTTTGTGTCTATCTTCGGTGTAAACCAGCATCTGCAGTTCCTTCCTATACGGGTGCGTGTTACACAGCCTGCACTGTGACAAATCCCAAACTACCAGGACAGTATCTGGTGTTGCTTATGAAGGAACTGCAGATGCTGGTTTAAATCGCAGATAGACACAAAATTCTGGAGTAACGTTTCAGGTCGAGACCAGTCTGAAAAAGGGACTCGACCTGAAATGTCACCCATTGATTCTCTCCAGAGATGCTACCTGTCCCTCTGAGTTACTCCAGCATTTTATGTCCATCTTCTGGTGTTGCTTGCCATGGCCTGGAGTGATCACTATCATCTTTCCTCAAGGATGATTTTTTTTCAACTGTATGGGAGTGAGATTGCAGCAGTCAGTTTGCATTTGTACCAGTAATCCAGAACTCGTGCTGTTAATCTGCTAATTTAATATAATGCCACTGTACTCCTGATCCCCGCAGGCCTAAAGCTTCATCCAGTCAGACACTCTACCCAAGCATTATCACAGTGCTGGGGAACTGTCTCCAATATCCATTGGATTGACTTCAATGGGACCGAATGTTGGAGGCAGAATACTTTCTGTTTTCTTTACCACACATCTATATAATTAAAAGTCTAATCTTGACCACTTCCTATCTGCACTGTATATTGATTTTAGAAAAAACGCTGCCATATATTGCTATGATTTTTTTGCAATCTTACTCACAGTCCTCCTCCGCTGAGCAGGCTCCGAGGATTTTTCCCATCAATGAAAAATTTAAAAAAAGTTATGAGTGTTTAAAAAACCGTGAGATCCTCTTGCGTATCAATCACCACGATGAAGGTAACACCCCTTCCGCCTTTGGGGTGGGGGGGTGGGGGGGGGAAGTCAGGACTATAAACCACGGATGCCTGGACATGACTCAGTCACTCTGCAAGATCACGAGGCAGAGGCCACGATTCTCATTCTAAGCTGTGATTCACTGAACTGTGAGTCTACAGTGTACTTGCAATAAATGTTTTGTTACCCCTTAATGAAAATGAAATGAGATGTTTGGCCTCCCCTGTGCTTGAAACTGCAATGGCAATGGAAATAAAATGAAAATGCAATGAGCTGTTTGGCTTGGCCTGCCCTGTGCTTGAAACTGCAATGCAATGGAAGTGAAATGAACATGCAATGAGCTGTTTGGCTTGGCCTGCCCTGTGCTTGAAATGCAATGGCAATGGAAGTGAAATGAAAGTGCAATGAGCTGTTTGGCTTGGCCTGTCCTGTGCTTGAAACTGCAATGGCAATGGAAGTGAAATGCGAGTGCAATCAGCTGCTTGGTTTCGCCTACCCTGTGCTTGAAACTGCAATGGCAATAGTAGTGAAATGAAAATGCAATGAGCCATTTGGCTTGGCCTGCCCTGTGCTTGAAAATGCAATGCCAATGGAAGTGAAATGAAAATGAGAAGGAATGTGTGACGTTTTGGGTCGAGACCCTTCTTCAGAAGATAGATAAGCCTGAATAAGGGTCTGGACCTGAAATGTCAGCTTTTTCTTTTCTCCAAAGATGCTGTCTGGCCATGTTGAGTTACTCCAGCTTTCTTGTATCTATCTTTGGTTTAAACAGCATCTGCAGTTCCTTCCTACACATTCTGAAATATGGTGCACTGGACTCTAGGGAGAAATGAGTCTCATGTTGTTTTGGTTTACCATCAGGTCCAGCGTGAGAAAGCACCTAAGAGGTTCCACGGAGTTACCCCAGCAGAAAGCACCTAAGGGGTTCGACTCAGCAATTGACAAACCAATCTGGAATTAATTTAAATGTCTGGACAATGAAGTTGCAAAACATTTGAATGTTAAGCGCTGGGAGAGTTCTGGGAATACGTATAACAATGTATGCACAACATTGTCTCCATGGGAATAGATTTGGATTTGTTCCAGGCAATGTAAATGGGATATTGCCAAACGGGAACATGTACTACATTGATTGGCAGCTACAAAGTTAATGTTAGACATTGAGCAGGCCATTCAATGAACTTGAAAGGATCTCTGTTTTCTACATGATTTATAGTGCAATGTCAAGTGTCCATTCCCAAAGATAAAATGTGTTCCATCTGGGAAAGATGCTCAATTTCAACTTTGCAGTGTGATATTCTTAAATGATAGCACTTGATCCTCTCCACTTTACTGCAGTGTCTAGGCCAAATGGCGCAGTGCTTAAGGACTGGTAATCAACAAACAACCAAGTTCAACTCCCAGCATAGCCATTGTGGAATTTAAATTGAGGTAATATTCTGGAAATTATAACAACATCTGGCTCCAGCATCTGCACCCTTGTGTCTTTATTCCACTATGACTGCCCCTGTTTCTCTGTGCTCACAAAACCTTCTTCCTCCGTCCTACTTAGCATGTGCATTGACTCCAACACTCAGCATCTAACACAGGATCCTAGTTTCTCTGTTAGACATGTTTCACTTTATGATTCCCATATTTGCTTACTCACCTCATAACTTTCCTCCCTCTTCCTCTGACCTTCAATACCTGATGATAGACACAAAATGTTGGAGTAACTCAGCGGGACAGGCTGCATCTCTGGAGAGAAGGAATGGGTGATGTTTCGGTTGAGACCCTTCTTCAGACTGATGTTATTGGGTGGGACAGAGATAAAATGTAGTCACACACAGTAAGACTGGTGGGAGGACTGGGAAGGGGGAGGGGATGGAGACAGAGGGAAAGCAAGGGCTATTTGAAGATAGAGAAGTCAATGTTCATACCGCTGGGGTGTAAGCTACCCATGCAAAATATGAGGTGCTGTTCCTCCAATTTGCACTAGGCCTCACTCTGACAATGGAGGAGGCCCAGGACAGAAAGGTTAGATTGGGAATGGGAGGGTATTTAAAGTCCTGAGCACCCAGGAAATTAGGTAGGTTAAGGCGGACTGAGCGGAGGTATTCAGCGAAACGATCGCCAAGCCTGCCCTTGGTCTCGCCGATGTACAGAAGTTGACACCATTGGTCACTTCTTCTTAATTCACATCCAATATGTTTCAATCAAGTCATCTCTCATTCCTCTGACCAAGAGATACTAGCCTAACCTGTCCAACTTGTCCTCATTGGACAACCCACCCATTCCATGTATTAGCCTAGTAAATCTTCTTGGAACCGTTTCCAACGCATTAACATTCTTCCATAAATAAATAGAATACTATACACACTCCTCCAGATATAGCCTCATCAATGCCCTATATAACAGAAGTACAACTGCACTACGATGCATAAAATGCTACACCATGAGCTTTTTATTTTTTTTTTCACTCAGTCTTGCAACATAGGAAGCTATTCAGCCCATCAAGTCTACGTCAGCACTCTGAGAAATTTTATAAAATCCATTCCCATAGCCACTACACTTTCACATGCCATTCACATGCACCCTGATTTTCTCATCACCTGTCCATATGGTGATGGTGGGTGGGGGGTCTATGGGTAGTTTATTTAAAATTGCAAATTAACATGAACTAACACATCTTTGGGATGTAGGAAGAGATCAGCAACCTTTTCACGTTCAGCTTTTTTGTCTGCTTACTTTAAAAATTTTGTAGTATCCTTCATCTAACTTATAACACTTCCTTAACAACATGTGCCCAGCCCTATATACAATACAATACAATTTATTTATTGTCATTTGAACCTCAAATGAATTTCAAATGAAATTTGGTTTCTGCAGTCATACAACAAGAAAAGTGACAAGACACAACAACCAACACAATTTACACAAACATCCATCACAGTGAATCTCCTCCTCACTGTGATGGAAGGCAAAGTCTTGTCTCTCCCCTGTGTTCCATTCTTCTCCCGATGTTAAAGCCCCCGGCGGGCGATGGCAAGTCCTGCAGCCGGTAAAGCCGCACCGGGTGGAGTAAGGTCCCGCTGTGGGTCATTTTCAACCCCGCAACTCGGGCAGGAGAAGTTGCCGTTGCGGGAGCTCCGTAAAGCGGTCTCCCACCAGGGACCAGCGAGCTCCCGACGTCACCATCCACCAGACCTACGACTGGAGCCTCCGGGCTCCGGAGTCGGGCCTCAGCAGCGCGTCACCACAGCTCTCCACGCTCCGAAGCTGGCCAGCCTCACGATGGCAAGTCCTCAGGCTCCGCGACTGGAGTCCCCAGGTCGTTCCAGTTGTAGGCTGCTCCACGGTGCTAGGCCCCAATGACAACGGAGACTCGACAGGGAAAAGGTCGGGTCACCCGTACAGTGAAGAGATTTAAAAGGTTCCCCCACCCACCTCCGCGCCCCCCCACACATATATGCACAGCTAAAAATAATATAAAAACCACAACAAACTATACATTCAACAGGACAAACATTTTAAAAAACCCAGGCGGCTGCAGAGGCCGCTGCAACATTGGTCACGCAGCCCACACTCTCTCTGCTATTTCACTGTCCCCTTTTTTCTCAAATGAATTGTGTAATGTTACCTAAGTAACTGCAGAGAACTGACATTTGAAGTGGATTGTCCCTTTCCCATTGTAAATTAAAACATGCTCCTGGCTGCTTTGCAAGTCCTCCATGGTCAAGTAAGACTACGAAACACACTTGGATCATAGATGCCATGGGAAACAATTCAGTGCAACACATTTCTCCTACCTGGAAGCTGAAAGCATCCTTTTATTATCTCCCCTACAACCTTCGAGATATCCAACAGCTCTGACTGAAATGTGTCAAAGTGCCCTTCAGCTGACATTAGCCATGGGTTCTATCAAGAGAGGGTCCATTGAATGATCAGTGATCGCCAGTCTTCTGGGACTAAAGTCAATTTGAAGCTGTCCATTCTCTTGAACTTCAACACCAGCTGAGTTTTCAGAATTTGAAGATGATTAATTGCTGTGAACTGGAAACCAGGAGAAAAACTGATGCTTATCAGCACTGAGTAAGTGGACACATCATCGGTTCTATACTTGTGACTCTTGTCTCTTTTTCTTTCTGAGCACGCTGGTTATCTCAGTATAAGAGTCCATTAGTGAAAGATATATGCAGATGCCATACAACAGCCTACCTAAATCTTTAAGCATTGAATATCTTTCTGTATCGATTAAGAATTCTTCAAGAGTGATTTTGTTAAAGAAGGCATTGGTTGTGGGTAATGTTTGGCTTTGAAGGTCAGAGCACAGTTTGAATAGTGTCCTGGAGTCTTGCACAAGCTTCAAGGAAGAGGTCAGTTTAAGGTGGCCACACTCAGCACATAAGAGGAGCGCTGTGCTGAAGTGACGGTCTGAATCAGTAACTTAGAGACCTCAAGAGCAAGCCTTGATCCCACACCCTTTCCCTCAGAGGCATGAATTCTACCAATGTAGTCAGACGTAAGCAGAGGTGGGATGCAATATTTAGAGGCACTACACCTCTTATGAGTGCAGGGTTACAATTATATGAATGCTTTGTTTATACAATAGAAATCGCCGCCTCTCATCTGCGCAGTCAGTCAATGAGGATTAGTGGAATATTATTAGATGTCAGAAGGCATCACTGTCCAGGTTGACGATCTAATATGATGCACTATCTAGGAGAAGCCACCCAGCGATCCATCTTCCCCATACTCAACAGCAGCCACAGTCTTTACCGCCAGAACTTTACGCTATAACTGGTTAGTTCATGGATTCAACGTTCATATCATATGATTAGCGTTTGACGGCACTGGACCTATATTCGCTGGAGTTTAGAAGAATGAGGGAGGAACCTCAAAGAATAGTGAAAGGGTTGGATAGAGTGGATGTGGAGAGGATGTTTCCGCTAGTGGGAGAGTCTAGGACCAGAGGCCAAAGCCTCAGAATTAAGTTGTTCTTTTAGGAAGGAGATGAGGAGAAGTTTCTTTAGTCAGAGGGTGGTGAATCTGTGGAATTATTTGCCACAGGAAGCTGCGGAGGCCAAGACAATGGATATTTTTAAGGCAGAGATAGATAGATTCTTGATTAGTATGGGTGTCGGAGGTTATGGGGAGAAGGCAGGAGAATGGGGTTAGGAGGGAGAGATAGATCAGGCAGGATTGAATGGCGGAGTAGACTTGATGGGTCGAATGGCCCTATCACTTATGACCTTATGACCTTATGATTCATCCTGGGATCTCCATGGATCGAGCGGTTCAGAACCATAATCAGAAATTTCAGTTTCAAGTTCTGCAGCACAATTCAGTTCAATTCATTGCAAACCTTAGAACATTCAAAATGGCAACCTGTCATCACTGACAGGCCTCTCACAGCCAGAAATGACACCAAAGGCACATAATCAATCACATCAAATCAATAATGCTTTTGTCTGTTATTTCATCATAAAGAAAGTCAATAAACTTTTCATGGCTTCAAATGATCGAATTAGAAAAGGCTTCTGGCACATTTGACCTCATTCTTCAAAGGTATCCATCTTATTAACCATTCATAAAATGTAACAGCTTCTAGAAGAGGTTGCATGTCTCACTCTCAATCATCCTTACACACAATCTATTTCCACCTACCTCAGAAAACAGTGTAGTGATATATGGTCATTGAATGAGACATTAACTCTGTTTCTCTCTCCGCAGCTACAACCTCGCATGCTGTTTATTTCCAGCAATACTTTAATGGCATATTTTTCAGCTCTTTGACAGAGATTTATTGAATCTTAATCGTTTATTTAATGTACATATTTATCACTATATGTTTAATATGCATATTTAAAAGCAAGAGGGTAAATAGGAGAGGGCATGTCCACCATAATCCAAAGGAGGGAAATCTATGCCTGGTGCCAGAGGTACTGGGTGGTCCTAAATGATCTCTTTGGACTGGTATTTACCATGGAGAAGGCAGGACTCTGGGCAACACTGATGTACAAAGGGACCTCAAGCTGCAAGTCCATACTTCCTGAAAGTGGCAACACAAGTGGATAAGGTGGTGACGATTGCATGTGGAATCCTTGCCTTTATTGCTTGGAGTATTGAGTGTAAAAGTCAGGAGGTCATGTTGCAACTGTGTAAAACTTTAAGTTAGGCCACATTTGGAGAATTGGGTGCAGTTTTGGTCACTGTATTACAAGAAGGATGTAGAGGTTTTGCAGAGGGTGGAGAAGTAGTTCACCAAAAAGTTGTCTCGATTGGAAAACATTAGCTATAAGGAGAGGATGGACAAACCTGGATTGTTTTCTCTGGAACATCAGAAACGGGGAAGCAATTTGATTGAAGTATGTAAAATTATGAGAAACAACAACAGGTAGTCATACACATTTTCCCAGGATGGAAATGCCAAATATTAGAGGGTTTAAGATGAGAGGGGAAAAGTTTAAAGGAGGTTTGCAAAGCAAATATTTTTATGCAAGAGGGTTAGGTATCTCAAATATGCTACCAGGGGAGGTGGTAGAAGCAAATATGATTGATAAGTAAGAGGTTATTCGGCTAACACATGAACAAGCAGGAAATGGGGGAATTCAGACCATATGTAGGCAGAATGGATGAGTTACATTGGTATGGTTTTCAGCACAGACATGGTGGGCTGAAGGGTCTGTTCCTTTGCAGAACTGTCTGTATCAACCACAAAAAAAAGTCAAGATAACGTTATGGGGAGTTTTAATGGAAGTGCTCAAAATTATGAGAAGTTTTAATAAAGCAAAAAGGGGAGTGTTTCTACTGAAAGGAGGCAAGCAGAGAGCGCAGGTTTAGGATTTTAAATAACCGGGCAATGAAGTGTGGGTTTTTCTGTCTGTAATGCCCAGTTTGAAAAAGTAAGTGGAAGCAATTTCAATTAGGATATAAACAACACAACAATGGGAATAGACTGCAGAATGGGACCAATTCAATACTTATTTTTAAATAAATGGATTGGACGTTGAATAACACTTTTCCTTCTCTTTGTACAAATCTTGGCATATGTTAAATCTCATAATAAATACCCATACCACTTAGACTTTTCTATTTAGATGCATAAATATCCACATCCATGTCAAAACATATTTTGATGAACTAATTTTTTGTGAACTAATTTAATATTTTGGATCATGTTTGCCTAGTTTACGAATAATCATGCTCTTGTTATCATTATCCAAGTCCTGTGACCCAAATATTTAAAGACGTCAGAAAATCTGCTCTTTTGAGGTTGTTTTTCTTCTTTCTTGATGACCAGCATTTTTTTTCACCATTAGTCAGAAGTTGTTGAACAGAACAAAATTAGTTTATTTACAAGTTTCTGATTTATAGGCGTTCCAACAATATTCAACTATTTCAGGCCTTGAAGTTTTCCCAGTGGAGCTTCCAACGAACTGAAAATCACAAAGCAAATCCACTTATAACCATATAACCATATAACCATATAATAATTACAGCACGGAAACAGGCCATCACGGCCCTACAAGTCCGTGCCGAACAATTTTCCCTTAGTCCCACCTGCCTGCACTCATACCATAACCCTCCATTCCCTTCTCATCCATATGCCTATCCAATTTATTTTTAAATGATACCAACGAACCTGCCTCCACCACTTCCACTGGAAGCTCATTCCACACCACTACCACTCTCTGAGTAAAGAAGTTCCCCCTCATGTTACCCCTAAAGTTCTGTCCCTTAATTCTGAAGTCATGTCCTCTTGTTTGAATCTTCCCTATTCTCAAAGGGAAAATATAATTATAATTCCAAGAGACTCCTTTTAAGGTACATGCTGCATTATGATTGGAATTTGCTGTGGAACATTGAACCTTAGAGGGTAATAGGCATGAGATTAAAACACTCACATGCCTCAGCAAAATAGTAAGATCAAGTATTATGCAAAGCTGGAAAGATCTCAAAACACTATCATTTTTCGAGAAGTGGCAAAATAGGCATAATTTTATGTGATTTGTGTTTGTGACAAAGGTATAGTCCGGGGTTCGGCCGCGGGCCAGTGGACGACGTCGTCAACAGCTGTGTCCGCTGGACTGGAGGGCGGCAGCTTCGACCACCCCGGGCCGCGGTGTTTGAACTGGCCCGTTCGCGGAGCTCGGTGAGCCGCGGGACTGACTTACCATCCGGTGGGGTATCGCCTCAGCGCAGAGGGAGAAGAGGAGGGAAGAGACTGCAGCCCTAAGATTTATGCCTCCATCACAGTGAGGAGGTGTTTGGTGGACTCACTGTGGTGGATGTCAATTTGTGTTTACTGTCTGTTCTGTTGTCTATTATTGTATTATTGTATGTATGACTGCAGGCACGAAATTTCGTTCAGACTGAAAGGTCTGAATGACAATAAAGGAAATTCAATTCAATTCAATAGGTTGTTGGGAGATCCGGTCAGATTAATTCATTCATCTTTGCCAAACTCAAGTGACATGGCTATGAAGGGAAACTCCTTAGACTGTAAACATATTTTCTAGTTATTAATTATAACAGAACAAAACAGCAAGGAAATGAGTATGATACAACGTGGTGTAGCACGGTGGTCCAGCAGTAGATTGGTTGCATTACAGCACCAGAGACCGGGGTTCGAACCTGACTGTGGTGCTGTCTGTATGAAGCTTGTATGTTCTCTTCGTGACCACGTGGGTTTTCTCCGAGATCTTCGGTTTTCTCCCACACTCCAAAGACGTACGGGTTTGTAAGTTAATTGGCTTAGTACAAGTGTAAATTGTCCCTGGTGTGTGTAAGATAGTGTTAGTGTGCGGGGATCGCTGGTCGGTGCAGACCTGGTGGGCTGATGGGGCTGTTTCCCTGCTGTATCACTAAACCAAACCAAGCTACCATTAGGAAAATTTAACATCACATTTGTTCATATTATTGTCTGAAGAAAAACAATGGAAAAGTTGTTAGCAGGGGGAGGTAGAGGGGTGAATGGAATTGCTGCTTAACCTTGGAAGAGTTTTGAAGGATAACAGGAATAGCTATGGGATAGAGGCACTGAGTAGCATTAGCAGAAAGAAAGCCCAGGCAAAGATGGGGATTGATATTAATGGATTACAGTTTTCCCAGTGTGGGAAACGAGTGTATGAAAATGAAGAGAGGAAATCTAAGTGAGCAACAGTTCAGTAAAGGCCTCATTAAAGCCGTCAGAGAAATGAAAGCTGGCAGAAAGTCAAGCAGGTTACTCACAGCAGCTTTGGAGTGTATTGAAACCCTCTCCTGAAGCCCAACAAGTAACAACAGAAAGCTAGAAGCTAGTCCCGTTCTTAAATTGATTGAGAGTAGAGGCATGATGACCAGATGTACACAATCCAGGGTCAAATGGCAGCAAAGCACACCGGTTGAAGAGGTACATGTTATGGTTAGCCAGTGACTGTGTAATATTCTACTATTCTTTGCACAGCATGATTTAGTAAATTGAGTTAAAATGTGCTCAGTGTAAGGAGACAGGGGTCGAGCCAGTAGAATACTGTAATTTGGGGCAGGGGATGGGGGAAGGATAAAAATGACAGCATAGCATTGTTTAAAGGAAAAGAACCCACTCAGGCATAACTACCTTGATGTCCCCTGCTTTCCTCCCTCCCACTATTCTCCTCTCATTGACTTCACCACAAGCAACTCTTCAAACCTATCTCACATCTTCTGCACATGTCATTCATGATCACAAATCCGGAAGTGGCGGCGCTGGGAACGGCTGCGGCTCGCCTGCAGTCCGTTTGTCTTTTACTTTTTTGTGTTGTTTTTTTTCGTTTTGTCTAGTTATGTTTTTGGTTTTTAGGCTGTGTTTATGTGGGGAGGGGGGTGTGGGGTGAAACGGGGGCTGCTGTCACTCCCTTCGGGGGAATACGACCTTTTTGTCGTATCCCCCTTCTCTGCCTCCGTCTACGCTGAGGCCTAGCGGAGCCGGCGACCTCGGGACTCTGGAGGCAGCTGACAGGACTCGTCCTGGGCTCGCTCCCGGCCCAGCCCGGGATGGAACGGTGCTCCCGTGAGAGCGGCATGGTGAGGGGCTGGAGTGGCCCAGCCCGAGGGAGGAATGGCACTCCCGTCGGAGTGGCCCAGCCCGAGGGTGGAACGGTACTCCCGTCGGAGTGGCCCAGCCCGAGGGAGGAACGGCACTCCCGTCGGAGTGGCCCAGCCCGAAGGTGGAACGGTACTCACGTGAGGGCGATCCGGTCCGGGGGCTGGGACGGTGCTCCGGTGGCTGGGACGACGTTCTGGCGGCGGTGTCCAGAGTCCTGGGTTCAGCCGCGGGCCGGCGGCTGCGTGTGCTGGACTGGAGGTGCGGCGGCTTCGACCACCCCGGGCCGCAGTGTTTGAACCGGCCCGTTCGCGGGGTTCGGTGAGTTGTGGGACTGTTTGTACCATCGCCCGTGGGGAATCGCCTCAGCGCAATGGGAGAAGAGGAGGGAAGAGACTGCAGCTAAGATTTTTGCCTCCACCACAGAGGAGGTGTTTGGAGGACTCACTGTGGTGGATGTTAATTTGTGTTTATTGTTGTTTATTATTGTATCATTGTATGTATGACTGCAGGCACGAAATTTCGTTCAGGCCGTAAGGTCTGAATGACAATAAAGGAAATTCAATTCAATTCAATTCAATTCAATTCAATTCATGTCTTCATGCTTTGTTCCAACCATTTGCCTGTCTAACCCCCCCATCTATATCTGCCTTGTACTTGCCATGCTTTGTCCCACCAGAGGGCGTAAATCGCTATTAAAACATGAGGGGGGACAATTTCTTGTCTTCCGCAATAATTTCCAATATTTTCAATCTCGATATCTGCACGGCCAATGTTCACCAAGCACTTTAGCTGTTGTTGTCCCTTCAGCTCCCGCTTCTCTTTACCTTCATTTCTCTTCACTTTTGGAATTCTGAAGTAGGATAGATGTCTCTCACGGTTGCCCCAACTTCCACAATTATTTGCAGCACAGAAAATCACTATTTTGGCGGTTTTTAACAGGGAGGAAAGTATGCGTTTTGGGCATTAATAACATATACCGGAAGCTGCGATGTCCTCCAGATGGATTGAGCAGTTCCGTTCGTCAAGCCCTTTCACCCGGAGACCTTACGTGCAACCCCCCTATATACACACACAGACTCTCAGACACAAACTCACACACAGACACACACATACAGCCACACACACACAGACTCTCACACTCACACACACAGACTCACACACACACACACTCTCACACACACACACTCACACACACAGACACACACAGACTCACACAGACTCACACACACACACAAACTCACACACACAGACACACAGGCACACAGATGCACAGACGCACAGGCACACACAGGCACACACACTCACCCACACAGGCACACACAGACTCACACACACACATCCAGACACACACAGACTCACACACACGCACACACACACACACACACACAGAGGTTGAGAAGGAGTTTCTTCCCAGAGGCAATTCGAACTGTAAATGCCTATCTCACCAGGGACTAACTCTACTGAACGTTTTTCCTTCCATTATTTATTATGTAAAAGAATATGTGTGTTATGATTGTGTTTATAATTTATTTGGGTGTTTTGTTGTTTGTCTTTTGCACAAAAGTCCGCGAGCATTGCCACTTTCATTTCACTGCACATCTCGTATGTGTATGTGACAAATAAACTTGACTTGACTTGACTTGACTTGACTTGACTTGACACACACACACACAACTTTGGAGGCTTCGACCATGGGCCCTGTGGACAATAACATCGGGAGCTGACCTGGTTGGTGACCGACTCCGAACTCCAGCAACAGCAGCTTCATCCGCCCCGAATCGTGGAGCTTGAATCGTCCCGTTCACGGGGCCTTTCATCGGCCGGCGGGAGCTTCAACATCGGGAGCCTCGATTGCCTCGATGTAGCAGTTTGATTTTAAGCCGCGCTGGGCGATAAAAGGCCCTTAGAAAGCATCTGATACCCGCCTGAATCTTTCAAAAACTACAATGCCAAAATAACACAAACAAATAAAACTGAAGCAAATAAAGGCAAACAGAAGAACCAACTTTGGAAGGGGAAGAGATAGAGAGATGGGAAAACATACTAAATAAGGTGAGTGAGAGACCTGCAAGCCAGCCAGTAAACCCGTTTGACTGGATTTCTTAATGACCTGACCCATTTAAATCCAATACCCGTTTAAATCTTTCCCATCCACCAAGACACCCAATTAAATTCAAATGATAATTGTACCCGCATCAGACAGCTTTGGAAGGTCAAAACACAACTGGTGACACAGCGTGTTAATACGGTGTTAATAGGAACATTTAACAAGCGCTTAATAGTGGCACCCCCATTGTCTCGCAGAAAGCGGAGATTTTAATAGGTTTTTTTTCACCGAATTTCAAAATCCGGATTTCAAAACATGGGGGTGTTGTCCCCCACCTCTCAAAACATGGGGGGGGGGGTGTCCCCCTGTCCCCCCTCCATCCAGGATTTCCACCCATGGTCCTGCCTCTCCCCTTTCAAGCTTCCTTCTCCCCTCCTCACTCGCTTTCCCCCACAATCAGTCTGAAGAAGGGTCTCAATCTAAAATGTCACCCATCCATGTTCCCCAGAGATGCTGCCTGGCCTGCTGAGTTATTTCCAGCACCGTGATGGTCTGATGATCTTAGTGAATGGGAAAGAGTCTCTGTTCCTTATTTCTGCTGGGCGGGTTAATTTACTAAATAGAGCGTCGTCTCAGATCCATGAAGTGCGCGTCCTGTGCTATCTGAGAGCACTAGGGTACTCCCCATGTGTCTTCTGCACAGTCACAAGTGAGAAGAGATTCACCAGAATATTAGATGAACCTGCAGTCTTGAGTTGTAGGGAGAGGTTGAATAGGCTGACATTTTGTCCTTCGGATCGTAGGAGGCTGAGTGGCATAGGAGGCTGAGGGGTGACCTTATTGATGGGTGCAAGATCATGAGGGGCATGTATAAAGTGAATGCTCACAATCCTTTTCCCCAGGACCGAGCATTCTAAAACTAGAGGGCACCTTCTTAAGGTGAGAGGGGAAAAGCAACCTTTTCAATTAAAGAGTGGTCTGTATCCAGAATGTGCTGCCAGAGGAAGCAAGAGATGTGGACACAATTACAAAGTTTAAAAGACATTTGGGCAAATGTATGGATAGGAAGAGATGGGCCAAATGCAGGTACATGAGATCAGTCCAACATTAGAAAAAATAGGTGCAGGAGTAGGCCATTCAGCCCTTCGAGCCAGCACCGCCATTCAATATGATCATGGCTGATCATCCAAAACCAGTACCCCGATCCTGCTTTCACCCCATATCCCCTAATTCCGATAGCCCTAAGAGCTAAATCGAACTCTCTCTTGAAAACATATTGCAGCTCGGTTGACATGGCCAAAGTGGGCTGAAGGGCCTGTTCCCATGCTATACAGATCTATGACTCTGTGTGTCTAAATGCAGGAAGAGTCATCAGCTGGAGATGCTGGAGCTCTAGGTTTCAGTGCTACCCTGTCACCATGGTTCATAGATGAGCATGTTTCATTCCCTATCAGTCGGAGAGCATTTCTGTGGTAATTACATTAGACGTAGTAATATTATGGAAAGAGACAAAGATAAAATATGAGTACTGTTCTAAATTGGGCATGGCCAATTTAGCTACGCTGAGAAATGGTTCAGCCAAGCCGGCCTGGAAGCAGCTTCTTTAAATAAATCATTCTCAGCATTGAGAGGCTTTTAATAAAAAGAGATTGGAAGTGTTTAAGGGAAGCAAGTTCCCAGAAAGAAGACAGGTGGGACAGCCAAATCTAGGGCTGCCAGAATATCACTGTACACAAAGGTTAAGTAAAGCAAAAGAAGGAAAGCTTATGTGAGACATCGAGAGCAGCATACAGCAGAAAATCTAGACCAGACGGATAGGGTAGAACTGGGGCCGTGGAGTGAAGATGAGGGAGTGGGGGTCCTGAAATCATTGAAGAGACAAAGGGCATGTGAGGTGTCTTAGACATAGGTAGGGAGGGATTGGACCAAGGGGGTTGGATGGATTCGAGGTATGTGGAAATCAAGTCAGTGGGACATGAGCAAGCAGAATGGGACTGCCAGGGCAGTTCTGTTTGTGGATTTTGGGGAGAAGATAAAACCGGGCCGTGCGGGGCTGGGAGACGATAAGGTTGGAGGTTTTGGAGGGCAGAGAGCTGGAATTGATTAAATCAGAAATGGTCTGTGAGATTATGGTCCGGTGCTCATCCGTAGGGTCATGGTCCAAGAATAGGTCGGAGGAGGTGTCCGAGAGCTGGCACCTGGCCTCAGCCCAGTAGAGGTCAGCACACCAAATGACCACAGCATCTCCCTTGTCGGCGAGTTTGATGATAATGCCGGGGTTACAGCAGAGAGAGCAGAGGGCTGTACGTTCAGAGGTTAGAGTAGGTAAGGAGAGTGGAAAAGTTGAGATGGTTGATGTCATGCCGGCAGTTAGAAATAAAAAGGTCTAGAGAGGGTAGAAGGCCTTCCGGGGGAGTCTGAAAAAGGGTCTCGACCCAAAACGTCACCCATTCCTTCTATCCAGAGATGCTGCCTGAGTTAAACCAGCATTTTGTGTCTATCTTTGGAAAGGGTAGAACCTAGATGGGCAACTAGGAAAGCAAATAGAGGGGAAGAAATGTACTTCCTTATGTAAAATGAAGGAAATCTAAATATGTTCCATGGTTTTATCAAAAATCAAAAGGAAAACTAAGGAAAAAGTTAGGACTACCAATAACCAAAATGAGTGATATTAGAAAATGCAATAAAGATACCTAATAAATTATTTGAGGTTGGTTCCACTAATGATGCATCGTTTGCCATTAAGGAGGGCAAGACTGAAATGTTTGTGTTACAACTTTGCACCATTCTGTTGTTTTGTGCTCACCATCAAATATATTGTTGTATTTATCACAACTGTATATATACTGTTTATTCTGTAAAGTTTAATGTGAACATGAATTCCTTTGCATACTGGTTTAGTTTAGTTTTGTTTAGACTGTTTCCAGTCATACTCTGTTTTTTTCCCCACAAAATTAAACCTGACGCTGAACTTTTACCAGCATTTTCTGCTTATATTTTAGGTTTTCAGCACCTGTAGTTTTTTTTATTTCCAATTATTATGAGGTGCAACAAGTTTAAAAGTTGATCAGTTGCCAGCTAATATATCTAAGGCCATTGGAAATGTTGGAAGTGTCAGAGGAGACGGGCCAAATGCAGGTATATGAGATCAGTCCAATATTAGAAACAATAGGTGCAGGAATAGGCCATTCAGCCCTTCGAGCCCTTTGAGCCCTTCGAGCCAGCACTGCCATTCAATATGATTATAGCTGATCATTCAAAACCAATACTTCCTGCTTTTGCCAGAGAAGTGAAGGACAGATGACATGGTAAAAAAGGCATATGGCATGCTTGCTTCATTGGTCAAGGCATTGAATATAAGAGTCAATAGGTCATGATACAGCTTTATGGGACTCTTTGGTAGTCTGCATTTGTACCAATGCAGGAAGGATGTGGAGGCTTTGGAAAGGGTGCAGAGGAGGTTTACCAGAATGATGTCTGGACTAGAGGGTATTAGCTGCAGGGAGAGGTTTGACCCACTTGGATTGTTTTCTCTGGTACGCTGGAGGTTGAGGGATGACTTCTATGAAGTGTTAAATTATGAGAGGCATAGATAGGGTAGAGGGCCTGATCCTTTCTCCCAGGGTGGAGATATCAAATACTAGAGGGCTTACAGTAGTTTTAAGGTGAGAGGGGCAAAGTTTAAAAGAGATGTGCAAAGAAATGTTTTTACACGGTGGGTCACTGCCAAAGGTGGTGGTGGAGGCAGATATGATAATGTCATTTAATAGGCTTTTGGATATGGACGTGGATATGGAATAAATTCAGACAGATAAGAGTTTGTCTTGGCATTATATTTGGCACAAACATTTTGGGCCAAATGACTTGCTTCTGAGCTGTGCTCACCTATGTTCTACATACAGTCATTTAAAAGAAAAGTTGTAATAGACCTAGTAATTACGAGGTGGGTAGTAGTGGACATATTGTTGGAATCCAATCTAAGAAATAGGATATTCCCTCATTTGGAAAGGCAAGGAGTAATCAGAAAGTGATCATGAGTTTCTCAAGGGAAAGTCATATCTGAAGAAATTGCCTTCCTGGGAGGCAACTTTCTAAAGCCGAAAGTGGGTAGATATATGATACAATCTGACAGCGAAAGTGGTAGAGATGAATACGATTAATACATTTAAAAGATACATTTCAATAGTTACATGGATGGTGAAGGTTCAGATGGATATTGGGGCAAACACATGCAATTGGGACTACCTCAGGTACACATATTGATGTAAACATCAGGTACACATATCTCTGGGTCACCCTCTCCCCCCTAACTCTCATATTGTGTCTCCCTCTCCCCAGACTCTCAATCTGAAGAAGGATCTCGACCCAAAACATCACCGATTCCTTCTCTCCAGAATTGCTGCCTGTCCCAGCTGAGTTACTCCAGCATTTTGTGTCTATCTTCAGCATAAACCAGCATCTGCAGTTCCCTCTGGCAAACATCTTGATTGAATGGGCCAAAGCGCATATTTATGTGCAGTAAAACTCCATGGCTTTGAAATAAATTGTAAAAGCATTATAGGGAGAGGAATAGAACCCTTTTTTTTCACCCACAGTGGTGTAGTAATCTGGAACCAGAAAGTGTTGTGGAGGCAGAAACCCAAATCAAATGAAACAATATTTGAAGACGCAAAATGCTGGAGTAACTTAGCGGGACAGGCAGCATCTTTGGAGAGATGGAATGGGTGACGTTTCAGGTCGAGATACTTCTTCAGACGATGCATGGTCTCAATTCGAAACATCACCCATTCCTTCTCTCTCGAGATACTGTCCCGCTGGGTTACTCCAGCGTTTTGTGTCTGCATACAAAAGTAACATCCCTTTGTCTTTCAAGAATCTGGCATATTTGAAATACATGTTCCTGGGTGGGATTGCAAGATGACCCTGGAGGATTGTAGCTGGCAGCTGTGAATCTGTGTGATTGAGGTGACTGACTGATTTTTTTTGCATTGTGTCAGTAACAGGCAGCATGCAGGTGATGAGTAAATGGGATGATGGATAACATCCTGAATCAGAGGGAGAGTCTGGGCCAATAGGAGAGAAAAGAGAAGGGGATGAGATTGGAAATAGAAAAAAAAAAGAAGATTGCAGTGCTCAATAAAGAGAAAAATATGAGAAGGATCAGTATTTTTTCTTGAGGTCATGCCAGATAACGCAGAGAACAGCTGGGCTGATGGTATATTCGATGTGCAGTAGATATGTGGGCAACGGATGTGAGGCCAAATAAGTAGTTATATTGAAGCTGCAATGATTATGAATGCTTTGAGTTTTGGTAACGATGGAAATAGATGTTAGATGTGGAGAGGATGTTTCCACTGGTGGAAGAGTCCAGAACCAGAGGCCATTGCCTTAGAATAAAAGGACGTACCTTCAGATAGCGTTTGACGGCACTGGGCCCATATTCGCTGGAATTTGTAAGAATGAGGGGGGACCTCATTGAAATGTACATAATAGTGAAAGGCTTGGATAGAGTGGATGTGGAGAGGATGTTTCCACTAGTGGGAGGGTCTGGGACTAGAGGTCACAGCCTCAGAATTAAAGGACGTTCTTTTAGGAAGGAAATTTTGAGGAATTTCTTCAGTCAGAGAGCGGTGAATCTGTGGAATTCATTGCCACAGACGGCAATGGAGGCCAAGACAATGGATATTTTTAAGGCAGAGTTTGACAGATTCTTGATTAGTATGGCTGTCACGGGTTATGGGGAGAAGGCAGGAGAATGGGGTTGAGAGGGAAAGATAGATCAGCCAAAATTGAATTGACAAAGTAGACAATGGGCCAAATAGCCTAATCCCAGTCTTATAATTCATAAACGTATGAAAGGTGAAAAATGGAAGAACAGGCAATTAAGGAGGATCAGCAATAAGAGATAACAAATGGCCTTGTAGTTCTTTTTTCCCATGTTGGAACTGGAGGAGACATGAATAATGTTGGAGTTGATGTGAATATGTGAAACAAAAATGATTAACTGTTCACAAATGGACCTGTTGTGAATTGAGACTAACTTGGCAGAGTTTGGAGTAGTCATGATGTGAAGGCCAATAATTGCAAAGGTGCTCACAGTGAACCTGAAGTTACAAAAGGTAAGGATTCAAGAGTAGTATAGTATAGTAGTATAGTATAATATATCTTTATTGTCATTTTCCTGAGTACTCACATACCCAGAGGAAACAAAAAAACATTGCTCAACCAGTGTCCATTCAGTGTGCAGTAAAAAATAAATAGAAATAAAAATACATATATCATGAACAAATTAAACACGCTACTCTCTACTAAACATCAACAGGCGTTCCGATCGGCAATGGCACGACAGTGGCTCTGCTGCAGTGAGTCCAGGTTGGTGGTTGGTGCGCGGTACTTTGGCAGGGGGCAAAGTCCGTTTATCAGTCTTATAGCTTGCGGGAAGAAGCTGAGGAGCATCCTGCTGGTTTTGCAGCTAATGCTCCTGTACCTCTTCTCAGATGGCAGGATGGAGAATATGTGATGCGATGGGTGGTAGGGGTCTTTGATAATGGAGAAGGCTCTGCTGGTACATCTCTTCCTGTATATGTCCAGCAGGAAAGGGAGTGGAGCACCAATAATCCTGCTTGTGGTCTTCACAATCCTGTCTAGTTGGTGCCGTTCGTACGCCTTGCAGCTCCCGAACCAGGAAGTGATGCCGTAGGTTAATGTGCTCTCGATTGTCCCCCTATAAAAAGTTCGTAGGTGTGTAGTGGGGAGACCTGCTTTACGTAGTCTTCGGAGAGGGTGTAGTCGCTGCTGGGCTCTCTTGACCAGTGCTGTGGTGTTGGTCGTGGACGTCAGGTCATCTGACAGGTGGAGTCCTAGGAACTTCACGCTGCTGACCAGTTAGATATACAGTAATTCATAGGGCTAATGGAATCAAGGGGATATGGGGAGAAAGCGGGAACGCGATACTAATTCTGGATGATTAGCCATGATCATATTGAACGGTTTTGCTGGCTCGAAGGACCGAATGGCCTACTGCTGCACATATTTTCTATGTTTCTAAGTAATATCATCTGAAAAAGATGAAACAATATTTAGGTATGTTTTGGTCAAGAAAAGCGAAGGCAAAAGCAAGTGGACAGTAGGTTGATAAAGAAAAATTAGTAAAGAATTCCCTGAGGGAAATATTGTGCAGGAAGAAAGAATCGGGATCTTGAAGAAGAGTGGGAAAAATGTTCAGATTAAGGCATCAAAACGACTGTTTATTGAATATTAAATATTAAGAAGCTAATTTACCATCCCATTTACAGTTCTGACGTGTAAAAATGTCATACTTTTTTCTAAACAAATGCTGTACATTTCTAGCAGGTCTCCTTTTTTTTAACAAGTGTTGCTGTTCAACCTTTAAAGCAATCATGAATTCATGCAATTCAATTATTTTCTTGAGTGGACTTGCACATGAACACGTTAACACGTTTTACTTTGGATCACGTCCAGAGATGGTGATGGCAGAGTTCCGTATGACAAGCAGGAATTTACTATTAAATACGGTTGCTGTAAATAAAATAACTTAAGCGCCAACAGCAAGCAGTTACGCAATTGGTCTGGTGATACGTATACATTTGTGTCCAGTTATATATCCGTGGAAGTATACATGAAGAATAGGATTTTCATGCTCTCAATTTATTAAATGGGAAAGTACAGCTGTATCTGTTAGTTATTTCCGTTGTCTAACAATACCCTCCAATGCTTCACTGAAAGAATGTTTGTTTGTTTTTTGATGAAAAGGCAAACAGCATAAAATCTGTAAGTTTATAATGTGAAAGAAGGCCCAAAATTTAAAGGATTATTCTTGGAAAGGTAGGTTGTATTGCACTTCATGTTAGACATTGCCATGCTGGGCTTTATGCTCTGGGCCCAGTATTTAGTTTGAATTTCTGTGGCAAATTCAAAGCGGAGTTTGTAGCTGAATGGCTGCGGGTCTGAGCTCCTTCAAGCTCCTTAAGGGCCTGTCCCACTTACGCGACCTTGGCTCGCAAATTACGCGACCTCGTGGTTGCTTAAGGCGTATGGACTCCGTATGGCTGTGCGGGGCCGGTCCCACTTAGAAGCGCCGAGGGGTATGTAGTTGTGCGGGGCTGGTCTCGACATCGCGCGGGGCTCTGAAATTCCTGCAGTGACCAAAATCTTTGCACGCCAAGGTAGGAGAACTGGGAACGGGGAGGGGATGGAATCTGAATCAGTCTGAAGAAGGGTTTCGACCCGAAACGTCACACATTCCTTCTCTCCAGAGATGCGTACGCATGCAGGTGCATTGCGGTCGTATGCAACGTCTTGACGTTGTACGCAGCATCTTGACGGTGTACGCCTAGCGGGACCTCCGCTTCCAAACGCATGCAATCGTATGCAAATGGGACAGGCCCTTAAGGAAGTCTCTCTGACAAAGAATAGATCATCAAAGCAAGAGCCCCCACTTCACTCCAGCAGGAGCCTGATAAAGCGAGTGACGGAGAAGGTTTGGACATGGACATCAGGATTCTAGGGAAAGATTCCAACTTCAAAGGAAGATCATGTTATGAGTAGGAAGGAACTGCAGATGCTGGTTTAAACCAAAGATAGACACAAAATGCTGGAGTAACTCAGCGGGACAGGCAGCATCTCTGGAGATAAGGAATGTGTGACGTTTCGGGTCGAGACCCTTCTTCAGGCTGATTCAGATTCCATCCCCTCCCCGTTCCCAGTTCTCCTACCCATCTTATTGTCCTGCCTACATTTTATCTCTGTACCGACCACTCCCCTGGCATCAGTCAGAAGAAGGGTCTCGACCCAAAACGTCACCCATTCCTATTCTCCTGAGATGCTGCCTGTCCCGCTGAATTACTCCAACTTTTTATGTCTATCATGTTATGAGTGCTATCATCCTGTGATTTAGGTCAGTGTCAATCCTATTTTGTTCATGACATTTATAATGGCTACACGTGTGGGTTTAAACTAAATAGTGGGGGGGAGGGATTGACAAATTGGGAGTATAAAGATGGTGTTGAAGGGGAAGTGAGTGCAGGAAAAATTACAAAAGATTCTTAAAATAATGGGAAGGAAAGTTCGAGAAGGGATAAGAGAGTAAGGTCAGGGCCAATTGCGAGCGGTGAGAGGAGGGACATGAATACGGAGGTCAAAGTGTTGTATATGAATGCGTGAAGTATAAGGAATAAAGTGAACAAGCTTGAGGCTCAGTTAAAAACTGGCAAGTATGATGTTGTGGGAATTACAGAGACATGGCTGCAAGAGGATCAGGGCTGGGAACTGAATATTCAAGGGTATACGTCCTATCGAAAAGACAGACAGATGGGCAGAGGGGGTGGGGTAGCTCTGTTGGTGAGGAATGAAATTCAGTCCCTTGAAAGGGGTGACATTGAAACAGGAGATGTGGAGTCAGTATGGATAGAACTTTGGGTGAAAAGAACCTAAAGACTTATCTACAGGCCCCCAAACAGTAGCCTGGACATAGGGTGCAAGTTGAATCTGTAGGTAAAATTGGCATGTAGCAAAGGTAATGCTGTGGTTGTTTTGGGAGATTTCAACATGTAGGCAGACTGGGAAAACCAGGTTGGTACTGGACCCCAAGAAAGGGAGTTTGTAGAGTACCTTTGTGATGGATTCTTCGAGCAGCTTGTATTGGAGCCTATCAGGGAGAAGGCAATTCTGGAACTTGAGGTTAATGAGCCATTAGGAGGTAGTGACCATAATATGGTCAGGTTTAATCTACAATTGGAGAGGGAGAAGGGTAGATCAGAGGTGTCAGTGTTACAGTTGAATAAAGGAGACTATGGGGCCATGAGGGAGGAGCTGGCCAAAGTTGACTGGAGAGATACACAAGCAGGGATGACAGTGGAACAACAATGGCAGGTATTTCTATGAACAATACAGAAGGTGCAGGATCAGTTCATTCCAAGGAGGAAGAAAGATTCCAAGTGGAGTAAGGGATGACCGTGGCTAACATGGGACATCAGGGACACTATAAAAATAAAAGAGAAGTACAATGTAGCAAAGATGAGCGGGAAGCAAGAGGATTGGGTAATGTTTAAAGAGCAACAGAAGATAACTAAAAAGACTTTACGTGGAGAAAAGATGAGCTATAAAGGTAAGCTAGCCAAGAATATATAGTAAAAGCTTCTTTAGGTATGTGAAGAGGAAAAAATTAGTTAAGAACAAAGTTGGACCCTTGAAGACCGAAAAAGGTGAATTTATTAGGGGAACAAGGAAATGGCAGATGAGTTGAACAGGTACTTTGGATCCGTCTTCACTAAGGAGAACACAAACAATCTTCCTGATATATTAGTGGCCAGAGGATCTATGGTGACGGAAGAACTGAAGGAAATCCACATCAGGCAGGAAATGGTGTTGGGTAGACCGAAGGCTGATAAATCCCCAGGGCCTGATGGTCTGCATCCCAGGGAAATTAAGGAAGTGGCTCTAAAAATCGTGGATGCATGGGTGATAATTTTTGAATGTTCTATAGACTCAGGATCAGTTCCTGTGGATTGGAGGGTAGCTAATGTTATCCCACTTTTTAAGAAAGGCGGGAGAGAGAAAACAGGGAATTATAGACCAGTTAGCCTGACATCGGTGGTGGGGAAGATGCTGGAGAATTATAAAAGATGAAATAGCCAAACATTTGGATAGCAGTAATAGGGTCGGTCCGATGCAGCATGGATGGATGAAAGTATTCAAAGTAACATTAGCAAATTTGCAGATGACACAAAGCTGGGTGGCAGTGTGAACTGTGAGGAAGATGCTATGAGAATGCAGGGTGACTTGGTCAGGTTGGGGGAGTGGGCAGATGCATGGCCGATGAAGTTTAATGTGGATAAATGTGAGGTTATCCACTTTGGTAGCAAAAACAGGAAGGCAGATTACTATCTAAATGGCGTAAACTTGGGAAAAGGGGAAGTACAACGGTCCTTGTTCATCAGTCTATGAAAGTAAGCATGCAGGTACAGCAGGCAGTGAAGAAAGTGAATGGCATGTTGGCCTTTATAACAAGAGGAGTCGAATATAGGAGCAAGGAAGTCCTTCTGCAGTTGTACAGAGCCCTAATGAGACCACACCTGGAGTATTGTGTGCAGTTTTGGTCCCCTAATTTGAGAAAGAACATTCTTGCTACTGAGGGAGTGCAGCGTAGGTTTACAAGATTAATTCCCGGGATGGAGGGACTGTCATATGCGGAGAGAATTGAGCGGCTATGCTTGTAAACTCTGGAGTTTAGAAGGTTGAGAGGGGATCTTATTGAAACATATAAGATTGTTAAGGGTTTGGACACGCTAGAGGCAGGAAACAAGTTCCCGATGTTGGCGGAGTCCAGAACCAGGGGCCACAGTTTAAGAATAAGGGGTAAGCCATTTAGAACGGAGACGAGGAAACACTTTTTCTCACAGACAGTTGTGAGTCTGTGGAATTCTCTGCCTCAGAGGATGGTGGAGGCCGGTTCTCAAGAGAGAGCTAGATAGGGCTCTTAAAGATAGTGGAGTCAGGGGATATGGGGAGAAGGCAGGAACGGGGTACTGATTGGAGATGATCAGCCATGATCACATTGAATGGCGGTGTTGGCTCGAAGGGCCGAATGGCCTACTCCTGCACCTATTGTCTATTGTCTATTGTCTATTTATATGAATTCAGTCACAAACGTGTAAGACCCTATAACTTGTCCTTTACCTCTTGGTAAGGGCCTATCCTACACATTAGAATGTTCAGGCCATATATTTAGCATTGTATAGAGATAATAACAGTTCATGAAAGGTTTAATTTCCTCACAGCTATTTGAATAGTTTATCTGAGTTAGATTGTCAACCTTTATGCAAATTTCTCTTGTGTAGGAAGGAACTGCAGATGCTGGTTTACACCAAAGATATACACAAAATGCTGGAGTAACTCAGCGGGACAGGCAGCATCTCTGGAGGGACGGAATGGGTGATGTTTCGGGTCGAGACCCTTCTTCAGACTGAGAGTCAGGGGAGAGGGAAACCAGATATATGGTTCTAGTTGGTTGATCTTAACCTTTGTTTAGAGCGAAGAAATAGATTTTTTGAGAGTAATGTGGCTCTCGAGGATGAAAACAGAAAAGGCTTTTTTTTCCTCAAAATTTGATGATTAAAGAGAACCCTATTAGGAACAGGAAGATGAATCGGATCAATGATGAGTGAGTTCAGGGATACCAGTATGCACATCATTGGCATACCACAGCTCATACTGGATCCCATCATTGCAGTCTTGGTGGCGCAGCAGTAGATTTGCTGCCTTACAGCAAAAATGCAGCGCCAGAGACCCGGGTTCGATCCCGACTACAGCTGCTGTCTGTATGGAGTTTGTACGTTCTCCCCGTGATCCGGGTGGGTTTTCTCCACAGAATGATAGAACTTAACATAAACATCCACATTTAATACATCCACGTTGCCATATCCACAGGCAATAAAGTTCAGACGGTCTTCCTTCTTTTGTTCACCCTGTGTTTGGGGCCTTGACCCTCTGCAATCACCACTATGGACGGCCCGATGTAACAGCCCTCTCGTTGGGATGATCGAAGCTCCAACGTCAGGATGGATGGAACACTTTGTACGTTTGGATCTCATTGCATAATTATGGCGGTGCAGAACTAGTACAATGTAGATTTCAGTTTGCCGTGTTCTTTTGTCAAATTGGAGCCATCTGCTTCTCGTATACCCTCCGGCTGCATGAACTTGTGGAGACGATCACAAAGACAAAATCCTTCCCAGCTGGTTTTCAGAACACTCTAGTCTCATATAAGAAATAAGAAGGTAAATACTTCCTAGGAGCAGAGACCAGTTGGCACAATATAGTAATACTGACCTTTTACCTTGTAAATGTGGATTCCATTCTGGGCTAATGAAATAAAATCTCCCCCGCCATTATTATAGTTGCATGTTTCCAGATGTAGGGAAGAGCCCCCTACAGAGCGTGGGCTTTTAGCCACCTGTAAGTTAGAGCAAAGCGGGTCATCCTTTGCAAGGTCATGACTGCTTTGTCAAAGCGGCATGCCTGTGGGTTTCTGGAGCATGGTTGGCCTACAGTAAATGGAGGGTGGTACTGTACCTGGTCTAGGAGCACCAGCTTCTGGTGTTATACTCCAAAAGTTCCCCGTTTCTTCAGTTCAGCTCAGTTCAGATACAGTTTCTTGTATATTGTGTTTTATGACTGTTGGCAGACCAATTTCCCTCCTGGGATAAATAAATTTCAATCGTATCTTATTCTATCGTATTGTAGCAGTGAACTATCCTGCTCTGGATGAAATTGAACTAGTTCTTTTTGCCCAACCATAATTATGCAATAATATCTGGCGATCCAAACGTACAAAGTGTATAATGCACTATAGGTTTCAACACTTGTAGGAAGGAGCTGCAGATGCTGGTTTAAACTGAAGCTAGACTCAAAAAGCTGGAGTAACTAAGGTCTGAAGAAAGGTCTTGACCTGAAATATCACCTATTGCCACAGAAGGCTGTGGAGGCCAAGTGAGTGGATATTTTTAAGGTAGAGATAGATAGATTTTTGATTAGTACGGGTGTCAGAGGTTATTGGGAGAAGGTGGGAGAATGGGGTTAGGAGGGAGAGATAGATCACCCATCATTGTTGGGCCAAATGGCCTAATTCTACTCCTATCACTTATGACCTATTCCATTTCTCCAGATATGTTGTCTGACCTTTTGAGTTATTCCAGTTTTTTTATGTCTCTTAGGCTTCCAAATTTGGTACACAGTTGGAAGCTGGTATTTCTATATATCTTATGTAACAGTAATTTAAAAAATAAATGGTGCTAGGATCTGGTAACGGGGTATGAAAAATATGGTTGGTATATCCCTTTTTGTGGAGTTTTTTATAATAGCGATTGTTTCTATTTCTTTCTTTTCTAGGGTCTATTTCTTAACTTTCTTCTCTAACTCTCTTTCTAATGGGCTTTCTTTTCCCAACACTTTCTTGCACTATGACGACTCTTTCTCACTTTCCTTATTTCTTTTAATTCTATCTTTCCTAAAGCTCAAAAAATGAAGGGGTACAACAAATGTAATAAGATATATGTGGTGTGTATTACTGTAACTTATTGTACTTCTAATAAAAACAAAAAAAAACAAATGATAGGCGTTTCATGTCATCCTTTGTTCTCTAATTACATGCCACATGACAATACTGCATGATCGAAAATCAAGGCCATTGCTTTGAATTTTTATGGAAGCATAGTCATACCTATGGAATTCAATAGCAGAAAGCCAACGAAGGTTCCAGAATCCTACATAGTAATAATAGAATACAAATCATGAGAATCCATTTGAGAAAACTAAGCCATTTACACATCTACCTCACAAGTAGAGGAGCGATTATATGGTTGAGATTTGGAACACTCTCCTTGATACAATGCAAGGACATGGACTTATTAGAAACATTTAAAGAAGAAGGAATACACATTGAAGCAAATATTGCAAGGTTATGGGGAAGAGCTTCTAGAAACATGCAAGACCTGTACATGTGCATGACATGGTAGATGTTGAGATGATTCCATTTTTGGGTGATGGGCAACGATTAATTAAGACTAAGATTAATTGGAAATCCTTTTCAAAGAGGTTGGTGTATCATAGGAGCATTGTGAATGCAGGATCGCTGAAAGCATTAAAGGAGCACGCTGATAAATAAATGAAAGATTGGGAAATTAGGACCTAGAGAACTAGCAGGGAAGAGGAGTTGAGACTTGGGGTAGATCGACCATGATTATATTAGACGCAGGGCAGGCTTGATGTTGTCTTCTTTTGCTCCCACGTTTAGTTTAGTTTGGAGATACAGTGTGGAAACAGGCCCTTCGGCCCACTGAGTCTGTACCAACCAGTGATCCCCACACACCAGGGACAATTTACACTTATACCAAGCTAATTAACATACAAACCTGTGCGTCTTTGGAGTGTGGGAAGAAATCGAAGATCTCGGAGAAAACCCATGCGGTCACCCTCTGTACAGACAGCACCTGTAGCCGGGATTGAACGCTGCAAGCACTGTAAGGCAGCAACTCAACCTCTGCGCCATCATTCCGCCCTTGTGTATGAACGTTCTTGTGTATGAATGGAACTACCTAGATTCCTCTTCAAGTGATTTCATGGTCAGAATAAAGGAGTAAAGGGCCTGTCCCACGAGCATTTGACCTGCATGCGGCGAGCGCGACCAAACCGGAAGCAGGGGCCGTGCGGAGGTCGAGTGATCCCCGTACAGGGCCTGTCCCACCAGCAGGCGGCGAGCACGACCAAACCTGAAGCGGCGGCCGCGTGGAGTTCGAGTGAGTGACGTGAAGTTCGAGTGAAGTTCGCGCATGAGGTACGGCGTCAAGACATGCATCCGGCGTCGAGATGCTGCGTATCCCCGTCGAGGCGGTGCGTACGGTGTCGAGGCGGCTGCGGGCCGGCAGCACTTTGCCACGCGGAATTTTTAAGCACGGTCAGTTTTTCGGAGCCCCGCGCGATGTCGGAACCAGCTCCGCACAACTCCATACGGCTCCGGCGATCGAAGTGGGACCGGCCTCGCGAGGTCGTACGGCTCAAGCAACCACGTTAGGTTGCGCTTGCCGCATGGAGTCGCATGCTCGTGGGACAGGCCCTTAAGAAGCAGGATCCAAGGCTGAACATCATCTGTCCATTCCTTCCACAGATGCAGCCTGACCCACTGAGCTACTCCTACACTCTGTGTTTTACTGAATGCAAGTACCGATTTGGAGACTGAGTCATCAGCATTCAACTTGTTATGCCGGCTGGCACACACTGGACAATTTTTGGCACAAAAGAGGAGCAAGAAATTTGAATTAGCCTATGAAGAGGAAACCAAAGTTGACACATTTTTATTTTCCTAAAAATGTACCAGTAGCAAGGGTCTTCAATGTGTGTTCCTTTCCTGCATACTGAACAAACATCCAATAAATGTTACTGGAATTTCATCAAGACACTGTTAAAAAATTGCATTATCAAAAAACTAGAACTCTTGACCATGTTCTTTCTCCCTTTCAATAAGGTCATGGTTGATTTGTGTCCTAACCAGCACTGTCCGCTCCTCCCCACATCAACAATCTATCCAACTCACATTCAAAATCAACCGTTGAATCTGCATCATTCCAAACTTTGACCATCTTCAATTAATTTCTCATTGTTATCATCATTACAAATTTTCACAAAATCAGTCAGTCAATAGAAGCTGAAGCAAAGCATTTCTGGCCACCCTTAAATAGAACTGCTTGAACTGATGCCTTTCTGCAGTAGGGTAATTGACCTTCAAGTACAGACTGTTGACATATGTGGCTGGGCAGACCAAACATGGATGGAGTTATTATGGATTCTCCATGTCGGCACTTGACAGGGACTGTAGCTCTTCAGTGGGAGGAAAAGATATGATTGATTCAGGGTGGCAAGGTGGTGCAGAGGGAGAATTGCTGCCTTACAGTGCTTGTAGTGTCTGAGACCCAGATTCAATCCCAACTACGGGTGCTGTCTGTGGGGAACTTGTACGTTTATAGAGGACTTGTGCTCCCTATGACTGTTTGGGGTTTCCCCGAGATCTTCGCTTTCCTCCCACACTCCAGAGACTTGCAGGTTTGTAGGTTAATTGGCTTGGTATATGTGTAAATTGTCCCCAGCATGTGTAGGACAGTGTTAGTGTGCGGGGATTCGCTGGTCGGTGCAGACTAAGGGGGCCAAAGGGCCTGTTTCCACGCAGTATCTCTAAACTTAACTAAATTGGTTTTGATCCACTGCAATTTCAAATCTGAATATTTATTTGCATTTGGAGGAAGTGCCGACATTACTACATCCATACTGCACATTTTATGAATGGGTCTTGCTAAGTAGAGCATGTAATATTAGCCAGAGTAAACACAAGTATAGCAGCTAGTTTACAGAAAATAAACACAGAGTGCTGGAGTAACTCAACGGGTGAGACACTATTTCTGGAAGACATGGATAGCCAATGTTTCAGGTCGGGACCCTTTTTAGGTCACCTATCCATGTGTGACCATCCAGAAAAGCTGCCTAACACACTAAGTAATATTAGCCAACGGGATTCCACTTTTCGGAGGACATTTCCTTCACCCAATGGTTTCAACTATTCCAATTCCATCATCCAAATCCTGCAAGGGGAGCCCCAAATGACTAGCGCTTAAACATATATTAAATATCTGTGACAACATCATTCTGCTAACAAGTTCAAGTTCACAGGTTGTAGGAGTGGAATTAGGCCATTTGGCCCATCAAGTCTACTCTGCAAGTCAATCATGGCTGATCTCGGTGTCCTAATCCCATTTTCCTGCCTACCCCCCATAACTCTTGTCACCCGTTCTAATCAAGAATTGTCTATCTCTGCCTTAAAAATATCCCTTTAATTCTGAGGCTATGACCTCTGGTCCTAGACTCTCCCACCAATGGAAACATCCTTTCCACATCAACTCTATCTATGCCTTTCATTATTCTGTAAGTTTCAATGAGGTCTCCCCTTGACCTTCTAAACTCCAGCAAGTAGAGGCCCAGTGCTGTCAAACGCTCATCATATGCTAACCCACTCATTCCTGGAATCATTCTTGTAAACCTCCTCTGGTCCTTCTCCGGAGCCAGCACATCCTTCCTCAGATATGGGGCCCAAATTTGCTCACAGTATTACAAATGCGGCCTGACCATCACCTTATAGAGCCTCAGTATTACATATCTGTTAACAAAAGGAAATGCATATGAAACATATCAATGAAATGAAAACTCAGTGATTTGGTATTTTGAAATCTTGATTCCAAGCATTCAATGATAGCAGTCCATAGCACATGAAAACAATTAATTGTTCTGTTATTTCCTGATAAAACATAGCTAAATGTTTTGAGAACATATTTATTCAAATTATAATGAGTGCAACTGAAAGAATTGAAACTTCCTCAAATATTCCAGGAACATACAAGTACTTTTGCACTGCAAATGCATTTGTTGTGGCAGCCATTTACATCTCTGGAGTTCTCTCATCTGTAAACACTCACTATAATCACATTGTTTTGTGATCACTTAAAGTCCTCAGGTGCAGCTGGATGCAATCAAATGGGTTAGTACAGTTTTCACCTCCAATTCTTGCAAGTGGAAGGAATTAGTATATTCCTTACAGTTCACAAGGAAATGATTTGGCATCACAGGGAACCCTCGCAGAAAAGAACAGGAAATTGTGGTTTAAATTGGTAATGTGCACAGCGAACAAATTAACAAGTGATAAAAGTTGTAATAATGCAGAGAAATCAAATCAGAACTATGATGTGACACTGTTTATGAAGCAACATTATTACAGAAATAATGACCTAAGCCCTTCCTAAAGAGAAAAGAAGCAGAAACGTCTGGGAACAGAAAGGATTTTTCTGTTGCTGCCCCGGCACTCTGGAACACCTTGCCGCTGCAGATCAGACAGGCCCCTTCACTGTCCATCTTTAAATCCTCCCTAAAAACTCACTTTTATTCACTGGCTTTCGACACTGGCTGAGACATTGTTCCTGTTTTAGTGCTTTTAATGTCTTTTAATTTTTTACTGTTTTTATAGTCCTGTCGTTTTAATGGTTTTAGTAGTTTGTAATAACTTTTTGTTGATTTCCCATGTACAGCACTTTGTGGTAACTGATGTTGTCTAAAAGCGCTTTATAAATAAAGTTATTATTATTATTATTATTATTATTATTTTGTGAATGGACATAAATAAAATGTCAGTGAGGAATACAGGAGAATATCAGCCAACAACATAAAGGGATGTCCCTTACAATGACATCCAGTTAATGTCCTTGTGCCCTGTAATTTACACTAAATGGAAAAGTAATATATCTGACCCCACATCTAAACTCAGAAAGTATTTTAAGCTGAATTAAAAAAGGGTGTTCTTCCACTTGATGGCAATAACTAGTTTTTTTTTAATCAGAACATCGCACTCATTGGTTTTTCTTTCGAGAATTGAAGGTTGAGAAATGATCTGGTCAAACTTGTAAAATATTAAAGAGATTTAATTAGAAAGACACAGGGGAACTAATATCTCTGATGGGGGTATTGTTCAAGGGATCGTAAAAATAGACCCATTCTATTCAGATACAAAATCTGAAAAGACTTTTGAGTCTTTTTGAGATTGAAAAAATCTTGTGCCAAACTGAGGAAAGTGCTGGGACAATTGTAGCATTGAAAACAGTGATTAATAGATTTTTCTGTTAAGAAAAGGGTAACCAAGAATTATGGAGCTTGGGCAGGCGAATGGATTTGACACACACTGTAGACATGATCTGCTTGAAAAGTGGAGTGAGCGCAATGGACTGAGTGGGCTACTCCAGTTCCTACGTTGCTAATTCGACATGTAATGCAATACGATACGATTATCTGCATGCATGCGACTTAAAATACCCCAAAAGAGATTAAAGTAGCCTTGTGCAGTTGTATAGGACCCTAGTGAGACCACACCTGGAGTATTGTGTGCAGTTTTAGTCCCCTAATTTGAGGAAGGACATTCTTGCTATTGAGGGACTGCAGCGTAGGTTTACAAAGTTAATTCCTGGGATGGCGGGCCTGTCATATGCTGAGAGAATGGAGCAGCTGGGCTTGTATACTCTGGATTTAGAAGGATGAGAGGGCATCTTATTGAAATATATAAGATTATTAAGGGTTTGGACACGCTAGAGGCAGGAAACATGTTTCCGATGTTGGGGAAGTCCAGATCCAGGGGCCACAGTTTAAGAATAAGTGGTAAGCCATCTAGAACGGGGACATGGAAACACTTTTTTGAGTTGTGAGTTTGAGAGTTGTGAGTCTGTGGAATTCTCTGCCTCAGAGGGCGGTGGAGGCAGGTTCTCTGGATACTTTCAAGAGAGAGCTTGATTGGGCTCTTAAAGATAGCAGAGTCAGGGGGTATGGGGAGAAGGAGGAACAGGGTACTGATTGGGGATGATCAGCCATGATCACACTGAATGGCGGTGCTGGCTCAAAGGGCTGAATGGCCTACTCCTGCACTTATTGTCCATTGTCTATTGTTATTCAACAGAATTTTTCAAGATTGGTCAGAGTACGTTCTTCGTAATGTTTTATGAAGCCTCTTTTCTTCGTAGAATGTTACTCCTTACACATGGAATTCTATGCAGCCACCTCATTAGAGTTGGGTCTTTACATATGTTGAACAGCTCCAGCCACAGAGGCTCCTGATGTAGTTCATGTCACAGCTTGCCCGGTCTGCTTTCCTGAATGAGATCGAATCTCACAATAAACAGCAACAGGATACAGATTGGATGCGGAGCATTATCCGAGCACAAAAAGCAGGCTAATAAGACTGCCAAAACAATTAAAGTTTTTGTGCCAGCTTCGATTTTCGCACTATCCTTTCAACATCAATTACCTTCACTCTTTGAGCATTGAGAACAAATATTATGCATCTTCAAGATTCCTGTACTTCAACAGATGGTGACAGTCAATGGTAATGACCTCAAGTAGATGAAAACTTAATTGAGAAATAAATTCAGCATTACAATAATTCCCACCTTACTTTATCACGCCTAATAACAGAAATCCACAGCCCCTAAGGTAGTTCAAGTGAATCTCCCTCTCTGCAGCTCACCGCCTTGACGTCCAATCCAGGTTATTCTATCAATCTCGTGTCAAATCATTGTCAAAAATAAATTACTGGGACATTCAATTTTTTTTTTGCTGTTATCCTTGGGCTTCAGCATGGATGATGATTTGCAGTAAGCCTCTGCAAGACAAGGAATCTGAGGAATGATTAAAAACTGTTTAAAGAAAGCTCTTCCCAGAATAACTAATATTGCATTTAAGAAGGAACTGCAGATGCTGGAAAATCGAAGGTACACAAAAAGAAAAATGCTGGAGAAACTCAGCGGGTGCAGCAGCATCTATGGAGCGAAGGAAATAGGCAACGTTTCGGGCCAAAACCTTTCTTCAGACTTCAGACTAACTAATATTGCATCTGGAGTGCAGGGTAGAATTCTATGGCATCCCATTCATTTAACAATTAATCCAAATAATATAGTAGCTTCCTGGAATGTTCAGTAAGATTTAGTTGTCTGGACAGACCAGCATTAATTCATAAATATAATACATTAAAGAATTGCTATTTATCTATTACTTTTATTATGAGTCAGTGACTTTGTTTTCCATGAATGTGTTACCAGAGTACACAGACTAGCAGTCAAGCTAATCATTGACCCTGTGTCCCTCTGAACCAAACTACCCATCATGTTAGACACAAAAAGCTGGAGTACCTCAGCGGGACAGGCAGATTCTCTGGAGAGAAGGAATGGAGACCCTTCTCCCCGACCCGAAACGTCACCTATTCCCTCTCTCCAGAGATGCTGCCCGTCCTGCTGTGTTACTCCAGATTTTTGTATCAATCTTCGGTTTAAATCAGCATCTGCAGTTCCTTCTTGCCCATCGTGTTAAATCTTCTCTTAAAAATGTTTCATGGTATCCAATGTTATTTGTAAGTTTCCTGTTCCCATCTTTGGCACCAGTTTCCTCCTAGTTCTCCAGCCTAAGATACAGCAGCTACCAAAATCTCACCCGCCCCTTCCCCTCCCTAGATGGCTTCCTTCAACTTAGGTTCCTCAATGTTAACAGCACAGCAGCCCAGCTCACAGTAACCTTGAGGTATTAGCATCACGAGGCAGCTGCATTCATGAGATAATCTATCAATTAGTAATGCACCAACTTTTCCCCCTCTCCCTAAGCAACTGCGATCAATTGGTTATAATGTTAAACTTAACATTCATTAGATGCTGAAAAAAGAAAGAAAACGCAAGAGAATATTTTCTTTGCCGATTCCTTTGTTACATTAGGTCCGTTATCAAACGTTTAATCTATATTAAACTCTGCTTTGTGGATTGTTCTAATATAAAGGCGGTTCTAAAGCAGTTCTTTGTTTCCTTGACGGCCTGGTTAACACAAGGCTACTGTTGGTGATGCTGGTTTCTCTCAGTCCAATACAACCCGTGCAAAGCTATGCTTCCCTTGGGTGGTCTCTCGTGGTTGACAATGACATTAATGATTTAGATATGAATGTATGAGGTCTGATTAGCACTTTTATAGACAACACAAAAAGCGATAATGTTGTTGATAGTGCAAAAGATAATTATAGACTATAGGATGTTATTGATCAGTTGGTAAGAGGGACAGAGCATTGGCAGATCAAGCAGAGGGTTGGCCGTATACAAGTACAAGGATCTCTGAAGATGGAAGAACAGCTAGATAAGTGAAGACAACATACAGGGTCACCATCAGTCAAAGCTTGGAATATAATTCCGGAAGTGGCGGTGCTGTTAACAGCTGCGGCTCGCCTGCAGTCCGTCTGTCTTTACTTTTTCCTGTTGTTTTTTTTGTCTTGTTTTGGTTAATTTTTAGTTTGTTTGGTTGTATTAGAGGGGGTGAAACTTGTTCTCTGTCTCTTCCTTCCAGGAAATGCGACTTTTTCGTGTCGTATCCCCCTTCTCTGCCTCCGTCTGCGCTGAGGCCTAATGGCGGAGCTGGCGGCCTCCAGCCTGCGACCGACCCCGAGGCTCCGGAGGCAGAGCCAGCCAGGACTTACCAATGAGAGGTTGGCCGTCTTTGGGGCTAAGGCAGCAGTGGCCCGACTTGCTGGTGCGGCGTTCCAGCTTTCGGCGGCAGCCTGGAGATGATGCAGCGGGGCTCGGAGCTGACACTGCGGGACCCGGAGCTGGGGCAGCAGCCTGGAGCTGGGGCGGCGGCCCGGAGCGGAGACTGCGGGACCTGGAGCGGAGACTGCGGGACCTGGAGCGGAGACTGCGGGACCTGGAGCGGAGTCTGCGGGACCCGGAGCGGAGACTGCGGGATCCAGAGCTGGGGGCGGCTGCCCGGAGCGGAGACTGCAGGACCCAGAGCTGGGGCGGTGGCCTGGAGCGGAGACTGCGGGACCCGGAGCTGGGGCGGCGGCCCGGAGCTGATGCTGTGGCGGGCCGTCTCGGAGCGGAGACGGCGTTCCAGCTTTCGGCGGCGGCGACATCACCACGAAGGTCCGCTGGACTGGAGAGCGGCATCTTCGGCCTGGATCGATCGCCTCAGCGCAGAGGGAGAACAAGGAGGGAAGAGACGGAGACTAAGACTTTGCCTCCATCACAGTGAGGATGTGCTTGGTGAACTCACCGTGGTGGATGTTTAATTTGTGTTTATTGTATGTTTTGTTATTATTGGTTCTGTGTATGACTGCAGGCAACATCATTTTGTTCAGACCAAAAGGTCTGAATGACAATAAAGGATCTATCTATCTATCTATCTATCTATAAGGGCAGAGGGGTTGTGACCCAATGTTATTGCCACAGAGATATGGTCACTATATTGCACCAGAGAGCACAGAGAGTGTATTCCCAGGATGTGGCCTGGGAGGAACTATTATGGTTATGAGACTAATAAGCTCGGTTTGTTTTAATCAGAGTGAAGATGGCTGAATGGGAACCTTTCAGAGACATACAAAATGATGAGGCGCATAGATATATAGAGAGTAGGAAACCTTTGCAAGTAGCAAGGATATCTAAAACTGTGGAGCATATGGGTTAAGTGGGTTGGAGGGGATCTGAATAAGTATGTTCTCACCCAGATATTGGATGGAATCTGGAACACATTGCCTAAGGCCATGATGAAGGCAGAGACTCTCACAACATCTCAGAAGCTTCTCAATGAGTACTTGAATTGTCATGGAATTTAGGGCTATGAACCAAGTGGATAGTCAGTATAGACAGGTTTGGTCAAAGGGCCTATTTCTTTGCTGTATGCCTCACTTTATTTCCAGTTCTATGGGTTCTGATGTGACTGTTTGTAATACAGACTCAGCCGTAGCTGACAGGGAAGAGGCTCGATTGCTTGGGCAGTTTACAAGGTGAGGCACTCCTCATGCCATATGCACTGAGCCACTGAGTGTTCCTGCAAAACAGATGCTCCAATGACATTTTAAATTCCCTCATGGTATTGAAGATCTTACATTTCTTCAAGGAGTTTTTGTGTTTTTCATTTACCTTTTGGCATAAAAATATTCATGACTTGTTTTCATTGCTCCTTGAGGAAGAGACGTCCAAAGTGTTACAGTTGTCTTTGGAAAACAATCTCACCTCATCTCCTTTGGAGGTGCCACAGGAGGAATCATTCTCTCCACACACGCCCTCTCAAGTCCCATCAGGATCTTGCACAATTTCAATAGCACCGCCTCTCACTCTTCTGAAAATAAACCTTTTTCTAAATCTTTGTATTCCAAAAATGCTCAGTTGTCATTGAGTTTTAATTAGAATTTTTAACAATGCCAAACTGAAAATTGAAAACAATCGTGATCTTTAAGCAAACAATTCACTGTGATGATGACCTTTTTACAATAAACCAAACAATTTCAGATAAACACAAGAGCTTCAGATAATTAACATTTTGGTCTTTTGGATCTTGCACAAATATTTCACATTCCCCTTTGGGCTGTTTGGCCTTTTGAAAGGGGGTTTGTAAATTGTTCCTTAGAACATAGAACATAGTAGAGTGCAGCACAGGAACAAGCCCTTTTGGGAACATTGTGTGTGCCACATATGATGCCAAGGTAAACTAATCTCATCTCCCTGCATGTGATCTATATCCACCCAATTGCTGCATATCTGTGTGTATTTCTAAAAGCCTCTTAATGGGGTGGCATTCCAGGCACACACCAGTTCTATGTGTAAATAAAAATCCCCTCCAGATCTCCTTTAAACTTTGCCCCTCTCATCTTAAAGTGACATCCTCCAGACACGGACATTTCCACCCTGGGATAAAGGTTCTCCCTGGGATAGGCCCCCTTCAGTCGTGGCTGACCATGAGTGTCTCCAGGGTGCTATTCCCTATATGGAGGACGCCTGTGCATGACTTTGTTTAAAGTGGGGAGACTGGTGCACAGACAGCCACCCCACAGTCCTTGACAGATCTGGGTCAGGATCCAGTGGCATGGAGTCCAAGACGACCGGAGACCCTTTTCTGCTGCAGCCTTCATCCGCCTTCCCAGCCGTTGTGACGCTGCACTAAGGTCAGCCATCATCCTCCGCCTGTTCCACCATTGCGGTCTTGGTTGGATCGCTCTTTGTCAGAGACCTCCCCCTCGACCTTACCGCCATGGGTGGCCCTACCAGGAGCATAGCTCCAGATGGCATCCTCTCATTTTCCAGTGTTCCAGACAAAACAATCCAAGTTTGTCCAAACTCTCCTCTTAGCTAATACCCCACAATTCAGGCAGCATTCTGGTAAATCTCTTCTGCATCCTCTCCAAACTTTCCACATCCTTCCTGCAATGGCACAACCAGAACTGTATGCAGTACCCCAGAAAAGGACACAAAGTGCTGGAGTTACTCAGCAGGTCTGGCAGCATCTCTGGAGAACATTGTTAGGTGATACTTTGGGTCAAGACCCTTCTTCAGACTGATCGTAGGGCGGGAAGAGAAGATAGCTGAAGGAGGAAGGATACTGGACAAAGCATAGCAGGTGGACAAAGCTGGGCAAAGGTGCATGCAGGCAAGTGTGGGGGGGGGGGGGGGTGTGATAGGCAGATGGTTGGAACAAAGGCCAGGGATAAAAGCAGAAGGTATGGAACAGGTTTGATGAATTGCAAAGCTAGAGGGAGGAAAGTAGCATGGGAGAAATAGGTTGTGCACAGGGAAGGAAAGAGGGGGGGGAGGAGAAAGGGGGGGGGGGGGGTGTGTGGGGGAGAAGGAGGGGTGTGAGGGAGGGTGTTAGAAGATGACCTAAAATGGAAGAATTCAGCGTTCATTTCATTGGGTTGTAAGCTACTCAAGCGGAATCTGAGGTGTTGTCTCTCCAGTTTGTGTGTGACCTCACTCTGGCAATGGAGGAGGCCCAGGACAGAAAGGTAAACATGGGAATGGGAAAGGGAACTAGAATGGTTAGCAACCTGGAGATCCAGTAGGCCTTGACTACACAAGAGTTCAGCGAAACAGTGTACGAAAGGTCTCCCTGATGTACAGGAGGCCACATCATGAAGACCGGATGCATTAGACGTGGATTGAGAACGTAAGGTTCACATGCATGGGAAATAGATCATTATGATTGTAAATTAGTGATATATTAAAATAACAAACACTAGATTCAGATTCAGATTCAATTTTAATTGTCATTGTCAATGTACAGTACAGAGACAACGAAATGCATTTAGCATCTCCCTGGAAGAGCGACATAGCAAACGATTTGAATAAATAATAATAAGTGTCCGGGGGGGGGGTGGTGATTGGCAGTCACCGAGGTACGTTGTTGAGTAGCGAGCTACGTTGTTGAGTAAAACTATAAATCTATTCATGGTTGACAACGCTAAATAGTAGTGCAAGCATATTCTATTTGGCTTTCAAAATATGGTTTCAGGTACAACTGCAATGAGGTTTATTCATTTCTATGGTCATGCAAACCTATTCAGTCTGGGTGTTTTGTGCAGATTAATACATTTACTTTAATTTAAACAAAATTAATTAAAGATACCCATTACTAAGCTTTGCATCTGTTATTCAGTGGAATTTTTCAAACATAAACATCCTATTGAACTATGTTCGTTTTTTTTTTGTTGTGGTAAATTCAAAACGTATGATCGGGCTAAGGCTGTATCTGGACCAGATTAGGAGTGCTCTGGAAATCTTGTCTTAAACCAAAACTAACATATTGCAGGATGTCATGCCTTGAACCTTGTGAATTAAGATCTCTGAATGAGATGATTGAACTAGGATTCATGGCCCTATTGTGTAGAGTGAGACCACACGAAAATTGGAGGAACAGCACTTCATATCTCGCTTGAATTTACAACCCAGTGATATGATGTTGATTTCTCTAATTCCAAGTAACCCTCGCATTCCCTCTCACCCCCTCCCCCACCCGAGTCGTCCTTCTAGTTCCATTATTCGCATCCTTGTATCCCTTCGTTATCATCTCTTCCCCCGCCAACCATGAGCTATTGTGGGCTCCACCCCTCCTTGGTTACCTGTTGCCGGCCCTGAATTGTTCTGGCCTTTTCCTACCTCTAGTTCCCTGCCCTCTACTTTCAGTCTGAAGAAGGGTTCCGATCTGAAACATCTCTGGAGATTTCTCTGCAGATGCTGCCTGACCCGCTGAGTTACTCCAGCATTTGTATTCATCTTCAGAATGGAGGGAGTATGGTACTCTTGCATATGCTTTATTTTTGCATGATTCCTTTACTGAGGCCCTGTCAACTTTCATTGCATTTCCCGGAATGTTGTGATGTTGACAATATAAATTAGCAATTGAGACAAAGGAATTAAATGCAACAACTCCAAGTTTGCGGATGACACAAAGCTGGGTGGCTGTGTGAGCTGCGAGGAGGTTGCAGGGTGACTTGGATAGTTTGGGTGAGTGGGCAGATGCATGGCAGATGCAGTATAATGTGGATACATGTGAGGTTATCCACTTTGGTGACAAGAACAAGAAGGCAGATTATTATCAAGGGGCAAGGAGGCAGATTAGGAAAAGGGGAGGTGCAATGAGACCTGTGTGTCCTTGTACTTCAGTCACTGAAAGTAAGCATGCAGGTACAGCAGGCAGTGAAAAAAGCAAATGGCATGTTGGCCTTCATAGTGAGAGGATTTAAGTGTGAGAGCAGGGAGGTCCTACTGCAGTTGTACAGGGCCCTGGTGAGACCACAACTGGAGTATTGTGTACAATTTTGGTCTCCTACTTTGACGAAGGACATTCTTGCTATTGAGGGAGTGCAGCGTAGGTTCACCAGGTTACTTCCCGGGATAGTGGGACTGACATATGATGAAAGAATAGATCGACTGGGCTCATATTCACTGGAATTTAGAAGGATGAGAGGGGATCTGATAGAAACATGTAATATTGTTAAGGGATTGGACAGGCTAGATGTAATGTCGTGGAAATCCAGAACCAGGGCGTCACAGTTTAAGAATAAGGTATAGGCCATTTAGGACTGAGATGAGGAAAAAAAATTTCACCCAGAGAGTTGTGAATCTGTGGAATTCTCTGCCACGGAAGGCAGTGGAGGTCACTTCAAGAGCGAGTTAGATATTGCTCTTAGGGCTAATGGAATCAAGGGATATGGGGAAAACCCAGGAACAGGATACTGATTTTGGATGATCAGCCATGATCACATTGAATGGCGGTGCTGGCTCGAAGGACCGAATGGCCTACTCCTGCACCTATTTTCTATGTTTCTATGTTCCCAACCTCATTTCCTTCCGAGTTGGTTTGGGGCCAACAGGCAGGCAGGTACCTTTGCTCTCATATTTCATTTATCATGAACAGTGAACATACTTCACTGGTAAGTGATTAACTGTAAAGTAATTTGGGACAAATAAGTACAGTTATAAAACAAAATAAAATGCAAAATTAGATCCAGCATTGGTTGATCCATGATCTGTCACATTGCATCCAATTTAATATTCTTAACATACACCTCATTACATAGAAACATAGACAATAGGTGCAGGAGTAGGTCATTCAGCCCTTCGAGCCTGCACCGCCATTCGATATGATCATGGCTGATCATCCAACTCAGTATCCCACCCCTGCCTTCTCTCCATACCCCCTGATCCCTTTAGCCACAAGGGCCACATCTAACTCCCTCTTAAATATAGCCAATGAACTGTGGCCTCAACTACCTTCTGTGGCAGAGAATTCCACAGATTCACCACTCTCTGTGTAAAAAATGATTTTCTCATCTCGGTCCTAAAAGACTGCCCTCTTATCCTTAAACTGTGACCCCTAGTTCTGGACTTCCCCAACATCGGGAATAATCTTCCTGCATCTAGCCTGTCCAACCCCTTGAGAATGTTGTAAGTTTCTATAAGATCACCCCTCAATCTTATGAATTCCAGCATGTACAAGCCGAGTCTATCCAGCTTTCTTCATATGAAAGTCCTGCCATCCCAGGAATCAGTCTGGTGAACCTTCTCTGTACTCCCTCTATGGCAACAATGTCTTTCCTCAGATTAGGAAATTTTCTTTTAGATTAGATCTTTCCTTTCTCTCCTTCCCACATCCATCTCCCTGCTTCAGCTCCAACCTGCCAGTTTTAATGGAAGACCATTGATCTGAAACACAAACCCTGTTTCTCTCTCTCCAGATGCTGCCTGACTTGCTCATTTTTCTAGCATCTGCGGCATTTTACCGTAACCAAATAAAGAGTTGCTACATTTGTGTGTACATTGTATCTGCTCATATAGGTGCCACTGAAACGTTTTTGTCTCCTCCTTTTCTCCCTTGAGGTGAATTGTCATCCCCGTGCCATCGTCACTGAATCTTCAGGTCATGCTCAATTCCAACAGGACGTCTGAGTCGTCATCTTTGTCCGAAAGCAATTTAGTTTGGTACAAGCTTTTAAATAGCCTCAACAGGTACTTTTTCACCAGTAGGACTACTTCTTGTTAACTATTGAAACGTTGAGCCTAAGAAAGCTCTAAAACATGCATAACTGCACTGACAGACAGAAGAAGTCATCCCAAAAGCCAACCTGTCGGTGGTCCACATTACCTTTGAATAAAGAGGTGGGATGCAGAGAGTTGAGTTTCTCCTTGGTGTTTAATGCTCAGTTTAGCTGTGCAACATTAAAACAGGGCTGTAAGGTGAAGTGTGGTGCATCTGTGTCAATGGACATCATTGTCTGCCTATCCTGTACACTGATGATGTACAGGGTTGGCAGGGAGTCCGAAGCAGGGTCCTGAGCTGAAACGTTGTCAATCCATGTTCTCCAGAGATGTTGCCTGATCTGCTGAGTTACTCCAGCACTTAGTGCCCTTTTGTGTAAACCAGCATCTGCAGTTGCTTGTATATACACTGACGGTGATTGCTGGTTTTGCACATTTGGAGCATGAAGCCAGCAAGCTATCCTGCACACGTCATATCGAAAGTACGTTTGCTTCCTAGAATCCTTCCCTGTGCCTTAGAAAAATGTCAATGCCTAAAATTGGGGACTATAACCTAGTTAAGGTTGCTGCTTACAATTTGTAATCTAAATGCCATCACCCAATGGCTAAGCTTTTTTCTTTGGTTTTCATCTCACTAATTTGCATTATAACAGTTTAATTTACTGCATTGGGAAATTAAGATCCAAACATCTGTAAATTGTATGGTAATGTTTGAGAATTAGCTCCACAGCTACTGCTAAAATCAGTTTAATGGATGTTTACATGATAATTCAATCCATCATTCCTATTATGCAAGAATGTGATCTGTAATAGTTCCTATCTGTTTATAATGGGTGGAAAATAAATGAGGATTATGCTTTCTTCATGAGTGTATCGAGCAGTATTACAATACTTTGTCATCATTTGATCATTTTGTAACATCAAAAGAGAGCAATGCAAATTCAAATGACATTTAACGTGAGATCTTTACTCGGAGCCATTTATCTCTGTGTGCCTCTTGTGTAGATCAGCAGCTTAAAGCCGTGGTCTCTGGTTAAAACGAGAACAGTGTACAGGAAACCTAAGGCCAATGCATGAAGCAGAAGAGTTCTCCGGTTCTCTGGATGCTTTCAGGAGAGAGCTAGATAGGGCTCTTAAAGATAGCATAGTTGTGAGTCTGTGGAATTTGGTTTATACTCTCTAGAGTTTAGGAGATTGAGAGGGGATCTTATAGAAACTTACAAAATTCTTGGGGGGTTGGACAGGCTAGATGCAGGAAGATTGTTTCCGATGTTGGGGAAGTCCAGGACAAGGGGTCACAGCTTGGGGATAGGGGGGAAATCCTTTGGGACCGAGATGAGGAGAACTTTTTTCACACGGAGAGTGGTTAATCTCTGGAACTCTCTGCCGCAGCGGGTAGTTGAGGCCAGTTCATTGGCTATATTTAAGAGGGAGTTAGATGTGGCCCTTATGGCCAAGGGGATCAGAGGGTATGGAGAAAAGGCAGGTACGGGATACTGAGTTGGATGATCAGCCATGATCATATTAAATGGCGGTGCAGGCTCGAAGGGCCGAATGGCCTACTCCTGCACCTAATTTCTATGTTTCTATGTAAAAGACTTAAGATTCTGATCCAAACCAATAGAGTCATAGAATGATACAGTGTGGAAACAGGCCCTTCGGCCCAACTTGTCCACACCGGCCAACATGTCCCAGCTACGCTAGTCCCACCTGCCTGCGCTTGCTCCATATCCCTCCAGATTCCAATGGAGGTGCTAATGCTCTGAAATAGAAGCACGTTTTGCAATCCTTCCGTAATGGTAAAATTCAACTTATTTTTCCAAAAACAAACTCTATTCAGAATAAAAATATACACAATACAAAAACTGCGTACAGCTCTTCAGACATTGTCAGCATCTATACATTCATTAGCGTCATACTCAGTATTGTTTGATCCATCTATGGGCAAAATACCTTTGCTATCCATGTGACCTCCTGGGGCGATCTCCCTTCCCTCGTTTCAGTGGTGTTCTGCTCCTCAATGTTCAGCAGCAGAGGGACCCTAGACTGTGGTCCTCCCCCACAGGGCCTTGGCGTTGGCTGCGCCAAGTTTCAGCGAGTCCCTCATCACGTACTCCTGCAGTCTGGAATGGGCCAGTTGGCAACATCCGCAGATGCTGAACATCTGAAATAAAAAGAATAAATGCTGGAGGCGCTCAGCAAATCCAACATCATCTGCACAAGAAGAAACAATTACTGTTTGACGACGATGAAATTGCATTGCAATTACATTCTCGAGTATTTGATCGATTTACCACATGTGACGTATCACTGTGAAATTCTTTGTTTTGTATCCCATGCACAATGTCTACAAACAGTCGTCACATATAGGATGCTGATAAAGTGACTAAGTCTTCACTCTAGTCCACAACGGTCCCTCTTTGTTCAAGGCACCCCCCCTAACCCCTCCACCCCCCACCACCCCCCCCCCCCCCCCACCGTCCCCTCCACCCCCCCCCCCCCCCCCCCCCCCCCCTCCGCCCCCCTCCACCCCTCCTCCTCGTCTCTGCATCTGCAATATGTACTAATTAACTTAGTTCTGACATTGTTTATAAATTAAATCTGCACAAATAGTATCTTGTCCCCAAAGTTGGAAATAAAATTAATTTGGAAAGCAGCCATGATCGTATTGAATGGCGGTGCTGGCTCGAAGGCCCGAATGGCCTACTCCTACACCTATGTAGAGGGAGTACAGAGAAGGTTCACCAGACTGATTCCTGGGATGTCAGGACTTTCATATGAAAAAAGGCTGGATAGACTCGGCTTGTACTCACTAGAATTTAGAAGATTGAGGGGGGGTCTTATAGAAACTTACAAAATTCTTAAGGGGTTGGACAGGCTAGATGCAGAAAGATTGTTCCCGATGTTGGGGAAGTCCAGAACAAGGGGTCACAGTTTAAGAATAAGGGGGAAATCTTTTAGGACCAAGATGAGAAAAACACACAGAGAGTGTGACTCTCTGGAATTCTCTGCCACATAATGTAGTTGAGGCCAGTTCATTGGCTATATTTAAGAGGGAGTTAGATGTGGCCCTTGTGGTTAAAGGGATCAGGGAGTATGGAGAGAAGGCATGTATGGGATACTGAGTTGGATGATCAGCCATGATCATATTGAATGACGGTGCAGGCTCGAAGGGCCGAATGGCCTACTCCTGCACCTATTTTCTATGTTTCTATGTTTCTACGTTTCTAAATTTCCTGAGGGTGTACATGGAGAAGATGCTTCCTCCTGTGAGTGAACCTAGAACTAGCAGTCACCGTTTAAATATAAAGGGTTAAGGGCCTTTTACCACATAGGCGACTATTTAGGCGACTGCAGGAGGTATGGAGAGTAGAGAGAAATCTCGTGCCGTAGGTGCAGTGATAGTAGGTCGCCAGGAGGTCATAGGTTGTCATTGGTTGTCGTAGGTTGTAGAAATTTAATTGGCTCAGTGGGGAAAAAAAAGTAAGCTGTAGTTTTCAGAACCAAGTATAACCGACCGGTAATGTTAATGTCCGCCGAGCTTCACAGCCGTGTATCTCTGACTTCTTAAAAGTTGTCTCCTCTCCTTCTCACCACCCCATCTCCCCTTCTCCCCCCTCAGGGTGGGGGTTGTTCGTTGGTTAGTTAGTTGCCTAAAATTAAAATTAGACTAAAATCTGTTTGGCAGATGGATGGAGTAAGTGACGAAGGCTGGAGGAAACACAATTGTAATAGTAATTGTGATTAATTTTATAGTCTAGTATGTAAAAACATGCAAGGAATTTGATTTGCGAAACAGTCATACCAAAAAAGTAACAAGACACGCAACTACATAAAAATAGTAAGATTAAACGAGAACTTACCAGTTTGAAGTTTGATCTGTATTTTATGAGGAGTTACGATGAGGGATTTCGTGAAGAACCCCGCTTCCACGCATGCGTGTCATTCTTCAAAGCAGCGGTGTGAGGTCACAGGAACCTATAATGATCTAACATAGTAAGATTATCAAAGAGATACCAGTTTTTTATATGATCATAAGAGGGTGGGAGCGGAGGGCACGAAATCCCTCATCGTAACTCCTCATAAAATACAGATCAAACTTCAAACTGGTAAGTTCTCGTTTAATCTTACTATTTTACTTCGGAGTCACGTGAGTGACTTCGTGAAGATTTCAAAGCTCTGTGACCTCATGCCGTGGAACGAGTCCATGCTTCACAACTGCCTTGGGTATTGGGAGAGAGCATCATTAGTAATTTTAAAACACAATTATACAAAGAGTTGTGTGGTATAATGAAAAAATTATATAACATTTTTTAAAATTTGAGAATCATAGCCCTGTAACCTTTCGAGCAATTATTTTGTTGGACATAAAATGTCTTCTTAATACAAATGATGGCTCCAAAATTTAACTGGTTTATTATAAAAACCTGTGGAAAAACCCTTTTTGAATGACCATCCTGCCATTCTGAGGATTTGGTCTGTGGGTACCTGTACAAATTTTTGCTGCGGATGTTGCTGCAGCCCTGGTGGAATGAGAGTTAAAACATTAGTGTCATTTTTAGGACCTATTTGAGCCACCTAATATAGTTTGAGTCGTGACCCTTTCATGCGGTTTCTTTTAAGAGATAAACAACTCCATTTTCTGACCTCGAATGTTCTTAGTATATTCCATATATTGTTAGATGTGTCTTGCTATACACCGTCGTTTGCCATATGGGTGTACCCTAAATTCAAACACTTGACCTGAGGAAACCCGATCTGTTTTCTTTTATTAAATCCTGTATGACAACACCAGTTTCTCGGTGAGATGATCAGGGAGTCCAGGCTCAGTTTGCTTAATGGCTGGACTTGTTGTGCGGTAAATAACACCATGAGCATAACCATCTTCCTGGTCTGTTACTGAAGTGACAACGCTGTTATGAGCTACAAGCTCCTCAGCATGTTGAGATACGACACCCACGTCCCAGATTTCGGAGTACCTGGTTTTCTTACCAGGGGTGCGTTCCCACCGCGTGCCGCTCCGTTCCTTGTGATAGGTAATTGGAGAGTGCACTTGTGGCACTATTGATGGCACTGTAGCTCCACCGATTATCATAATGGAGGCTTGTAAAAATTCCAATACGGCCAGAATGTTCTTGGCCTTTTGGTCGAGGTTGTTGTCCAAGCAGTATATGCCCCATTTCTTTTTGTCCAAAGGTACTGCTTCCGTGTTGACAGTCTTAGTGCAGATGAGATGAGATTCATCGTCCTGTCTGACAGCCCAATGCCGTGCAGTGGGTCTTTAGACTCTATAAATCCATAATCCATAGTCTTATGGCATGGATGACAGCCTCCAGTCACTGGAAAATTAATAATTTTTTGGCTATGTTCAATAGGGAACATGGTTCTAAACCATCCCCTGTATGACCGAATACCATGATTTAGAAGGTCAGTCGGAACTCTGAGAATTCCAGATGCCGAGTGTAGTTGAATTATCCCTAGTACCCCATTGATGGGGCCGAACGGGGGAATAACATCACCCTATGGCTTTGTTACATAACAATGCCAAGCTGGTTTTAGAATTTTAGTAAATAATATTGGAGCTAATGATTGCCCCTATTGGAAGCTCTATTGCCAAAGTTCCTCTTTTGAGTCAATGCCTGCCATATAGAAAACCCGCAGCTGACACCAAGTCTTATCAAGAAAAAAAAGAGTATCCATCTTAAAATGAATATCTAGAACAAATGTGTTTAGGGTTAAAATCAATGATAATCCTGCAACCCTACTCTATTTATTTTTAATAAATATGTTTGATACAATTCTAATGTTCCATGAAAAGTATGCTCAATCACATCTTTTGTGTACAATTTTTTGTAGACCATGTGGGTTTTAGATTGTTTGGTTTATGTAAGGACAAAATGCCCTTCTGGTGTATGTTGTACTGTGGTTATTGGAATGAGTAAATCTTATCAGATAACCCTGAATACTGCTGAGATTATATGAATCTGTAGTGATTATATACCATACATAACTGTAGTGCTGTAACCTCCCCTATCATCATAGGTCCCTATTTTAAACAGAAGAAAACCCCACCCACCTACCTCGATGGTTACCGGTGGTTGTGTTATTTCCTTGGTTTTTTGACAAAGGAGGTTCTGGTTTGATATCTCTTGTTCGGGGTTGTGTGGGAGGTTGAGGTTCCCGCATCTTCCAGGGTGGCCGCCCTGGCCATACCCTAAAAAAGGATCCTGCGGGTTATTGATTTCTAGCACTGCCACTGGTATGAGCCACATTATTTATGGCGTTGCCTGTGGCTGGTATCATGCTCCAAAATAGGCCCTTGCGCTGGCCTTGATGAGCCCCAGTGTCTTGGCTTTGTCCACTCACGGTTCTTTGTTTGCAAATGGTAGCATTTTTTTTTATTTTTTTTTTATTTTTTATTTTTTTTGGGGTCCCAGTGCTGGCTGAATGGCCGCCTTCCATGTGTAGTTCAGATCATATTGCATATTACTAAACAGAGCTAGTGCGTCTAGATGGTCTTTGGTTACCTACATTTAGTCCAGGGTGCGAGTGTATTCTATGATGCCTTCCGTCAATCCCTTTAAGGTTCTCTGGATCTTGAGGTCCTGGTTCCTGATGTTCGTCCCCATATGCTGCCAAATGCATTGGTTTACACTGGGCACCCGTAATGCCTCACCGTTGCCAGGTGGCAGATGTCTGGCCAGTGTCTGTAAATTTTTTCCCTGTTGGCGTTTGTGGCCAGACATATAGTAATACTATTGCCATCCTGGATCCAAGTCTACCCATGTTTGACTTGGTTAAAGTAATCAGCCACCATGTCCAGCAGAGTCCCTGCTGTGTTAGGATCATGGGACGCTGTATTACCAGGCTCTGGCCCATCAGGGTCCTGCCTACTCTTTTTTATAGAGTTAGAGATCTCTAGGGTCCTGCACGGGGTACCCATATGGGGCTTAACTGCTGCCCACTTGTCTTTTGTTCTGCGGACCCATCTTGCAAGTCAACCCAGAAACTGACCCACAGTGCTCCCCTCTGATGGGGTAGAAGCATTGTGCAGCCCTCAAAGAGGTACTGCTGTGGGTTATCACGTTGGAGCAAGGCTCCATACACCGCTTCTTCCCGCTCCAGCCCTCTCGGGCGCTGGTTGCCGGCGGTTTTATGCAAAGTCGGACCCTTCTCAGTCCACTACCTTGTTTGATTTGTGTCTAGCCTACCGCTCGGCCGCATGGAGCTGGCGGGTGCGGGGCCGACATCGGGCACCGCTGATCCCACTACAGTTGATCCAAGTGCCGCTGGCTGCTGCTGGCTGCCCCCTGTTCCACGGTCCTCCTTCTCCAGCTTTGTCCTTCCTTCCGTGGAGTGGATATGGCCGGTGTGGAGGATAACTGGCACAGCTGATTGCATCTATTCCTTTAACCCGGCTCCAACGCTCTCAGCGCTCCTGGCTGCTCCTTTATCTTAGACCCGTGGGACCCACCCCCGTACTGACGGTACTGGTCCCTTGCGGTCGTTGCAGCCGGTCAACCCCACTCTAATGCCCTCAATTCTGGGCACTCCTACTTATATGGTCCTTAGCTAAGGAACATATAAGACATTAAAACTGATGATAACAGCTATTATAGATTTTATTTAATATATGGTCCCTAGATAAGGGACGTATGAGATATTAACCTGATAAGAAACAGATACTACACTTGGTCTTAGCCAAAAGGCCTAGAAGCGATCATTGTAACTAAAACCTCCGCTGGGACCGACCCTGGTACTCACATACTGGTCCCTTGTAGTAGATTGCAGCCAGTCAACTGCAAAGTCCTTTGCTGCCGAGAAATGAACTTTCTCACCATGCTGGAGCGAAGTTGGGCACAGGTGTTTTCCTCCTCCGGGAATCGATGTGCCCATGCTGCTCCTTCGCGGTTCTCCCGCCGGCCTTCTGCCGCTTACATGGACCCGGTCCATGTCTGCACCTAGAAGGTAAGTTGAAGGAAACGCAGGGTCTCTTACCTGCTGTTCCCGACTTCCCTTCTCCCGCTGGTGACCGTCGTTCCCTCCGTTGCGGGTTGGAGCCGCTCGGACCAAACCCCGGTGTTCACGGGCCTGGTCCTTCGCGGCAGTTCCGCAGCCGGTAAAACCCGGCTGTTCCTATCCCGGTGCCTACCTTTTGGAGAAGGTATTCGTCCCCAACGTCCCGTTCCGACTCCATAAGTGCCGCTGCACTCGCCGAGCGTTTCGAGCCCCGGTACCGCTGGTCCGAGCTGTCTGTCCCGCAGCCTCTGTGCTGGCTGCTACCGACTGCTCCCAAGCCAGTCTCGCTTGTGACTGGCATACGGACTTCTTTACTTTGCTTCCCGCCCGGCCGAGAGGTGAATTTTGCCGGTGCGGGAACAAAGTCGGGCACAGGTTGTTCCCCTCCAGGGAAACTCGTGCTGTTGCTGCTGCCGGCTGCTCGCCCTCCACGGGTCTCCCCGCCAGCTTTCCGCAGCCACCTAAAAGTAAGTAGTAAAAGAGGGAAAACGCAGAGTCTCTTACCTGCTGTTCCCGACTTTCAAATTCTCCCGCTTGGGGAACGCCGTTCCCCCCTGTGTGACTCGTTGCAATGCGTGTAGCGATATGACACGCATGCGTGGAAGCGGGGTTCTTCACGAAGTCACTCACGTGACTCCGAAGTAAAATTACCACTGTGATGGAAGGCAATAACGTATTACCTTCTTCCCTCCTTTTCTCCCAGGGTTGGGGCAGTCGAACCATCTGCAGTCGGGGCGATCGAAGCTCCCGCGATCGGGCGGCGGGGGTCGAGATTCCTGCTGCTTGGATAAAGGGACCGTGAGCTCCACGATGCTAAGTCCGCAGGCTCCCGCAGTTGGAGCTTCGACCATGGGGTCAGACAAGGAGAGAAGAGGAGGAATGAAATGTAGAACTGGAGGGAGGGATATGGATGGAAGGGGGCAGAGAGGAGGGAAAAATGGGGGATAATAGAGAAAAGGGGGATTCAGGAGTAGGAGATGTGTCATCATGTCTCCTTGCTTTGTTGCTTCCTCTACCCTTCCGCCACACAAGCTTGACCCTCACTTGCATCAACTATCATTTACCCTATCCCTCAACTATCCCTCCTTCCCTTCCCTTCCCAGCTCTCCCACACAGCCTACTGTCCTCCTCCTCTTCCTTTCTCTTTCCCACCCCCCCCCCCCCCCCCTTTGCCTATTCCGTCTCTCCATAGATGCTGCCTCATCCGCTGAGTTTCTCCAGCATTTTTGTCTACCTTCAATTTTTCCAGCATTTGCAGTTCTTTCTTAATCATTTGCCTGGGTGTCCCTTGCCCTCACCTCTCTTATCCAGCTTTCTCCCTCCTACTCCAATCAGTCTGCAGTTAGGACCCAACATCCTCTGTCCATTCCCTCCACGGATACTGACTGACCCACCAAGTTCCTTAGCACTTAATGTTTTGATGCCTCATTCAATTTGAACAGCATCCTTTTCACCCAGAAAGTTGTGAATCTGTGGAATTCTCTGCCACAGAAGGCAGTGGAAGGCAATTCACTCGATGTTTTCAAGAAAGAATTAGAATTAGGTCTCAGGTCTAAAGGAATCAAGGAATATGGGGAAACAGCAGGGACGGGGTACTGATTTTAGACATTCAACCATGATCTTATTGAATGGTGGTGCTGACTTGAAGGGCCAAATAGCCTACTCCTGCAGTATTTTTCTATGTTTCTATGTTTCTATCTAAGCCTCACAATAGACTCAGACATTGTCTTTAACATATGTACATGTTAGCAAAGTACGACAGCAAGTTCTTCCTTTGCTCTGTTTTCTTACTTTAATCTGATAGGATTAGATAGGATTGGTGAGTAGAGTTGTGAGATAGAGTGGAAAGGATGTAAAGAGCCTGTCCCACGAGCATGCGGCAAATGCGACCTAACGTGGTCGCTTGAGCCATATGGCCTCGCGGGGCCGGTCCCACTTTGATCGCTGGAGCCTTATGGAGTTGTGCGGAGCTGGGGGCTCCTGAAAACTGACAGTGTTCAAAAATACCGCGTGGCAACGGCCTGCTGGCCCACAGCCGCATTAAGGCCGTACGCACCGCCTCGACTGGCATGCGCAGCGTCTCGATGCCGTACGCAGCATCTTGACGCCGTACGCTGCGTCTTGACACCGTACATCACGCGCGAACTTCCCGCGGACTTCACTCGAACTTCACGTCACTCACTCGATCTGCGCGCGGCCCCCGCTTCCGGTTTGGTCGCGTTCGCCGCATGCAGGCGCATGCAGGTGGGACCGGCCCTGTACGGAGACCACTCAACCTACGCGCAACCCCCGCGTGGCCCCCGCTTCCGGTTTGGTCGCACTTGCCGCATGCAGTCTCATGCTCGTTGGACAGGCCCTTTAGGAGATGTCTGAAGAAGGGTCACAATCCGAAATGTCACTCATTCATTCTCTCCAGAGATGCTACCTGTCCCGCTGAGTTACTCCAGCATTTTGCGTCTCTGTCAGGAGATGAGTTCAGTTGCATTTCCTTCACTTGTTTCCTGGATGAACAAATACAGAAAAGACATGAATTGCTCAAATCCACTATTGTTCAGGTCGACCCTGAAACTTATACTTGAGCCTTGAGCTGATTCTCAGCAAAATGTCAAGAATAAATGCTGTGTAGGACTCTTCCAAATATCCATCCTGTCAACCACAAACAAAGGGGAAGTCCAATCGATTCTAAGAATTAAGAGAAGAAATATCACATCACTTTCATTAAATATTAAGCTTCCTATTACTGATCATTATTCATCAACCAATAAATCCAATGATTTATAGATTCATGGGTTGGAAAGGATAATGAAGATTTGTCCAATATATAGTTTTGCAGTAAGTGCCATTTACTGGCTTAATATAGTTTTCATAATAGAAGCATTTTAGAAAGGGGTGATTGATCTGGGATTCAGTTGCTAACATATAACATGGGCATAGATTTAATCGCCTTAAAAGTAAGATATCAATGAGAAAAATGTGAGAATTATATCTGATTGAATTATAATAAAACATGTAATGGGACTGAACTATTTTATTTTAAGGACATTTTTGAACATTGCCAATTATCTATCCCATCTAGAGTGGATGGGGAAGTGGGATAACAGATCCTGTGTGAAAGGATGATCGATGGTCAGTGTGGACTCAGTTAGACGATGGGCCTGTTTCCACGCCATGTCTTTAATAATTGTATTAATATTAATAAAAATAATGATAATAATATAACTTCCTATAACGTAATCCAGGAGACATATTGCCCATTTGTTGTAGAACCAGCCTGAGTTTACATCCCATTGAAATTGGTGACAATCCAGGAAATAATTGAAGTACTACCTATCCTGCAACTAATTTCCAATGGGAGGTAACTTTGAAAACTCAATCAGCACCCCATTATTTGGACCAGCTGGTTGTAGAATGGATCCTGGCAAGTGACTTCTCAAAGCCAGACATCCACGAGTAGAAGTTATCCAAAAGTATCCATCAGAAAGCTGCTTATACCAAGAGGTGTAGGAAAGAACGGCAGATGCTGTTTTAAATCAAAGAGAGGCACAAAATGCTGGAGTAACTCAGTGGGACAGGCAGCATCTCTGGAGAGAAGGAATGGGTGACGTTTTGGGTTCAGCACGCAACTGGCATTGCCGAATAACCAAGCCACCAATGCAGATCTCCAATAACTAGGTATGTTACAAAACCTACCTGAATCGTGGCTGAGCATCTGCCCTACCCCGTGTGCGCAATTTTGGCACTGTTTAGAGGGGGCGGGTTTAAAACGCGATTTTTACTAGGCTGTTCCAATCGAAAATGTTCAGCCTAGTAAATCATTAACGGAAAATCGCTGGAAGACCCCGTCGCAAAAGGTATTATTAGTTTTTATGGCCTTGTATAATAGTTATAGTAGTTTAAAAATCACTCTCTCAACCCGCAACCTCTCGCAGCCCCAGGGTTTTATAAAGCAAACAATTAAAGGTATGTACCTTATTTTTACATTAAATGGGGCTTGTATATAACCCTGTGTATAAAGTTTTCTATAGCGAGTAGTTCATTTTGGGCTCTTTATGTCCCGCAGTATTTTTCTGGGCACTTGAGGGCACAAATCCAGCCCAATGTGAACGTTCTAAACCAGCGCGTTCACAGGAACCCACTAGAAAGCTGATTTAAATTGACTTTAATTTACAGCAATTGAACACTAAATTCCTTCCATTTGGCCTATAAATTGATGTAAATGAGATTTAAAAATCATGTTTTATTGTGAATTATTTGTGAATATTATTTGGACACTTGGGCTATTTAAAAATGTTAATCATTTATTAAGAAATGGATAGATGTTTAGATCTAGTAATTGAAGTTTGAAATTAGCTACAATTGGGTAACTAACTAATTATATGCTTTAATTTCAGGTCATCCAAGTAAGATTATTTTATATTTGTTTCAGAATGCTTCAATCTATGATAACTGAAAATTTCATTCAGTTCTCTTAATTTTTAAGAAGGTTATGGGCTTTTGACTGTCCACGATCACAGCTTTTTTGTTATGTCCATAGAAAATCAATAGGGAACAAGATGCTAATTTCCGAGTATGAAAATGGCCATAACTTTTTTATTACTTGAGATATGAAAGTGAATTAGGTGTCAAATTAAACTTATTATTATGCTTTATCTGATGGGATAAATTGCAGACTTGATTTTTTAAATCTCAAAATTTTGTAACATTGCTACAATAACCTATGGCCAACCCAGCCGCCTGAACCATAGCTGGCAGCTACCGGTCAACAAGAAGGAACCAGCTAAAACAGCCAAGTCACAGATTGTCAACTAACCAGTATACCAGGGGAAGCATCAGTGGTAGCAGGGCTGTGGTTTCTCAGGTAATTAGAGGATGGGTCAAATCATTGTGCATGGTGGCACATCCTTACAGTACCAGAGACCCGGTTTCAATCCTGACCACGGGTACTGTCAGTACAGAGTTTGTACATTCTCCCTGACCTACATGGGTTTTGTCCGGAACGTCCGCTTTCCTCCCACAATCCTAAGACGTACAGGTTTGTAGGTTAATTGGCTTGGTAAAATCGTAAAATTGTCCCTTGTGTGTGTAGGATAGTGTTAGTGCACGGGAGACCCGACCTTTTCTGTCGGGTCTCCGTTGTCGTTGGGGCTGCAATGAGGAGCGGCCTCCAACAGGAGAAGGCCGGGGACTCTGGTGCCGACGACTCACCTCACCGTCGCGGAGCTGGCCGAGTCCAGAGCGGGTGGAGCGGTGGTGGAGCGCTGCTGCTGCTGCGGCCCGACCTCCGGAGATTCGGAGGCTGCAACTGCGGGTCTGGTGGACGGCAGCACCGGGAGCCCGCGGGTCCCTGGAGGGAGACCGCTTTTCAGGGCTCCTGCAACGGCGACTTCTCCCGCCCGAGTTGCGGGGTTGAAGAGCTCCTGGAGCGGGGCCTGACATCACCGCCCCGCGCGGCTTGGAATGGCCGCGGGACTCTGCGAGCGCACGCCGGGGGCTCTAACACCAAGACCCGGTGTGCGACCTCGCACCACCCGGCATGGCTTTAATGACCGCGGGACAATCGCCATCGCCAGCCTGGGGGCTTTGACTTTGACTCTGACATTGGGGGGGGGGGGGGGGGGAGTGCAGTGGAGAGATAAGTTTATTTGGCCTTCCATCACAGCGATGTGATGGATGTTTATGTAAATTATGTTGTGTCTTGGGTCTATTTGTTTGTAATGTATGGCTGCAGAAACGGCATTTCGTTTGGACCTCAAGGGGTCCAAATGACAATTAAATTGAATCTTGAATCTTGAATCTTGAATCTAGTGTGCGGGGATCGCTGGCCGGTACGGACTCGGTGGGCCGAAGGGTCTGTTTCCCTGCTGTATTTCAAAATGAAACTAAAGTTCATTAGGATAATCGCCAGGAGAAAAGACTGCAGGAACAGGTAAGGAATCAACATCCAAGGTGCAGGTGATTATGGGGATTACCAGCAAGAGCAATAAAACAGTAATGAGAAATGGAAAATTCCTCCGCATGAAGAGGCAGCAGCAGCAGAGGTAATGACTAGAGCGCTGATGAGAGTGGTTGACTGGCGACACAAACTAAATGGGCCAAAGGGCCTGTTACCATTCTGTATCTCCAAATGCAGAAATTGTAGAGAATTGTGGACGTAGCCCAGACCATCACACAACCAGCATAGACACAAAATGCTGGAGTAACTCAGCGGGACAGGCAGCATCTCTGGAGAGAAGAAACGGGTGACGTTTTAGGTCCCACTGAGTTACACCAGCAAGGAATGGGTGACGTTTCGGGTCCTCCAGAGATGCTGCCTGTCCCGCTGAGTTACACCAGCATTTTGTGTCTACCTATGGTCTAAACCAGCATTTGCAGTTCCTTCCTGCACAAACTAGCCTCCCTTCCATTGGCTCCATTTACACTTCATGCTGACTCGGCAAGGCTGCCAGCAGCATCGAGGACTGGTCACTCCCTCTTTTTCCTCTCCCATCAGGCAAGAGGTACAGAAGTTTGAAATACCTTCAGAATCAGGAAAAGTTTCTTCCCAGCTATTATCAGGCAACTGAATGGTCCTCTCATCATCCAGGGTGTGGTCGTGACCTCCCATCACCCACATCACACACCTTTGATCAAACCTTCATCAAGGTTTATCAGACTTCAATGATATATCTTGCATTAAATGCTGCATCTAACTGGGCACTGTGGATGGCTTGATTATGTTCATATATATAGTATTTTCTTACTGATTATCACATAAACAAAAGCTTTTTACTGCACTTTGGTGTACGTGACAATAAATTAAAAGTGGCACTTTGATTGATCAATTGATTGAAAGATGCAGCCATGGGAACATCCCGTTTGGCCCTCCAAGTCCATGCTGAACACCGATCGTGCTAGTTCTATGTTATTCCACTTGTGCATTCACTCCCTACACACCCAGGGCAATTTACACAGAGCCAGTTAACCCACAAACCCACATGTCTTTGCAACGTGGGAAGAACCCAGAACACTCAGAGAAAACCCATGTGGTCACAGGGAGAATGTGCACACATCACACATGCAGCACCAGAAGTCAGAATAGAACATGGGTCTCCAGCGCTGTGAGACAACAGCTCTATCAACTGAGCAACTGTGCCATTATGTGGTGAGCACTTGCTCACCAACACCCTATTCACCGATGCCAGGACCACTTGGCTTCAGACCTCTTCACAGCCCTGGTCCAATGTGCTGCATTTTGGAGGTCAGACTAACTTGCATCTGGAATAAATCCAGGCCACATTTGACTGAGCGTGACATCAAGGCACTGCAGTAAAACTGAAATCTCTGAACACCAAAGAGAAAGCACTCTCATAGCTGGAATTGTCTCTATCACCAGAGGACATAGGTTCAAGGTGAAGGGAAAACAATTTAATAGGAATCTGAGGGGTAACATTTTCACACAAAGGGTGGTGGGTGTATGAAATGAAGCTGCCAGAGGAGATAATCAAGGCTGGGACTATCCCAATGTTTTAGAAACTGCTAGACAGGTACTTGGATAGGACAGGTTTGGAGGGATATGGGCCAAACGCAAGCAGGTGGGACTGATGTAGTTGGGACATGTTGGCCGTTGTGGGCGTTGGATCAAAGGGCCTGTTTCCAGACTGTATCACTCTATAATTCCCACAGACTGTCAGAGATCATTCAGCCCAGCCCCAGGACACCAGTGCAGGAGCACCGCACAGAAGTGTTTTAGTGCCCACCATCTTCAGGTACTTCACCTTTCTTTCTGTATAAATGTGCAACTGATGGGATTTAGTTTGGTTTAGGTTAGAGATACAACGTGGAAACAGGCCCTTCGGCCCAACAAGTCCACACCGACCAGTGATCCCTGCATGTTAACGCAATCTACACACACTAGGGACAATTTACAATTGTACCATGCCAATTAACCTGCACAACTTTGGAGTGTGGGAGGAAACTGGAGATCCCGGAGAAAATCCACACAGGTTACAGGGAGAACTTCTTTTTTCTTTCCCTTTTTTCCTTTTTCCTTTTTTCCGATTTAGTTATTAGTTTGTAAAATGTTAAAATTGAAGCAGTACGAAAATTGTATAACTGTTATGTCGATTACTTTCTCTTTTTTTTTTAAATCACATGGAGAAATCACATAAAGATCATGGCTACAAGAACAGATCAAGAATTGGGTACCTCACAATGTGTGACTCATCTCCTGGCACAACTAGGCTTTTCCACCATGTACATGGCAGTTCAGGAGTGTGATCTCTGTGCTTGCATGGATGAATAGAGCATCAACAACTATCAAGTAGTGCAACACCCTTTTGGACCAAGCAAGCCAATTGATTGTCATCCCAGTAAGCGGCATTAATATTCATTTTCTCCATCGTCTGTGCACAGTGGTTGCAGTCTGCACAAACTATGAAACACACTGCAGTTATTCACCTAGAATACTCTAACTGCACCCCTGTGACATCCACCATCAAGGACAAGGTCCTCAGGCATACAAGAGTACACTGCCGCATCCCCTCTTGCACACCATTCAACTTGGAAATACATCATTGGTCCTTCATCATCACTGGATCAGAAACCTGGACTTCCCTCCCCACTAACATGGTGGGCCCCCACCTCCATCTCAAGGGTATTTAGAGCTGGACAATAAATACTAACCATGTCTGCAACACCAAGCTCTCAATTTTTTGTTTTTTTAAGTGCCTTCAAAATATCCATGAGTCCAGAAATCATTGACAAAACTCATGTATGGTCATGTAATATTATGCGTTTGGGTTGCTTGGCCTCAGCCATCACACAACTATTTTCATTCTACTCCAGTAATTCTGTCTCTTGAATCATCTCAGCATCTGCATGCTGTATGCATCATCTCAGCATCTCTTGTATGCATCAGAACTGTTGACGACACAGATTGTTGGATGTTCAGTGCTTTTTAAGGCTATCTAGCAGGCCTGGTGGCACAGTTGTGCCAACTAGCAGAGCTGCTGCCTCACAGCACCAGAGACCAATGCGGCACGGTGGCGCAGCGGTAGAGTTGCTGCCTTACAGCACTTTCAGCGCCAGAGACCCGGGTTCAATCCCCACTACAGGTGCTGTCTGTACAGAGTTTGTGCCTTCTCCCTGTGACCTACCTGGGCTTTCTCCAAAATCTTTGGTTTCCTCCCACACTCCAAAGATGTCCAGGTTTGTAGGTTAATTGGCTTGGTATAAATGTAAATTGTCCCTAGTGTGTGAAGGATAGTGTTAAAATGCGGAGATCGCTGGTTGGCGTAGACCCAGTGGGCCAAATGACCTGTTTCCACGCTGTATCTCTAAACTAAACTAAACTAAACCCAAGTTCAATCCTGACCTCGGATGCTGCCTTTGTGGAGTTTGCACATTCTCGCTGTGGCTGCGTGGGTTTCCTCCGGATGTTCCGGTTCCCTCGCACATCCCAAAGACATGAAGGTTTGTAGGTTAACTGTAATTTGTCCCTTGTGTATAAGGGAATGGATAAGAAAGTGGGATAGCATAGAATGAGTGTGAATGGGTGATCGATGGTTGGCATGGACTCAGTGGGTGAAGGGCCGGTTTCAATGCTGTATCTTTAAAACTAAAACTAATTCGTATGCAGTCTATAACTAGATCTGCAGATGAGGTCGGGCCAGTTTCTTAATCTACCCTGGCCTTTTGGAACGCTCTCTTTTAATCCCTTGCAGCCACAGAAGTAAAGTGATCAGTTGGGAATTTTTGTTTAAAAAAACATCAAAAGTGATAGTTGCATTGCCATCACTCTAATCCAAGTCTCTAATTTAGGAAATCTCAATGCTGTTTAAAGCCATGATGGCAGCAGTGGAAAATAAAGATTTCAATGTGCATAGTGTACGGTACTGGGAGGGTTTTCATGCCTCTACTGGAGAGTATTATATAACTCACTTAGATGAGGAGTACCCAGGAAATGGTCTGTGTAGCTCAGCAGTTGACACACAGCCCACTTTGAAGTATGGTACCTGCAGTCTTGCAATAGACAGACCTGTGTTGCAATGACCTAATTCAACAACAACTCCAAACTTACTTCATGCTAACATAGCTATTCCACACAGACTTCATGTCGCAAGGCCAGGCCAAAATAGGCAAGGCCCAAATAACTGAGCCACCCAGTGTCATTTGAGACCGCATAGAGTCATAGAGTGTGTAAATAGGCCCCTCACTTGCCCACACTGACCAACACGTCCCATCTTAACTAGTCCCACCTGCCTGCTTTTGGCTCATACTCCTCTAAACCTATCCTATCTCTGTACCTTTCTAAATGTTTCTTAAACATTGCAACAGTCCCTGCCTCATCTACCTCCTCTGGCAGCTTGTTTCATACACCAACCACCATTTGAGTAAAAAAGTTGCCCCTCAGTTTCCTATTAAATCTTTCCTCCCTCACCTTAAACCTGTGTCCTCTGGTTCTCGGTTCTCCTACTCAGGGCAAAAGATTCTGTGCATTTGCCCGATCTATTCCTCCCATGATTTTGTACACCTCAATAAGATCACCCCTCATCCTGCACTACAAGGAATAAAATCCTAGAATGTTCAACCCCTCCCTTTAGCTCAGTCCCTCGAGTCCTGGAATCATCCTGGTAAATCTTCTCTATACCCTTTCAAGCTTTACGTCTTTCCTATAACACGGTGACCAAAACTGAACAGAATACTCTAAATGTGTCCTCATCAACGTCTTGTATATCTGCAACATAACCTCTCAACTTCTATACACAATACCATGACTGAAGAAGGCCAATGTGCTGAAACATTGCCAATACATTAAGGCTTTTCTACCGTGATCACATACTATGATATGAGCTGATGCACAACCAATGTGTCTAAGCAAAAATAGATCACAAGAGTGAACCATTATATAAAACTGCATGGCATGTACATTACAGAGCAAGGTGGATCGTGTTGGTCTATATCAGGGGTGGGGAACCTGCAGCCTTAAGGTCACACACCTGTAATAGATCACACACAGTTGAGTAGACATGTGTTCAGTGTTAATCAGAGCTCATAGAGACGTGACCTCCATCTTGCATAGACTGAGTGAGGCACACCACTTCCTGGTTTTATAGTCCCTCCCTCTCCCTCCAGCAGGGGCAGCAGAGAGAATGGTGATTTTTTTTTAATCAATAATATCTCTCTGATTTTTCATCGATGGAAAAAATCCTCTGGTCCAGGAAGGCAGGCATGGGCTCTGAGCGAGGTGGCCAAAAATGACAGCCGTAGGTGGAGGCGTTCTCTCGGAAATCGAAGCACAGTGGGCCAAAAGCGGTCAAGATCAGACTTTTAGTAATATAGATATTGGAGAGTGAAGACGACCTCCTTCGATCTCCTTCGACCTCTCTTTGACTATGATGAAGACTATCTACGATTACCTTCGACTGCCCTCGATTACCTACGACTAACATGCCGACCTACTACGACCTACTACGACTAAACATACGAGCAAAAAATGTATTGATTTTTTCCATGGCGACCTTTTTTTACTCAGGGGCAATTTTTAACATCTTGAAAAAAACGCCGCAACCTAGCTGAGGCCTCGAGTACGCGGAGTCCACTCTCAAGCTTGAAAGAGAGTTGCGAAGACCTCCTACAACCTCGTGTCAACCATGCTGCGAGTATGAGTCGAGGGCAAACTCGCCAGAATTCGCGGATTAGGTCGCCCAAGTGGGCCAGGCCCTTAAAGAACTACAGATGGAATTGATTGAGCTCTCAGAAGATACCATTTTAAAGTCCTTATTTGACGCTAAGAAAGATCCGATTGAAATATGGAAAAATGCAATAGAATACCCAAGTCTTCGGCAAAATGCACGAAAAATGCTTTCTTGCTTTTCAGCCACTTATTGCTGCGAATCTACATTCTCCTACGTAGCCCAAATCAGGGCGCTCTTACAAAGTCATTAAAAGGTTAGTTAACTTTAGAATTAACAAAAAAAAATCATTTTCTTGAAGAAGTATTAGTACATAGTAGTCAGATTTTTCCAAAATAATGTACATTTTGAAGAATATCTAATTGAAGTTTCTTGGATGCGACCTTATTGGATTACAGGTAACTTAATGTGGCATCCCAACATGAAAAGGTTCCCCAGGCCTGGTCTATATGTTCCACATAATCATCCCATCTACATTCACCTTACCAGCACAAACCCCTATGCTTTCCTCCCTCATGAATTCATCTACCTTCCCCTTCAATGCATTCATATGACGTGTCTTAAATGCCGATTGTCATAGCTGGTTCCACATCACAATCCCTCACTGGGTAATGTTTTCTCTGTATCCCCAATTGCATTCATTAATGAGCATTTTATATATACAGCCTCTAATTTTGGCCTTTCTCTCTAGTGGAAGCACAACACAGTGGAGAATCATATATCCAGGTTTGCCAGTGACACAAAGATTGGTGGCATAGTAAATAGTGCAGACGGGACCATAAAATCTCGGAGACATTGATAGATTAAATGAGTGGGCAGAGTAGAGCAAATGTATTTGAAAGCAGCTAAATAAGCAGTCATCCATTTTGGACCAAAAAATAAAGTATGTTTTCTTTTAAAGTTAGGAATGGGGAGGCCCAAAGAGATATTGCCAACAACATTTAGAGGATATTTAAATGTTAAGCAAAACACAAAAGTGCTGGAGTAACTCAGCGGGTCAGGCAGCGTCTGTGGAAGGGAATCACAATCATTCACCGGTGACTGCCAATCACCACCCCCCCCCCCCCCCCCCCCCCCCCCACAACCCAGTGGACACATTATTTTGCCAGTGACACAAAGATTGGTGGCATTCAAGGAGTGCAGACGGGACCATAAAATCGTTTACTATGTCGCTCTTCCAGGGAAAGCAGATGCTAAATGCATTTCGTTGTCTCTGTACTGTACACTGACAATGACAATTAAAATTGAATCTGAATCTGAATCAGCTGAATCTGAATCTGAATCTGAATCTGAACAAACTACATTTTGGGTCAGGAGACTTCTTTAAAAGAATCACGGAAGTCAATGGGAGAGTAGCCTTTACAACCAGGGGAACTGCGGGCAATGGCGAGGTTTTGCCACAACCATACCAATCCATAGTTAGAGCGCATCTGTAATGTTGTGTACAAATCTGAGCACGGTGTTTGAGAAAAATAGATTGTTCTTCAAAGGAATAGGTTGCCAGGCAGTTCAGTAGCATGTTCGGAAAGTTCTAAGGATTAAATGGTGGAGTAGTATTAGATTGATTTTCATATTCCTTGAAGTTCAGAACTGTATGTCATTGTATGTCATGTTGTCACTTGTGAGCAGAGCACCAAGGTAAATTCCTTGTATGTGAATACTTGGCCAATAAACTCATTCATTCATTCATTCATCCATTCATTCATTCATTCATTCAAGTGCGGAAGGATACAGAATGATTTGATTGATCCCATTCAACATTTGGAATCAAACTGATAGGTGCAAATGAGAGAAACCTCTTGCCCAAATGTTGGGTCCAACTTGGATGAAATAAGCTTCAGATCAAAGCTACACGATTCGGGAGAGAAATTAGGATTTGTTTTAGTTTTGTTTAGTTTTCTTTAGCTTAGTTGAGATTAGTTTAGTTTATAGATATAGAAATAGGCCCACTGATGTCCATCGATCACCAGCTCACAATTATTCAATGTTATCTCACTTTCTCATCCACTCCCTACACATTTGGGACAAATTCCACAAGCCAGTTAGCTAGCATGGCCTACAAACCTACACATCTTTGAAATGTGGGAGGAAACCGGAGCACCCAGAGGAAAACCTTGTGGTCACAGAGAGAATGTACAAACTCCACACAGGCAGAACCCTAGGTCAGGATCGAACCCGGGCCTCTGGCACTAAGAAATAGCAGCTCTACCAGCTGCACCACTGTGTCATCCTCAACACTTCTTGCAAAGGAAGCCAATGCTGTCGAACACTCTCCCACAAAAAAAATCCAGCAAATGTAGACTTAATTCATGCTAAACAGCTTCCTTCCACAGGCTGTGAGGCTGCTAAACAGTCACTACACCTGGTTCTGCTGCTTTTGCACTGACATTTTAATAACTGGCACTGAGTAATAACTCTGGCACTGGCTCAGGCCACTTAAATCAGCTGCCCTGGACATTTTATGATTGGTTTTACTTGTATTTTAATGGTGCTGTTTTTACCTGTACTTTTTTTTAAATTATTCGTACTGTTTTATCAGGAACTGGATTATTTTTAATCGTTTTTATTTTATGCATTAAATGTTTTTTTTTATGTGCGATGCTCCGGTATTCCCTGGGAAACGACTTCTCATTTTGCACTGTACAACTGTTGCTTTGCAAGATGACAATAAAGGATGATAATGATATAGATAATTATCGCAATCAGGAGGATATTCTGTACAAAGTTGTCGAGGGTTTGTTGTGCTTTAACTAAATAGTAAATTCATGATACTTCGGAGGTTGAGGCTGGATCTTTGCTATTTATTGTACTCAGCTAGCATGGGTCAAACCAAAGAGCTGATGTTAGAGGGCCTGCCCTTGGCATGAAGGCAGAGATTGACAGTGTGGCATCTAAGAGGCCAGCTAAATTTAAAATCAATGGGCATCAAGGATAAATAACTCCAGTGGTTACAGTCATCTCACATCAGAGGCTGGGGTTGTTGGAAATAAATCATATCATTCCCAGGAGATCAATATAGGAGTTCCTCAAAGCAATAACTCAGGCACAACATCTACAGCTGCTTCATCAATAACCTTCCTGTTGCAAAATAAATGACATGAGAGGGACTTTTATTCTGTACACCGGATATTTTGGTAGTTGATTTGCGACTTCTATCAGGGCAAATTTCTGAACCCGAATTGCCATAACGTGGGGGTGACCTGTGCCTTCACTAGAAGGCTGCAACTGATCACCACCTTCTCAGTAGCAATAAGGGGTGGGCAGCAAATGGTGACTTTGCCCGACTCATTCAGATCCCTGAACTGAATCAATATATAAACAAGGCGAAAAAACAAACTGTGGAGGGAGGAACAGGTTGCATATGCTGGTTTAAACCGGAGCGGCACAGTGACGCAGCGAGAAGCGACTGCCTTGCAGTGCCAGAGATCCGGGTTTGTTCCTGACTACGGGTGCTGTCTGTACAGTTTCTATGTTCTCCCCATGATCTGCGTGGGTTTTCTACGAGATCTTCGGTTTACTCCCACACTTCAAAGCCAAGCAGGTTTGTAGGTTAATTGGCTTGGTATAAATGTAAAATTGTCCCTAGTGTGTGTAGGGTAGTGTTAATGTGCGGGGATCGCTGGTCGGTGCGGACTTGGTGGGCTGAAGGGCCTGTTTCCGCGCTGTATCTCCAAACTAAACTAAACTAACCTAAACTAAACTAAACCAAAGATAGATACAAAAAGCTGGAGTATTTCAATAGGTCAGACAGGATCTCTGGAGAAAAGGAACTGTCAACTAGAAAAGTCACCTATTCCATTTCCCCAGAGATGCTGCCTGACCCATTGAGATACTCCAGCGTTTTGTGTCTATCTTACAAAAGACTGTTGGAGGAGCTCAACAATGTGAAAATAAATGTACAAATGATGTTTCAGGTTAGACAGGGTTTCACTGAGCTCCTCCAACAATTTGTTTTTTGCTCAAGATTCTAATATCTGTGGTCTCTTCTGTTTCAATTTATACAGAAGTTCTTCTGAATGCACTGCCTTTCATAAGGAATATGGATTCCCCCTTATCCTCAGGCTACCATTGGGAGATGAAATGAAGCCTAGACTGAAGGCTCACTCCTCTATGATATACACCTACTTGTCAAGATGAAAGACCAGATTTGTCCTTTGCTTTTGATTTGTTCTTTTCCATACCTTTCATTCATTTGTTTTCTGTACCTTTTCATATCTCTAGTTTCCCTGTCCCCTGACTCTCAGTCTGAAGAAGGGTCTCGACCTGAAACGTCACCCATTCCTTTTCTCCAGAGATGCTGGCTGACCCGCTGAGTTACTCCAGCATGTTGTGTCTATCTTCGGAGTAAACAAGCATCTGCAGTTTCTTCCGCCACAAATCTTCCTGAGGCTGTTTTAACAGTCAGTGCCACGAAAGGCTGGACTTCCTCCTTGCTCCGAGGTTACTGGGGGAAATATGTTAATAGTGGGCTGTAGATTGATAGTCCACATCCAGCTGTTAGACACCAGGACCCTATCGGTTAAGGTCACTGCTTCCATGTTCCTGCATCCTTCCATAAAACAACAAATGAAACCCATCCCATTAAGGCGGCAGTTGCTCAGTATTCCAACTAGAAGGTCACTGATGCTCTATTTAGGAAGACTGTGCTATTTATATCATCCCCAATGGAAGCAGGCAAACAAAGAGAAAGCTATCTAGCTCCAGAGATTCCCACAGGTGCAAAGAGCAATTGATGGAACGCATAAGCCACACTAAGGCTCATGCACACACCCATCTATTTAAAGGAATACCTTCAGTTTATTAATGCTCAGCCCGCTTGCAGTACAAATAACCTTAGCCTGCATGGCAATGCCAGGTGCCCAGGTAGATTCCATGACAATCTCATCATCTGATAATCCATCATGTTAGCTTTCATGACTTGAAGCGATATATCCAGATGGTTGATTGGCAATCAGGGACACATCCTGCAGTCATGGTTAATGATTCCAGTCAGCCTTCTGTAGACTGAGAGGGTAAGAGCTACAATAAAGACCATGCCACTACAAGAGGTGCTGCAGGAATAGGAATTCGCCATAGGAATTCACAAGTCCTATTCTAACTGCCTGGCTAAATCTGACAGACTCCTTTAACGTGTAGCCCAACCAGACTCCCATAAATTACTGCAGTTTGTTGCACTGTTGAAAGAATTGCTGTTCCCAACAGGAAGGCACCAGGCATTGATAAAGCGTTCAGCCCACCTGAACCTACCTCCAGTGCCTCCATCGCCCTCTGGCAGGTTCTCTGGATGCTTTCGAGAGAGAGCTAGATAGGGCTCTTAAAAATAGCGGAGTCAGGGGATATGGGGAGAAGGCAGGAACGGGATACTGATTGGGGATGATCAGCCATGATCACAATGAATGGCGGTGCTGGCACAAAGGGCCGAATGGCCTACTCCTGCACCTATTGTCTATTGTCTCCTGTTTGCTGGACTCTTTAATTCTCCCTCTCATTCCTGCACATTTCTGTCCTAGGCCTCCTCCATTGTCAGAGTGAGGCTAAAGGCAAATTGGAGGAACAGCATCTCATATTTCGTTTGGGCAGCTTGCAGCCCAGTGGTATGAATATTGATTTCTCTCACCAGGTCTCCCTGGCATTCCCTCTCTCTACGTTGCCTATTTCCTTCGCTCCATAGATGCTGCTGCACCCGCTGAGTTTCTCCAGCAATTTTGTGTACATTCCCTCTCTATATCCCTCCCCCACCCAAGTCACACTAGCTTCTCGTTTTCACCCTACAAACAGCTAATAATGGACTGTTTCCTTTATCATTGTTTTTTTTTGCATATCTTTTATTCATTGTTCTTTATCTCTCCACATCATCATCTATATCTCTCGTTTCCCTTATCCCTAACCTGAAGAAGGGTCTTAACCCGAAACGTCACCCATTCCTTCTCTCCAGAGATGCTGCCTGTCCCGCTAAGTAACTCCAGCTTTATGTGTTTTCTTCGGGGAAATATGAAGTGTCTTCTCCCACCCTAGAGTGAGGAAGAGCAGAAGGCCTGACACGGGGAATATAGCAGCTTGAGGAAAAAGTTGTCAGCCCCCAGGTGATTAAACGCGATCAGTTCTGCGCCTCCATATTAAACACATGTATTAGCTTAGATTTACCTGGCCCCAGGGCCTGTCACCGGAATTGTTGCCTACGGCACCTGCACACCTACATTTACCGTGGAGGGAGGAATGAATGTGGAGGAGGAGAAAGGGTGGAGGTAAAGCGAAGAGTGAGGATGGAGTTTGAAGGAGAAGGGGGGAGAGAGGGTGGAGGTCTGAAGTGGATAAATTGCCTGGATTAGTGAGTTCTGAAAGAGATAGCTGTTGTGGAAACATGAGCAATTATCTTTTAAGAAATAATAGAGTCCGGAATAGTTCCAGAAGACTGGAACATTGCTTAGGCTAGCATAGTTTAATTTAATTTAGTTTAGTTTAGTTTAGTTTAAACATGTTGGTTTATCTGGCACTAAGCATTATTCACTCTATCCTCTATCTGTACACTCTGGACAGCTTGATAGTAATCATGTATAGTCTTTTAACTGACAGGATAGCATGCAACATAAAAGCTTTTCACTGTACCTCGGTGTATGTGATGATAATAAGCTATACTAAATAAAAATAAACTGAACTAAACTAAAAATAGACACAAAAAGCTGGGGTAACTCAGCGGGTCAGGCAGCATCTCTAGAGAAAAGGAATCGGTGATGTTTCGGGTCGGGACCTTCTTCAGACTGAGAGTCAGGGGAAAGGGAAATGACAGATATAGACGGTGATGTAGAGAGATATAGAACATATGAATTAAATATTTGCAAAAAAGTAATGATGATAAACTAAACTAAACTTGACCAAGGCAAAGACATAATACAACCACTGGACTGAAGTTCAAATATGATAGGATATAGGATGTTGCGATTCATTGGCAATCTATACTCCATTAGCACAGCATTCAGCAGATCTGGACTGGTCAGTGCTTCTATTCACCAGGGCAAATAAAGCTGTAGCTCTCAGGCAGCAGGTTCGGGAAATTACTTTCATTCGGTTCAACTACATTTTATCAAATTATTTTTCACTGTATTTTCTATGACATGACATTTGGGAAATTCCATTCAGAAGTGCCACAGACAGTGCAGGTGATAATAGACTGGAGATTAGCAATTGGGTGTCTCAAACAGATATGGAATGAAGGTGACATAGGTTTTAAGTCCAAGTGGCAAGAGAGCGCTTGGCAAAACAATGTGAAGGAAATAATTTAAAATTGGCCTGCTAAACAGAAGAAAACAAAACTAAAACTTACAGCCAAAGTTATCTGAAATAAATTAAACAAGCAGTGCTTGTGGTAGGATTCTGCAGAGGGTACAGATTGGACACAAAGCATGTGTAGAAACATAGAAACAACATAGAAACACAGAAAATATGTGTAGGAGTAAGCCTTTCGGCCCTTCGAGCCAGTACTGCCATTCAATATGATCATGGCTGATCATCCAGAATAAGTACCCCATTCCTGCTTTTCCCCCATATCCCTTGATTCCGTTAGCCCTAAGAGTAAAAACTAACTCTCCTTGAAAACATCAAGCTGGAAAAAAAACTGCAGGTGCTGATTTATACCGAAGATAGACACAAAGTGCTGGAGTAATTCGCCGGGTCAGGCAGCATCGCTGGAGGGAAAGCATGGGCAATGTTTCTGGTCAGAACTCTTCTGAGTCTGAAGAAGGGTTCCGACCCAAAACGTCACCCATCCTTTTTCTCCAGAGATGCTGCCTGACCCACTGGGTTACTTCAGCACATTGTGTTGATCTTCGGCCACAAAGCATTCCAAGTTTACATGGGCAAAAACCATAGGCCCAGATTGTCCAGTCATTATTGAAGCAATGGCTGACCTGGAACAAAACCTCCCACAGAGATCTCTTGTGCTGCGGGTTTCCATTGCTCCTTCCATCAGTTGTTTCTCAATGCGACCCCTTGCTGTTCGCGGCCTCCTTTGTTATTTTGATACAGACACACAAGGAAGTGCTGGAATCTGGAGTAAAACACAAAGTGCTGGAGTAACTCAGCGGATCAGGCAGCATCTGCAGAGGTAAATGGAGAGGCAATGTCCGTTTGCCTATCTAGAAGACCCTTCTTTAAACTGAATGCAGTGGGAAGGAGAAAGCTGGAAAAGGTGGGAACAGGCAATGCTTGACAAGTGCCAGACACAAAAAGCTGGAGTAACTCAGCGGGTCAGGCAGCATCTCTGGAGAAAAGGAATAGGTGATGTTTCAGTTTGAGACCTTTCCTCACACTGAAAGATAGAGAAGGCTGTGACAGGTGATTGGCAAGAGATAGGTGGATTGGGGGGAGGAGGGGTTATGGCAGATAGATGGATAAAGTCCAGAGGAATCAATTGTAAACACTGAGAGAAGGATATAGGTGTAGGGAAGGAGATGGAGTGAGGGAGGACAAGGGGGTGGGATAGTAGGAAACATAGGAAGGTGGTGGGAGACACAGGAATGAGAGGGGTGTTCCCTACACCTGGAGAATTCAATTTTATTAGGATGGCTGAGTAATTAATTATATTCAAGAATTTTCTCAGACACCCAACAAGGCGGGGAAAGATATTATTCATTAAACCTTAAAAGATCTAAAAAATTACGTTTGGAACATGCATCTAATTAAGGTAGATGCTGACATATAAATACATTTAAATTAATTTCAATCTTAAGGCTTTATACTTCAGAATATTTGCAAGAAGATGCACACCTTCCACATGCATACATTTTTAGTATGGGCACACAGAATTATGTGTACTGTGGTCAAGAGCTGAACTGCCATTTAACATCAACTTGCAACAATTTCTGCCATAACTACCAGAGGTTTTTGTGAATTCACTGGTTTCGCTTGGCGTGGGTCAGAAAACGGAAACATCACTGCTTTGCAGAAGAGAGCTGAACCACTGACAGGGGCTTCAGAAGTTCTATGATAAACAATGCATGCACACCCTGTGCGTAGGGGAGAGGATAAGGCCAAAGACGTCCTGGTTGGGTTGCTCCTAGGCCTGGCCACACTGGCCATCCACGAGTCACGGTGCCTGGAGGAAGCAGGCTCTGCCCGAGCGGCTGCCTGACTCTTTTCCAGGCTTACACCCGGGTGGTACTAGAAAAGCACTACATGCTGTCCACGGGGACCTTGGGGAATTTCTAGAACCGCTGGGCACCGCGTGGGGTGGAATGCATCATCAATAAGGATGGTGATGTAGTTGTATAGCAGTTTATTCAGTATTTAAGAATATTTACTTTACTTTGTATTATGGCGGCAGGTTTGTTTGTATCTTTGTACTGTACATATCATTTTTGTAAATAATTGATTTAAATGATGTTTGGTTTAAAAAAAAACAATGCGTGCACGGCAGTCCAGCAGCTGCAGTCAGCCTCACTCTTCAATGACAGGAAACGCCAATAGTTTCCCTGTCATTACAGCCGCAAAATATGGGCGACAATAAAAATGGACTGGGGAAATAATAAATGGAACAAAATAAATCAAAAACGTGACATTCGGAAGTTGAGTAGTGCCATGAGTAAATATAGCAGAAGTAAGATCCTTAATAATGTATCAGATATTGATGATTAATATAGTCCATGTGAGTCCGGTTCTGTCCTCCAATTTCCACAGTCCCAAAGAAGGAGGATGAGGAGAGTTCTCAATAGACGTACAAAATTGTTAAAGGGTTTGACAGGCAAGAAACAGGGAGAATATTTCCCCTGAATAAGGAGTCAAGGACCAGATATTGGTTTAGGTTTATTATCGTCATGTGCACTGAGGTAAAGCTTTGTTTTGCATGCTATCCAAACAGAAAAGACGTAGCATACATTAATACAATCAAGTGAAAGTCAAGTACAACAGGTAGGGCAAAGGGGAAGATTCAGAGTGCAAATATATAGTTCTCAGAATTGTAGTGCATTGTCATCCGGCAGCACCGTTTGAGAATAAGAGATCGGCTGTTTGGGATGGAGATAGGGAGAAATCTCTTTGCTCATGGTTAATTCTCTTCCCCAGATGGCCGTGGTATCTGAATGATTTGGTCCCTTTCAAAATAGCGATCAAGAGATTTCTGGTCATTAAGGGAATTGTGGGATATTGGTGACAATTGGCAATGTGGACGATCAGCCATAATCTTGAAGAAGGCTGTGGAGGAAAACTCAATGGATATTTTTTAAGGCAGAAATAGATAGATCTTCTTCTTGCATATGGCGTGCACAGCCTAAAGTTGTAGGACAACTTGTTCTATTGGATCTTATTTGATTGTGCACACCAGGTTGATTGAATTCGTTGAAACAGGGTGGACCACGTGAAGGTTGCAATCATCCACCCCAGATAGATGGATAGATTCTTGATTGGTTCGGGTGTCAGAGGTTATGGGGAAAAGACAGGAGAATGTAGTTAAGAGGGTAAGATAGAGGATCAGCCACGATTGAATGGCAGAGTAGACTTGATGGGCCGAATGGTATAATTCTGCTCACGTCATTTCTGAACTTGTGAACATGAATGCTGAGGCAAGTTTCACGGGCACCTTTTTCTAATGTTTTCATAGTTTTATTTGTGGGCTCCACTTCTGTCAACATTCTTTCATTGACTGCATACAATGGAGAAACAATTTGCTATATATTCCACCAGTTTCCATGGCGTGCCTCATTGTCAATGACAATGTTCACCTTTAAACTAAATCGTGGGATCGATACAAGGAGATTTCTCCTCTGGCAATTACTTCCTGGTGTACATTCCCTTTGTAGAGACATAGAGAGACACAGCATAGAAATAAAAAACAAGCTTCAGTTCAGGTCAGTTCAGTTTATTGTCACGTGTGGCGAGGTACAGTGAAAAGCTTTTTGTTGTGTGCTGATCAGTCAGCATAAAGACAATACTGTACATGATTTCAATCGATCCATTTACAGTGTATGGATACATGATAAGAGAATAACCTTTAGTGCAATGTAAAGCCAGCAAAGTCCGATCAAGGATAGTCCTGGGGTGATCAAAGAGGTAGATAGTAGTTCAGCAATGCTCTCTGGTTGTGGTAGGATGCAGTAGGATGATTTGGTTGCCTGGTAACTGCCAGGAAGAAACTGTCCCTGAATCTGGTGTTGTACGTTTTCACACTCCTGTACCTTTTGCCTGATGGGAGAGGGGAGAGGGGAGAGGAGGGAGTGGCCAGGATGTGACTTGTCATTGATGATGCTGTTGGCCTTGCTGAGGCAGCGTGCAGTATAAATGACCTCAGGTGCTGTCTGTGTGGAATCTGCACATGCTCCCTGTGAATAGGTGGGATTTCTCTTTTCAGCCCATCGAATTCACACTGAGCATCAACCACCCATTTTGCGTTGACCCTACCTTAACCCCATTTCATTCTCCCAACATTTTATTCATCTCCCCCACTCACCAACACAGTAGCGGCAACTTACAGCAACCAATGAACTGATTAACCCGGACATCTTTGGGATGTTGCGGGAAACCGAAGCACCTCCAGCGGAACCCCTCATGGTCATGTGCAGATCCTGTACAGACAGCATCCAAGGTCAGAATCAAACCTGGAACTGAAACTGTGAGGTAGTAGCCCTACCAACTGTACCACTGGGCTTTCTAACCAAGTCATTTCTATGGAGAATGGGGTTAGGAGGGAGAGATAGATCAGCCATGATTGAATGGTGGAGTAGGCTTTATGGGCCGAATGGCCTAATTCTACTCCTATCACTTATGACCTTACGACCCCATTTTATACGTCCCAACATTAATAAGAAATATTTTCCTTGATGTCTATCTCTGCTGCACTGTTACTCCAACTTATCCTTGTGTCCAATATGTCTTTGCAGGATGTTGTTCACCACCAGTGTAGCGACACATTCACTCATTCAGTAAGAAATAAATACTTACCATTTCAAATTATAGACGAAAAGTGCTGGAGTAAATCATCAGTTGGTCAGACAGCATCTCTGGAGAACTTGGACAGGTGACATTTCAGGTCGGACACTTCTTCAGACTGTTTGTGGGGTTGGGAGGAGAAAAGTGGGGGCAGGGCTAAGCCTGGCAAGTAATAAATGGATGTAGGTGAGGGTGGGGGGGGGAGGGGTCCTCCCACACTCCAAAGACGTACAGGTATGTAGGTAAATTGGCTCAGTAAATGTACAATTGTCCCTAGTATGTGTAGGATAGTGTGAATGTGCGCGGTTCGCTGGTTGGTGCGGACCTGGTGGGCCGAAGGGCCTGTTTCCGCGCAGTATCTCAAAAACTAAAACTAAATGAAATGTTGGAGGATTAAATGCTGTTTAAAAACTGCTGCTGCCCCATTACCCCAGGTGGAGGACCCTGTTGTGTTTTACTATTTCCACTTGCTTTTCTGATATTTTGTGTTTAATCACTTATTCCTGGAATATACTCTCTGTTGCGGGCATTAAAAGTATTAGGAAGCTGCTCCTCCTGATCGAGTCTCATATTGCCATTCAATTTGATCAGAGCTTATCTGTAACTGTACATTTATCCCTGGCATTACTGGAAAAAAAATCAAATGGTCTGTGGAACAATGGTTGGTGATTTTTCTCTCAATGGGCAAGCTTCCATTTTAAAATTATGTCTGCTTACCTCCAAGTGAAATTAAAACTAAATGTATGTCTGCTTACAACCAATTAAGATTAAAATTATGTCTGCTTACCACCGATTCCTCTTTCAAATCCTTTACAATTCAAGCATATAATTTTCACAAGACAAACAATGCTTCAGTCTGAAGATAGACACAAAATGCTGGAGTAACTCAGCGGGCCAGGCAGCATCTCAAAATGCTGGAGTAACTCACCAGGCAGGCAGAAATTAGTGATGTAAGAAGGGTCTCGACCCGAAACGTCACCCATTCCTTCTCTCCAGAGATGCTGCCTGTCCCGCTGAGTTACTCCAGCTTTTTGTGTCTATCTTCGGTTTAAACCAGCATCTGCAGTTCCTTCCTACAAATACTTGATTCCTCTTTTATTCCACCATCTGATGCCCCAAACACTCTTTCCCAGTGATAGAGTGATTCACCTTATTTCTGACATAGTCTTTTGTATTGCTGCTCACAGTGTGTTGTACTGTACGCCAGGGGGTCTCCAGAGGAGGTAAAGGCTTTCTTGGCTGTATCTTCAATGTGGTAGGTCCAGGGCAAATTGTTGGTGATATTCACGCCAATGAAACTTGATTTGATTGTAACGTTAAACCAACCTTTCCAATTTACACGCAATAATCTTACACTCACTTGCTTACCGAGAATCTATCCATGTCCACCCCATTATAACATGACCTCACCCAAAACGTTCCATTGACTGCGAAGTACTTTGAGATGTTTTGAGGTTATGAAATGTATCATTGCAAACATTTTCCTTTGTTTTGCTTTATTAATTTGGAGGTGTCGAGGTACAAACAAACAGAGAGCACAACCTTGAATCATTCCAGGTACAGTGCAGCCTAAACTTCAGAAATTTAAAGCTCTAACCATTATGGGGTCAGGAGAAACTCGTTTAGAAACATAGAAAATAGGTGCAGGAGTAGGCCATTCGGCCCTTTGAGCCTGCACCGCCATTCAATATGATCTTGGCTGATCATCCAAATCAATATCCCATACCTGACTTCACTCCATACCCCCTGATCCCTTTAGCCACAAGGGCCACATCTAACTCCCTCTTAAATCTAGCCAATGAACTGGCCTCAACTACCTTCTGTGGCAGAGAATTCCACAGATTCACCACACTCTCTGTAAAAAATTATTTTCTCATCTCAGTCCTAAAAGACTTCCCTCTTATCCTTAAACTGTGTCCCCTTGTTCTGGACTTCCCTAACATCGGGAATAATCTTCCTGCATCTAGCCTGTCCAACCCCTTAAGAATTTTGTAAGTTTCTATAAGATCCCCCCTCAATCTTCTAAATTCGAGCGTGTACAAGCCGAGTCTATCCAGTCTTTCTTCATATGAAAGTCCTGCCATCCCAGGAATCCTTGTTCCAGGCATTCTTTCTTCCTTGGACCGAAAGAATATCTCATCCATTGTTACCCTGTGTGAAGCTGTCCCTCCTCTCCCTGTTGGCCTTCACCCTTGATGTAACTCCATCTCTTCCTACATTGGCACAATAAAAGAGGCGCAGGATGGAACCCATTTGTCCCACAACTCACCCTCCGTGTGACAATACTCACCCACCTCAAGACAGTTTAAGCCTCAAGGTTGCAACAGTGGAAGGGTTTTGCATGGACTCTGCTCACAGTCTGACCATTGTGCATCCAAACTTTGCTTCTCACCACTATCTGAAACAATTTAGTCTTAGGTTATTATTTTAAGTGTATCAATGTAAAGTGTAGAGTCATAGAGTGATACAGTGTGGAAACAGGCCCATCAACCCAACTTGCCCACACTGACCAACATGTCCCATCTGCACCAGTCCCACCTGCCTGCATTTGGCCCATTTCCCGCTAAACCTATCCTATCCACGTACCTGTCTAAATGTCTCTTAAACGTTGCTATAGTACCTGCCTCAACGACTTCCTCCGGCAGCTCGTTGCATACACCCACCACAAATTGTGGCAAAAAGTTATCCCTCAGGTTCCTATTAAATCTTCCCCCTTCTCATCCTAAACCTATGTCCTCTGGTTCTCGATTTCCCTATTCTGGGCAAGATACTCTGTGTGTTTACCCTATCTATTCCTCTCATTATTTTATACGCTTCTATAAGATCACACCTCATCCTCTTACACCCCAGGGAATAGAGTCCCAGCCTACTCAACTTCTCCCTATAGCTCAGGCCCTCGAGTCCTCATAACATCCTCGTAACTCTTCTCTGCGCCCTTTGCAGCTTGACAACATCTTTCCCATAACATGGTCCCCAAAAGTGAACACAATACTCTAAATGTGGCCTCACCAACGTCTTATTCAACTGCAACATGACCCCCCCCAACTTTTATACTCAAAGTGAAAGCTTTGTTTTACATGTTATCCAATCAAATCAGATAATAGAAAATAGAAAATAGATGGTTTTTTAGCTGCCAAGGGGATAAGGGGCTACGGGGAGAGGGCAGGGATATGGACCTAGGTATGGTTAGTATAGTAAGACCTGAGTGATCTCCTGGACAAGTGTCGATCACCTGGATTGGGGTCGGAGAGGAATTCCCCGGATTTTTTTCCCGCATTGGACCTGGGTTTTTATCCGGTTTTTGCCTCCCCCAGGAGATCACGAGGTTCTTGGGGTGGAGAGGGGTGATAGCGGTATAAAGGGGAGGGTAGTGTCTTGTGTTCTGTGTCTTGTGTCTACTGTTTGTGGGTAAGTGTGTCTGTTTAGTGTTCAGCCATGAGCGAATGGCGGTGCAGGCTCGACGGACCTGGTGGTCTACTCTCGCGCCTACTTTCTATGTTTTTATGTTTCTAATACTAGACATAAATCCAACAATTAGGCCAAACTCAAGTACAATAGGCAGAATGAAGGATAAGATACAGGATACTGAATATACAGTAGTTCTCAGCATTGTGGTGTAACAGTGCCAGAGACAATTTGGTGAAGTATTGAATAGCCGACGTGCCTGCATTGTATGCAGCCATTCATTTTAGATATTGATAGATATGCCATTTATTGTCACTATACATGTACAATGAGATTAAAAGCAGCTCGTACTCAGTGCATACATATAATTTAGTACAAAGAACAAGAAACAGAAAACAATACAAAAGGGGGAGGGGGGGGGATAGGTGCACAATTTGCTGAGTCTACAAAGTTTCCTTGAGAATGCAGCACACAATCTGCTGCTGATGGGAAGATTAGTCAACATGAACTTACAGACGGGTGTGATGTTAAACCACAATAAGGTGACAACTTCGCCTGCAGAAACGAGTTGCAAATCTCTCTGCCTGGCAAGATGCCTTGTACTCAGACAAGAGACACTCAAACAAATACTGCTGACAATTCCCAATATGTTGGCCAGCAGGGAAATGCAATGACTGTGCAGACTCATCCAATTACCCCTTGTAACTTTATGCCCTAATAGATCAAAGTGAACGAGTGAAAACACCAACAAAAAGGAAAGTATTGCACGCCTCATGTCTTCAGTACCCAACAATCTGTGCATAGCTGTTGAGATCCAGCGACTCGAGTCTATTCCTCAACCCAGATCTGTCCGTGTGGAGCTTGTACATCATCCCTGTGAACGCAGACATTTGCCCTGCATTGTCCTCCCAGACCCCAAAGATATATGGGTGGCAAGGGTTAATTGGCCACTGTAAATTGCCCATTATGTGCAGGCAAGTGGTAGCATGTGTGAAGTGTGGAGAAAATAAGACTGGGATTAGTGTGAATGGGTGCCTGAAGGTGGGCGCAGACTCGATGGGTGCAGAATCGGAGGGCCAGTGGGTCTGTTTTAATGCTGCATAACTCCAATCATTTAATATGTTTGGGAACCAATATAAAAGAGAGCTGCTGGAAAAAGCTCAGCAGATGGTGGCAAATGGGCAGTCAATGTTTTGGCTTGAGACCCTTCATTTGGACCAGTTGCTCCAGTTTCAAGCATCTGCAGTCCCTTGTGCTCTCATACGATGTTTGTGTCAATGGTTTTATGCTGGCATTGCAAATAAAAGCCTCCTACACTTCTCCAAAATTATCCCAAAGGTATTTTCATCCATCTCCAAAAGACGGGACAGGATCTCTGTTTAATGTGGTGTGGTGGCACCTAACGGCAGCGGCTCGACTACAGTCGTCTGTCTTTTTTTTAATTTTTGTCTTGTTAAATGTATGTCTTCAGCTTTTTTTTTAAATTTTTAGCTGTGTATATGTGGGGTGTGGGGGAAACCGTTTAATCTCTTCCCTGTGCGGGGACCCGACTTTTTCCCTGTCGGGTCTCGGATGTCGTTGGGCCTAACATCAAGGAGCCAGCCGGGAACTAACCTGAGGGCTCCAGTCGCGGAGCCTGCGGAACTGACATCGCGGAGCTGGCCGTCTTCGGAGCGGGAAGAGCTGTGGTGGAGCATGGCTGCGACCCGACTTTGGAGTTCGGAGGCACCGGCCCCAAGGCCGACAGTAACACCGTTGCGGAGCTCGGAAAAGTGGTCTCCCACCCGGGACCTGCGAGCTCCACAACGGCAACTTCCCCCGCTGGAATCGCGGGGTTTAAAGGACTCTGAGCGGGGCCTAACATCGCCCGGCGCAGGCTTAAGCGGCCACAGGACTTTAACATCGGAGCCGCAGTTCGCCTAGACGCTGCAGTTGGACTGCTGGACCGCGGGAGAAGAACAAAGAGAAGAGGTAAGACTTTTGCCTTCCATCACAGTGAGGAGATGTTGGAGATTCACTGTGATGGATGTTTACGTAAACTGTGTTAAGTGTGTGTCTTGGGTTTTTTTGTAATGTAAAAAACTGTAGAAATGAAATTTTGTTCAAACCTAGATTTGAATGACAATAAATAGCGTTCCATGTTTCATCTCAGAACTAAAGCCCTCAGTATTAAATCATTGGACCATCTTTTGAGCCCAACCCCCTGCCTCTTGATTTTGAAATGAATATTTCCAGCTGAGCTTAGGCTGAGAATTACCACTGTTATTTTTCATACCTGATTGTGGTCTTTTCAAAATGAGTCTGATGGTCAGTGAAAATGAACTTAAAATGGCAGAAATAGTTTTGCACTGATGTAGTCTTCGATCATTGCCAGAGGTCCCATGGTGAAAGGATGATTTTGATGATGCAACTCCATTTTATGACTTTTCTTCTTTGAAGATCAAGTAGATTTGTTGGGGTGCGAGGTCATCAGTTAAATTATTGATATATATTCATGGATAAATGCCAGGAGAGCTTTGTCAGGGATGGTGTGGTGAAAGTAGAAACAATAGTGGCATTGAAGATGTTTTAAGGCCCCTGTCCCACTTAGGAAACCTGAACAGAAACCTCTGGAGACTTTGCGCCCCACCCAAGGTTTCTGTGCATTTCCCGGAGGTTGCAGGTGGTTGCCGGAGGTTGCAGGTAGTGGAAGCAGGTAGGGAGACTGACAAAAACCTCCGGGAGCCGCACGGAAACCTTGTGTGGGGCACAAAGTCTCCAGAGGTTTCCGTTCAGGTTTCCTAAGTGAGACAGGGGCATAAGAAAGGCACATGCAGGGAATGGAGGGATATGGATCGAATATAGTAAGTGGGGATTAGTTCACCTGGCATCATGCTTGGCATAGACATTGTGCTGCACTCTTCTATGTTCCATAACTTTTTGTGATTAATCATCAAAAATCACTTTTGGAACTCTCGTCCCCATTGAGGATATTCACAGATGTTGCTGCACTCTTTGAAGGCTGTCTGGAATATGCCACATTTTCCCTTAAACTCAGAAAAAAAAGCTCAGCGCACGATGAAAAATGAAAGATAATGGAGAGCCCCTCCAAAGAATCAGCAACGGCAGCTTTCTTGGAGCTTGCCATTACTGAAATGTGCCTGCCAAATGCGATCACAGCAGACAAACTCTGCCTTGAGCCAACATGTCAATTATCTCACATCCCTTTAAATAGGAGCTAACTCTGATGCTTGCAGATGTAAGCTCAGAAACTGACAGCCTAAACTGTATCATCTCAAAGGCAGCTGCAGCTGCTCTGGGTGGAGGGAAGATGCAGTACAACACATTGGTTGACCGTTTACCAACCATCTTACCAAAGCAAAACAACTCGAGTTAGGGGATGGGTAAATGCTGAATGTGTTGATCTAAAATAAAAATGATTCGAGAAAAAACAATTTGGGATAATGCAATCTGTCTTTGAAATAAAGTAGAAGGCAAATCACCAGAATGATGAAAGAAAAAAATCATTGTGTTCATTTATTTAACAGTTGGGTGAAGAGGGCTGACCTGAAGTATTAAATAAAGTGTTGAGATTGGCATATGGTTGCAGTTATTAAAAAAAAGTTGAGATTCAATTACTCAGTTCTGGAATGCGAAAATATATGATGATTGCTGATGATGGCTCATCAGAGAATTAACTCGTCAATCACGGAGGTGCTGGCAATGTTACCTTCAGTTTATTTAGTTCTTCAAAGGACAATGTTTCTTTTGAAACTGATATAATTGACAGTGGGGGGGGTTTCTGCAACAACAAAAAATCTTCTTGAATTAACATCTTGCAAGGGTTATAATGCGACTGTCATTAGAACACACTGTTTATAATCAAGTCACAATATTTTATAGACAATAGGCGATAGTTGCAGGAGTAGGTCATTCGGCCCTTCGAGCCAGCACCACCATTCACTGTGATCATGGCTGATCATCCACATTCAATACCCCGTTCCTGCCTTCTCACTATATCCCCTGACTCCACTATCTTTAAGAGCTCTATCTAACTCTTTCTTGAAAGCATCCAGAGAATTGGCCTCCACTGCCCTTTGAGGCAGAGAATTCCACACATTCACAACTCTCTGGGTGAAAAGGTTTTTCCTCATCTCTGTTCTAAATGGCCCACCCCTTAAGCCCCTGTCCTACTTAGGAAACCTGAACGGAAACCTCTGGAAACTTTGCGCCCCACCAAAGGTTTCCGTGCGGTTCACGGAGGTTCCTGGAGGTTTTTGTCAGTCTCGCAACCTGCTTCCACTACCTGCAACCTCCGGCAACCACCTGCAACCTCCAGGAACTGCACGGAAACCTTGGGTGGGGCGCAAAGTGTCCAGAGGTTTCCGTTCAGGCTTCCTAAGTGGGACAGGGGCACTATTCTTAAACTGTAGCCCCTGGTTCTGGACTCTCCCAACATCGGGAACATGATTCCTGCCTCTAGCGTGTCCAATCCCTTAATAATCTTATATGTTTCAATAAGATCCCCTCTCATCCTAAACTCCAAAGTATACAACTCAGCCGCTCCATTCTATCAACATATGACAGCCCCGCCATCCCGGGAATTAACCTCGTGAACCTACGCTGCACTCCATCAATAGCAAGAATGTCCTTCCTCAAATTTGGAGAACTAAACTGCACACAATACTCCGGGTGTGGTCTCACGAGGGCCCTGTACAACTGCAGAAGGACCTCTTTGCTCCTAATCTCAACTCCTCGTGCTATGAAGCCCAACATGCCATTAGCTTTCTTCACTGCCTGCTGTACTTGCATGCTTACTTCTCATGCCCAGACTTTTAACTTTGATTACAATTTATAACTTCAAAATTCCAGAAGGTGCATTTTCACTCATCACATACTTAGAATGAGCCTCGTCTGCATCTAAGTAGTCTACTTGAAGTAAGGGACATTTATTTGAACACCTTGAAGTATACATGAACTTAATGTACGTAACTTCTCTCAGGCAGTCAGTTAGGGTCAAGGCTGACTTACTTCCGTTCCATTTCTGTGGCTTCTATGATGGCCGATGATTCCAACGTGGAGTTCACAGACCGTCACAACTGTGGGAGGACATGCTTGATGGGAAGTTGAGTGAATAGTATTGGATGATATACGCTCTTTTGTCTTTTTCTCTGGGACTCGCAGTTTCTGGAACCCCAAGTTTCTCCTTGACTTTCCAGATGCATATTCACCATTTTGATCAGGCATGGGCCAGGTATTCCAGATATTCCAGGTATTCCAGGCTGATGAAGGGTCTCGACCCGAAACGCCACCCAATCCTTCTCTCCAGAGATGCTGCCCTTCCCGCTGAGTTAATCCACCATTTTGTGTCTGTCTTAGGTATTCCAGTGAGTTGACTAGGTTGTTTTAATTTCTCAAGGGGTTTTTGAGACATTTCCAAAGCATTTCCTCTGCCCTCCTGTTAATCATTTGCCACAAGGAAGCTTGGACAAGAGACCTGTTGTGGTGTCAGGCATCCAAGCCATATCGACTATTTTCAGGAGCTGGCTGAGTGTACGTAGATCCTAGATCCAGGAAAGGTTGGATAGTATGCTGAGGTTGCTTTAATAGATTTGGATGAGATTGCAGGTTATTATCTATTATATATGACAATATTCATTGTTAAAAGCACACATTTCATTGAAAGCTCATTGTAGATGAAGGCAATTTATATAACTACAGTAGGCCTTATGAGGATAACTATGTTCAAAGTTAAATACATCACATTCTGTGACGTACAGGCAATGCTATTGTATAATGCAAGCTTGAATTTATCTATACAGCCAGCCGTTTTCCATAATTCACTGCTTTCTAAAATTGAATTAAAGAACCATTTTCCCTTCAGTAACGGAAACATCCAAAACCAAAATGTGACTTTAAATAAAACATAAATTCACATTCCATAATAACAAATCCATTTAGTTATTGACTTCCCTTTTCTTTCCGTATTTGAATGCTTTCACTGCATTTACCAGTTGAAGAACAAGGGAGCAGAGATTTACGAGGGACTAATGGAGAGGATGGGGGCTGAAGACATGACTGTAGTGCAGCCATGTGCTGATGACTGCTGAGGACCTTCCTTCGGTGATGAGACCAAACGCTGCGCCACTTTGCCCAAAGAAGGAAAATAAAACTGAGTGAAAAGCAAAAAGAAAAACAGTCAAATCAGAGAGAAACAGAGACACCAGGAATGACAGTGAGGAGGAGCTCGACAAAGGAATTAGAGACAAGTGCCATGGGCAATGTGGCAGACTGACTAATAACCATAAATTCTCAGAAGTTGTCTTTTGCAAATATTTTCATCTTGGAGTGATATACTGTAATTGTACAGATAAGACCCATGCTATGAACCATCAGTATTTAACCATGGTATAAATTATTTCCATGTGCTGCTTGATGATTAGGAAGAGGATAAAAAAAGTAATATATTGTAAATCGAATTCAAGTGATAAAAAAGTGTGCTGTCTTTCATTTCTGACTTTCAGATTGTGTGATTTTGTAACCTATCCTTTTGGCATTCATTTCACAAAAAAATATGCATTTAAATAGAAACTTAATGTCTGATTGATTGAAAGATACAGCATGGAAACAGCTTCCTTCAGCCCACCAAATCAACACCGACCATCTATCACCCATTCACATTCATGTTATACCACTATCGCATTCACTCCCTACACACTTTGGGCAATTTATGGAGGGCCAATTAACCTACAAACCAGCATGTCTTGAGGATGTGAGAGGAAACTGGGACATTTGGAGGAAACCCATGCAGTCACAGGAAGAATGTGCAAACTCCACACAGACAGCACCGAGGTCAGGATCGTACCCGGGTCTCCGGCTCTGTGAAGCAGCAGCTCTACCAGCTGTAATATTGTGCCATCCATATGTTCCTGCAAGGTGTCCTAACGCATCTTCACCAATTTAGGTATCCTACCAACTTCTAGCGATTTTATGTAAAGGATGGTATCAGATCAATTGGCCATCAGACATCCTCCCTGATATTCTTTTCCAATGTCTCCAATTTATAAGCAATTCATTCGCCCAATATCACAATTATGCAGAAAAACGTGAACAATTCCATGGAGACCTGCAGCATTTTTAATAATTTTCAATCGTTTAGGCTGTCCTGTGTCCAGACATCAAACAAAAAACAGATTGGTTTCTTATGGGTTGGGACTGGTAATTTCTATGCAGTTGCTGCCAATTTACAAGTGTCCCTCACCAACAGCAATTAACCTCTCATGGACCGCAGGATATCAGGAGGCCTTAAAGGGCCTTAAAACAAGTCAAATTAAATACAGCTGTGCCTTAGCGACAGAATAACCTACTTTGTGATAAAGCAGTATACCATTGGCTTACAATGTGCAGCACCAAAGAAGTTAAACAAACATTGATATGCATTCCATAAGTTGTCTTACTACAGGGACGAATGGTTAAAATAAAGTCAAAGAATATTATTTTGCAGCTAAAACGATTAGATTTTAGAGAACAAATTAAGGTTTAGGCCGCAGCGAACAATGGCCTGCTCCCTTTATCATCATTACCTTTTTTGCATATCTTTCATTCATTTGTTCTATATCTCTCTATATCACCGTCTATATCTCTCGTTTCCCTCTCCGCTGACTCAGTCTGAAGAAGGGTCTCGACCCAAAACGCAACCTATTCCTTTTCTCCAGAGTTGCTGTCTGACCCGCCAGATTTTTGTGTCTACCTACTTTAAAGGATCATTGAATTTACTGCTACAATTTTAGAGGGAACACCATATACATCTGGGTCGGATAGAAGAAAGATTTTGTGGATGAAAAACAGAAAAGGTAATGAATTTTAACAGGCATTAACAACATCAAATATTTGAATTAATAAGGTGATTTATTTCAGCCAAAAACTTAATTTAACATGGTAATATTTTAAGTAGCCGTGACTGGTTGCTATAATTCCCTTGTGTACCAACCCAAATAGATCAGTCAATGTACTCTATGCAGATTTTCATCATTAGATCTATTACCAGTTCCATAGTAAGTTCATTTATTACATGTGTTTCCAAAAATAACACCCTGAACTTATATTTATTTATAACTCTGATAAACAATCTAGACTGTTACAAATACATTTTAAAAAGCTAGAAATATATATAAAAGATAATTAAATCAAAATATTGATGCTAAATCATAACTTTCCCAAATGTTTTCACTTCAGGGCCTGTCCCACTTACGTGACTTTTCAGCGACTGTCTTCAACCTTCAGGCTCGAGGGCACTTGTCTGAAAAACCTCGAGCTGGATCGACTGTCAGTGATGAAACCGCGAGCCATATCGACCGTCTGCGCACACACACACACACACACACACATCGAAAGGTGGGGGCCAGGGAAAGAGGGAGAGCACTATCTGAAATTCACACCCGCGATGAATAGGAAGGTAAAATACAGCTGGCACAGTTAAGGTAAGTCCTTTAGAGAGCGCAGAGAGGGAGGGGGGAGAGAAGGGGAGAGAACAGGGGAAGAAGGAGTGGGGACACTTTAAAGAAGCCAGACAACTTTTTATAAAGTTTAGCGGGCATTTAACATTACCGGTCAGTTTACATACCTTTTTATTCTCAACGAGCTATTACCTTTGACTGCCTTCGATTACCTTTGATTACCTTCGACTACCTACGATAACATTGCGATCTACTCCAACCTACCTCGACAAAACCTACAAGTAAAAAATATCGATTTTTTTACTCGCTGGCATTTTGCAGCATTTTGCAGAAAAATACGCCACAACCTAACTGAGGCCTGGAGTATGTGGGGACTACTGTCAAACATGAAGGAGAGTTACATAGACCTCCTAGGACCTCGTGTCGACCATGCTGCGAGTATGTGTCAAGGGCAAACTCTTCTAAACTCGCGATTTAGGTCGCAGCCGTGGGATAGGCCCTTAATAGATACTACTTTGATGTTTATATATATTCAAAATAAAGAAGCTGTGATGTGCTTGTGTATGTTTAAAAAAAAATATCTCACAGAGTAATGCAGATTCATGTTGCTCATAAGTGTGATATGTGATATGAAGTAATTGAGTCATAGATTCATACTTCATGGAAATAGGCCCTTTGGCCCAACTCATCCTTGCCGATCAAGATACCCAAGTAAGCTAGTCCCACACCTCCCTGGCCACGCTTTTATTTCACCTCTGCCATCGGGAAGAAGGTATAAGAGTATGAAACCATGACCTCCAAGTTCAGGAACAGCTTCTTCCCAACTATCAGGCTATTGAACACTACAAACACCAACCAAACTGAGGTGGGGGATTGCAACCTTCACGTTTTAGTTGGTCCACTCTGTTTTGACTAATGCAATCAACCCGATGTGCACAAACAAATAGATGTAGTGTTTTGGCATCTACAACGTTAGGCTGTGCACTCCATACGCAAGAAGACCAACTAAACGATGCACTAGGGAATTTTGTCTTGTTTTGCATGAATATTGTTTTTTTTAATTTATTTTATTATTTTTGGCTGTTTTATTATGTTATCTATTGAGAACTATGTTTACACACCTTTACGCTGCTGCAAGTCAAAATTTCATTTTTCCGTTTGGTACATGTGATAACTAATCACTCTTGGTTCTTGACCCATTTGCCTGCATTTCACTCATATCCCTCTACACCTTCTGTATCCATCTGCCTGTCCAAGCTATATGAAGTTAGTCATAGTGTCATAGAACATGGAAACAGGCCCTTCAGCCCAACTTGCCCTTGCCGACCAAAGTGCCCCATCTATACTTGTCACACCTGTCTGCGTTTGATCTTTCTAAACTTTTCCTCTCGAGAAACCTGTCCGCATGTCTTTTAAATGTTATGAAAGCACCTTCCTCAATTATTTCCTCTGGCAGCTTGTGCCCACCACTCTTTGTGTGACAAATTGCCCCTCAGGTTGCTATTAAATCTTTCCTCTCTCACCATAAACCTATGTCCTCTGGTTCATGATTCCCCTACTCTGGATAAAATACCCTGTCCCTAGCTATTCCTTCATGATCTTATACACCTCTATAAGATCACCCCTCATCCTCATGTGCTCCAAGGAATAGCCTGCTCAACCGTTCCCTATAGCTCTAGCCCTCAAGTCCTGGCAACATCCTCATAAATCTTCTCTGCACCTTGTCCACATTAACAACATCTTTCCTATAACCAGATGACCAAAACTGAACACAATACAGGTGCACAACCTTTTATCCAATGTTCCGGAAACCGAAAAACTCCGAAAACCGGCCATTTTTTCCAGATGTCGTCTGCGCACCAAAGCTCGCGTTTGGCGCCAATCTTGACCCGAAACGACCCACGGTCAACCCAGGTCTGTATTACTGCAGCGGCTGCCTCCTCCCCGGAGACCGGGATCCACGCTTAAACATCTGTAAATCATTGCTTAAATGTTAGTCAGTTAGTTTGGAGGGCTTTTATGTGAAGGGGGGGGGGGGGGGGGGAAGGGGGTAAACAACTTGTCCCTACCTGGTCGGAGAGGCCCCAGCAGTCAATGCCTTACCGGGTCGCCGTGCAGTAAGCTCCGCAGCGCTGTGGCCTCTGAGGGCGTCACCGGTTGTAGCTCCGACCCCGGCAACTCTACCCCTGGCTGTGAGGCGCTCCAAATCCAGCGCGGCCCACGGCCGGACGCCCCAGCTCCGCGACTGTTGGATCGTCGCTGGATTTGGAGCCGTGCAGCCAGGGGTTGAGTTGCCGGGGTCGGAGCTCCAACCAGCGCCGCCCGCGGCCGGACGGAGCCCCCAGCTCCGCGAGGTTGGGAGTCGCCGACCAGGTAGGGGACTAAGAATTAAAGTTTCCCCTTTCACCCCTACTCCACCACCACCACATAAAATCCCTCCAAACTAACTGACTAACATTTATGCAATGATTCTCCCGGTCTCCGGGGAGGAGGCAGCTGCTCCAGACTTTTCAAGCCGCCCGCGCTACCTACCTAATCTACGCTAAAAATCTTCCATTCGGAAATCCGAAAATGTCCCAAATCCGACAAGTGTCTGGTCCCAAGGCTTTCGGATAAAAGGTTGTGCACCTGTACTCCAAATGTGGCCTCACTAATGTTTTGTACAAATGTAACATAATATCTCAATTTCTATACTCAATACTCTGACTGATGAAGGCCAATGTGTCGAAAGCCTTTTTGACCACCCTATCTACCTGTGATGCACTTTCAAGGAATTATGTACCTGCACTCCTAGATCCCTCTGCTCTACAACACTCCCCAGAGCCACGCAAGTTAAATGCATGCATTTTCTTATGAATGTTGTATGGTGTTAGGCCATATTTGTCTTGTCTTTCTTCCTCAACCTTGTTCGGTCTCTTTTAAATTCTTCTCGCAGTCCGGTTGAATGCCTTATGCAGAGTTCATCAACTGTATTCAAGAAAGTGAACATGAGAGCAATCATTGTTTCTTGGCCAGCTTACAACCCAGTGGTATGAATATTGATTACTCTAATTTCAAGTAACATTTGCTTTCCCCCTCTCTCCGCCCCTCCCCCACCGTAGTTCCCCCACAAGTTTCACTGTCCTCCTGATTAATTTTACTGTTTGTATGCCTCATTGTCACCTTCCCCTCAGCCAACAAATAATCATTCCACATCTCCTTGATCATCGTCTGTTTTGATCTGTCATTTTCACGCCTTACATTCTCTTTGTACCCATCCATATCTCCAATTTCCCGGGTAGACACAAAATGCTGGAGTAGCTTAGCAGGACAGGTAGCATCTCTGGAGAGAAGGAATGGGTGACATTTCGGGTCGAGACCCTTCTTCAGACCTCTCCCTTGATTCTCAGTTTGAAGATCTCCTCAAGGTGTGTCTACTTTGAAGAAGTTCTCCTCCTCTCTCCGATGTTTTCACACAGAGAGTGGTGAATCTCTGGAACTCTCTGCCACAGAGGGTAGTTGAGGCCAGTTCATTGGCTATGTTTAAGAGGGAGTTAGATGTGGCCCTTGTGGCTAAGGGGATCAGAGGGTATCGAGAGAAGGCAGGTACAGGATACTGAGTTGGATGATCAGCCATGATCATATTGAATGGTGGTGCAGGCTCGAAGGGCCGAATGGCCTACTCCTGCACCTAATTTCTATGTTTCTATGTTTCTATGAGAGTTCAGCAACATCCGACATTTTATCTCTGTACCTACCCATTCCTTTTCTCCAGAGATGCTGCCTGTCCCGCTGTTACTCCAGCATTTTGTGTCTATCTTCACTGTAAACCAGCATCTGCAGTTCCTCCCCACACATTGTTTCTTGTCTGCCAGGTTGGGTATGTAATCAGCGGTAAGTGCCAAATCATGAGATTGCGAATTTTACCAAGTGTTTTTTAATCACACGTAAAAGGTCGTTGAGAGCTTGAACCTTGAGCTGGCCTTATATATTTAAAAATCAAAGACAGTGATCGTTTAATCCATGGAAAATGTTGCACAGAGAGCAACTGATTGATTAGATTCAGAAGAAAGCTTACAGCTTCCCTGAGACTCACAAAGTAACCAAGTACACAAGAGCTTGCATGCCCCATATTGGAATACACAAGCTTAATTAATAGCCTGAGAACATGTTAGTGTTATAATAAGCACAAAGCAATTTAGTGGCTGTAGAAATGCATCTCTGGCACAACTGTAGATGGAAAAAATAATTTAATGTTTCACGCCAGATCTTCACCAGGACTCAATGACACTGACCCTGACCATATTCATTAAACCTTGTGAGTAGTTAATGCTTATAGTGTTCAATGCCATCATTATGATGGTAATTATATATATGAACTTAGTTTCATGCACCAAAATATTGGATGGGGTTTAAGTTAGCGGTATTTAAAGTATCTGGATTTAAATAGACATTATTTAGTGTATCTGGATTTAAATAGACATTATTGAAAATATCTGGATTTCAGTGGATCCATTGTGTTAATTATAACATTTTCCATAGAGCATCAAAGCAAATTTGCCATTAAATCAATTTTTCTACTTCAAGTGGCCATGATTGAGCCAATAACATCATAATCACAAAATCTGATCTCCCAGAACTTGATGGAGCGGGGAAGTAACTGACTTTTTGATTAATGTTGTATGGTGTATGTGCATATTTGTCTTGTCTTTCTTCCTCAACCTTGTTTTGTCTCTTTTAAATACTTCTCACAGTCGGGTTATTGATGGCCTTAATGCAGAGTTCATCAACTGTAGTTGAGAAGGTGCAAATGAGAGTAGTCATTCTTTCTTGGGCAGCTTCCAACCCAGCGGTGTGAATATTGATTGCTCTAACCTCAAGTAACCAATGGACCCCCTTACCTATTTAGCTTGAAAAAAACTGAAATTAACAAAGGAGACATCATAAATTTGAGAAAGACACAAAAAACTGGAGTAGCTCAATGGGACAGGCAGCATCCCTGAAGAGAAGGCATGGGTGACTTTTCTGATCGAGACCCAAAACGTCACCCATTCCTTCCCTCCAGGGACACTGCCAGTCCCGCTGAGTTACTCCAGCTTTTTGTGTCTATCTTCGGTTCAAACCAGCATCCGCAGTTCCTTCCTACACATCAGTTTGAGAAAGTTACATTAATTTAAAATTAAGGACAGAAGAGAAATAAAGGATTGGATTGAGAGAAAGAGAGTGATAACATTTTTACTGCACATTTTTAAGGCCTCTAACCACAATTAAGATTTTTGGGAATGAAACCCTACTGGGAATAACTAATTGTCAGTCTTAGAAGGTTGATGAGCATTAACAACTATAGCACCTCATTCAAATACTACTTACATTGGAATGCATGTGACTTGCAATTGAGGATTTAATTTGCACATCACTTAAATAAAGAGCAAATTAATGCCGTTTTATGCTCTGCGAGACTGAGGCAAGACAGCAAGAAGAAGTTCCCATAAAACACAAAATAAAAGCTCATAAACTGCAGTCTGAAGAAGGGTCTCGACCCGAAACATCACCCATTCCTTCTCTCCAGAGATGCTGCCTGTCCCGCTGAGTTGGTCCAGCATTTTATGTCTATCTTCGGTGTAAACCGGCATCTGCAGTTCCTTCCTACTCATAAATTGCAGCATTTTCCAGGTATTTTGCAGCAGGGCTATTTAATAAACAACTAAATAATGCATGCTTGAAAATACCAAATGTGCTATCGTTTTCATGGTGTAATGAAATGCATCTCTAAGCATTGGGAATGGCTGGTTGGAATACCCAGTGGTACCAGAACAGAGAGGAAAAGATGCAGACATTGTAGATGAAGAGACAGAAGGAAGATCAGAGCAGCAAGGCATGGTTCCTCGTGCCAACTACAGCATCTATGAGTCAAAATAACATTTAATATTTAATATCAAATCATGATTTTGAAAAAAATGCTGGAGGAACTCGGAGGGAGGCAGCATCTCTCGATGGAAGGAATTGGTGACGTTTCAGGTCAACACCCTTCTTCAGACCCGTAGAAAGGTCTCGACCCAAAACATTCCTTCCATCCAGAGATGCTGCCTGTCCAGCTGATGTTACTCCAGCATTTTGTCTCTACCTTTGATGTAAACCAGCATCTGCAGTTCCTTCATACATTAATGAGTTTGAAATTTGACCATCGCCTCTTTTAATTCATGTTTGTAAAATTGCTAGAATGTTCAGTGAAGCATCTCAGCAATACAGACGAGCGTGGGATTAAAGAACCACGAGAAATGATGAACAACAAATGCACGTCAAACTGAATGTAGCTTACGAAATGTGTGGGAGGGAACTGCAGATGCTAGTTGACACCGAAGATAGGCACAAAATGCTGGAGTAACTCAACGGGACAGCAGGACATGACAGGTCTCGACCCGAAACTCCACCTATTTCTTCTTTCCAGAGATGCTGCCTGAGTTCCTCCTGAATTTTATGTCTATCTTAAATGTAGCTTATTTGGATACAAGGCTAGGAAAGGCCAACATTTCAAAAATAAATAAGGAATGCATATAGACAAATTGTGGACTAAATCATCCAAATGTAAGAATGGCATTTCAGCAACAGAAGGGAGGAACCTGGGCAATATTATGAAGGTGGTACTAGAATTTCTCCGTGCAGGCACCACTTCATGGTAAAATGCTCAACATAGAGATAAATGTGACACTAGGATTGTGTATGGACTGGTTTCAGCTCAGTGATTAATAGCAGGGATACAGACTTTATGGAGTTAGCGCCATCATTTTAAGTTGGAGAAAATTTCTGCTCATCCAGTAAGAACCATCTGAAAAGCAGTAGAAGAATTTAAAAGTAGGGGAGGGGTGGAGAGCAGAAAAGAGAAATGACTCTCCAAGTGGGAAAGGGAAAACTAACATGCAGAATGTTTGCATCATGCATCTGTAGTTCCTTCATGTCAAAGACAGATCTGATCTGAAATTATGTTTTTAATGTTTAAACTTCAAAATATTCCTGCCATTTGAGTGGCCTTGTAAAGTAATGTAACTCTGAGGTTTATTTGCCTCACACAGTATAGAGAAGGGAACAAACAGATCATGTTAACTTCAACCAAGTAGGGTTCTAATGGTTAAACTAATAACATATAAATGCCTTTGGCAAAAAAAAAATAGCCAAAGGAATTGAATCAGATGCAAGAATATACAAATTTAGGCTCCATGGTTTTTATAAAGAGACTTTACACCACACCAGCATTCTGAAAGCTCATAAAGTGCAACTTCCTGTATAAAAGACAAACAAGTTGCACTTATTTTCCTCGTAAATCTTTCCAATGGCCTTCAAAAGCTTTCAGTATTGGCTTCCTACAGAGCAGTAGGGATGCAGAATGTGCCACAAAAATAGCTATCGGTAGCTCCTGTTAACATACAGGTAATGGTAATCAACGAGATTTGTTTAGGAACACTACATAGGGGTGCAATTAAAGCTTTTAGTCAGAGCTGCAACAAAATTGCACTTTGTAGTATTACTGATAAAGTATCTGAAATGTCTTTGTACCTCATTTTAATTAAACTTTTAACTCAATAACTCTAGCCTTGAGTTAGCAGAACATAAGTTAAGCTTGGTCCCAGAGATTTTGATTCTGTGGTACAAAATTTTCTATCAAAACACGGTGAAAATCTTACCACCTGTGGTGCGATTCCTTCCACTCATGTTTAATCGTGTATTAATAATACAATTAAATTGAAAATGTGCCGCTCCTTTGTTAGCTTCAATTGAACAGCTCCTCAAAGACCACAGCACCATTAAAAGTATTGAAGTACTTTGAAAATACCTTCAACTATCACAGGGATCCTCAAGAAAGTAGTTAATAACAGCAACATCCCACACCACCCTGGCCATGCTCTCATTTTGCTGCTGCCATCAGCAAGAAGGTGCAAAAGTCTGCGAACCATTACCTCCTGGTTATTTCCAGGTACCATTAGATGCACAGAATCTCTTGCCCAGAGTAAGGGAATCGAGGGCCAGAAGACAGAGGTTTAAGGTGAAGGGGAAAATATTTAATAGGAATCTGAGGGGTAACATTTTCACACAAAGGGTGGTGGACGTATGGAACAAGCTGCAGAGGAGGTAGTTGAGGCTGGGACTATCCCAACATTTAAGAAACAGTTAGACAGGTACATAGATAGGACAGTGTTTAAGAGGGAACTGCAGATGCTGGAGAATCGAAGGTTACACAAAAAAGCTGGAGAAACTCAGCGGGTGCAGCAGCATCTAGGGAGCGAAGGAAATAGGCAACGTTTCGGGCCGAAACCCTTCTTCAGACTGATCGGGGGCGGGGGTGGGTGGGGACAAGAAAGGGAAAAGGAGGAGTAGCCAGAAGGCTGGGGGATGGGAGGAGACAGCAGGGGGGCTGAGGAAGGGGAGGAGACAGCAAGGACTAACAAAATTGGGAGAATTCGATGTTCATGCCCCTGGGGTGCAGACTCCCCAAACGGAATATGAGGTGCTGTTCCTCCAATTTCCGGTGCTGCTCGCTGTGGCCATGGAGGAGACCCAGGACAGAGAGGTCGGAGGCGGAGTGGGAGGGGGAGTTGAAGTGCTGAGCCACCGGGAGGTCAGCTTGGTTATTGCGGACCGAGCGGAGGTGTTCGGCGAAACGATCGCCCATCCGCTTGGTCTCACCGATATAGATCTGCTGACATCTAGAGCAGCGGACGCAATAGATGAGGTTGGAAGAGATGCAGGTAAACTCTGTCGCACCTGGAACGATTGCTTGGGTCCTCGGAGTCGAGGGGGGAGGTAAAGGGACAAGTGTTGCATCTCTTGCGGTTGCAAGGGAAAGTGCCCGGGGAGGGGGTGGACCGAGAGGGAAGGGAAGAATTGACAAGGGAGTTATGGAGGGAGCGGTCTTTGCGGAAGGCAGATATGGGGGGAGATGGGAAGATGTGGCGAGTAGTGGGGTCACGTTGGAGGTGGCGAAACTGACGGAGGATTACTTTTTGTATGTGACGGCTGGTGGGGTGAAAGGTGAGGACTAGGGGGACTCGGCCCATGTTGCGAGTGCGGGGATGGGGAGAGAGAGCAGTGTTCTGGGGTATGGAAGAGACCCTGGTGCGGGCCTCATTTATGGTGGAGGAGGGGAACCCCCGTTCCCTGAATAGTGAGGACATTTCAGATGTCCTGGTGTGGAACGCCTCATCCGTGGAGCAGATGCGGCGTAGACGGAGGAATTGGGAGTAGGGGATGGAGTCCTTACAGGAAGCAGGGTGGGAAGAAGTGTAGTCCAGATAGCCATGGGAGTCAGGGGTTTATAGTGTATGTCGGTTAGAAGTCTATCACCTGCAATGGAGATAGTGAGGTCAAGGAATGGTAGGGAAGTGTCGGAAATGGTCCAGGTGTATTTGAGTGCCGGATGGAAGTTAGTGGTGAAGTGGATGAAGTCAGTCAGTTGTGTGCGGGTGCAGATGGTGGCACCAAAGCAGTCGTCGATGTAGCGGAGGTAGAGGTCGGGGATGGGGCCCTGGTATGTATTGAACAAGGATTGCTCGACGTAACCTACAAGTAGGCAGGCATAGCTGGGGCCCATGCGTGTGCCCATAGCTACGCCTTGTATTTGGAGGAAGTGGGAGGAGTCGAACGTGAAGTTATTGAGGGTAAGGACCAGCTCCGCTAGGCGGAGGAGAGTGTCAGTGGCTGGGTATGGGTTGCTTCTCTGGTCGAGGAAGAACCGGAGGGCTGTGAGACCATCGTGGTGGGGGATGGAGGTGTATAGTGATTGGACGTCCATGGTGAAGATGAGGGGGTGAGGGCCTAGAGGATTGAATGCGCGGAGACGACGGAGAGTGTCCGAGGTGTCTTGGACATAGGTAGGGAGGGATTTAACCAAGGGAGGTGCCGTGGTAGTCTGGCGCGCCGATCTCTACAAAGCTGAGGCCACGCGCCAACTATCGGACACCTCCTCCTACTTACCCCTGGACCATGACCCCACTGACGAGCACCAGGCCACCATCTCCAGCACCATCACCAACTTCATCCACTCCAATGCCCTACCCGACCGAGCCTCCAACCTCATCGTTCCCCAGCCCCGCACAGCCCGATTTTACCTTCTCCCTAAAATCCACAAACCTGACTGTCCCGGAAGACCCATTGTCTCCGCCTGTTCGTGCCCCACCGAACTCATTTCCAAATACCTTGACTCCATCCTATCACCCTTGGTTAAATCCCTCCCTACCTATGTCCAAGACACCTCAGACACTCTCCGTCGTCTCCGCGCATTCAATCCTCTAGGCCCTCACCCCCTCATCTTCACCATGGACGTCCAATCACTATACACCTCCATCCCCCACCACGATGGTCTCACAGCCCTCCGGTTCTTCCTCGACCAGAGAAGCAACCCATACCCAGCCACTGACACTCTCCTCCGCCTAGCGGAGCTGGTCCTTACCCTCAATAACTTCACGTTCGACTCCTCCCACTTCCTCCAAATACAAGGCGTAGCTATGGGCACACGCATGGGCCCCAGCTATGCCTGCCTATTTGTAGGTTACGTCGAGCAATCCTTGTTCAATACATACCAGGGCCCCATCCCCGACCTCTACCTCCGCTACATCGACGACTGCTTTGGTGCCACCTCCTGCACCCGCACACAACTGACTGACTTCATCCACTTCACCACTAACTTCCATCCGGCACTCAAATACACCTGGACCATTTCCGACACTTCCCTACCATTCCTTGACCTCACTATCTCCATTGCAGGTGATAGACTTCTAACCGACATACACTATAAACCCACTGACTCCCATGGCTATCTGGACTACACTTCTTCCCACCCTGCTTCCTGTAAGGACTCCATCCCCTACTCCCAATTCCTCCGTCTACGCCGCATCTGCTCCACGGATGAGGCGTTCCACACCAGGACATCTGAAATGTCCTCACTATTCAGGGAACGGGGGTTCCCCTCCTCCACCATAAATGAGGCCCGCACCAGGGTCTCTTCCATACCCCGCAACACTGCTCTCTCTCCCCATCCCCGCACTCGCAACAAGGGCCGAGTCCCCCTAGTCCTCACCTTTCACCCCACCAGCCGTCACATACAAAAAGTAATCCTCCGTCAGTTTCGCCACCTCCAACGTGACCCCACTACTCGCCACATCTTCCCATCTCCCCCCATATCTGCCTTCCGCAAAGACCGCTCCCTCCATAACTCCCTTGTCAATTCTTCCCTCCCCTCTCGGTCCACCCCCTCCCCGGGCACTTTCCCTTGCAACCGCAAGAGATGCAACACTTGTCCCTTTACCTCCCCCCTCGACTCCGTTCAAGGACCCAAGCAATCGTTCCAGGTGCGACAGAGGTTTACCTGCATCTCTTCCAACCTCATCTATTGCGTCCGCTGCTCTAGATGTCAGCAGATCTATATCGGTGAGACCAAGCGGAGGTTGGGCGATCGTTTCGCCGAACACCTCCGCTCGGTCCGCAATAACCAAGCTGACCTCCCGGTGGCTCAGCACTTCAACTCCCCCTCCCACTCCGCCTCCGACCTTTCTGTCCTGGGTCTCCTCCATGGCCACAGCGAGCAGCACCGGAAATTGGAGGAACAGCACCTCATATTCCGTTTGGGGAGTCTGCACCCCAGGGGCATGAACATCGAATTCTCCCAATTTTGTTAGTCCTTGCTGTCTCCTCCCCTTCCTCAGCCCCCCTGCTGTCTCCTCCCATCCCCCAGCCTTCTGGCTACTCCTCCTTTTCCCTTTCTTGTCCCCACCCACCCCCGCCCCCGATCAGTCTGAAGAAGGGTTTCGGCCCGAAACGTTGCCTATTTCCTTCGCTCCATAGATGCTGCTGCACCCGCTGAGTTTCTCCAGCTTTTTTGTGTAACATAGATAGGACAGGTTTGGCGGGATATGGACCAAGTGTAGGCAGGTGGGATTAGTGTAGCTGGGACATGTTGACCGGTGTGGGCAAGTTGGGCTGAAGGGCCTGTTTCCACACTGTATCACTATGACTGACAACAAACGTACCTCAGTGTTGAACTTCTGTGAGCATTATATAAGTTTGCTCTATGTACTTTGGCTTGCATGGTCAGATTAACTAGGATAGCTGATATCTTATTGTATCATTGTTTATTGTATATTTATTTGTTGTGTTAAATGCCCTATAAAGCTGCAGCAAGTAAGAATTTGCTGGAGTAACTCAGCAGGACAGGCAGCATCTCTGGAGAGAGGGAATGGGTAACATTTCGTGTCGAGACCCTTCTTCAGACTGAAAGTCATGGGAAAGGGAAACAAGAGATATAGACAATGATGTAGAGATATAGAACAATGAATGAAAGATATGCAAAATAGTAACAATGATAAAGGAAACAAGTCACTGTTAGCTGTTTGTTTGGTGAGAAAGAGAAGTTGGTATGAATTGGGTGCGGGTGGGATGGAGAGAGAAGGAATGCAGGGGTTACTTGTAGTTAGAGAAATCAATATTCTTACCACTGTGTTGTAAGCTGCCCAAGCAAAATATGAGATGCTGTTTCTCCAATTTGCATTTAGCCGCATTCTGGCAATGGAGGAGACCCAGGTCAGAAAGGTCAGTGTTGGAATGGGAAGGAGAGTTAAAGTATTTAACAACCGGGAGATCAGGTTGGTTCAGGCGGACTGAGCGAAGGTGTTCAGCGAAACGATCGTCCAGTCTACGTTTGGTCTCGCCGATGTATAAGAGTCCACACCTCGAACAATGGATACAGTAGATGAGGTTGGAGGAGGTGCAAGTGACCCTCTGCCTAACCTGAAAGGACTGTCGGGGTCCCTGGACAGAGTCAAGGGAGGTATTATAGGGACAGGTGTCGCATCTTCTGCGGATGCAGGGGAAGGTGCCTGGGAAGGGGACAGTTTGGGCGGCAAGGGATGAGTTAACCAAGGGGTGGAGATGGGAAGATGTAACTAGAGGTAGGATCCCGTTGGAGGTAGATTTTGTGTTGTATGCGACAGCTGATGGGCTGAAAGGTAAGGATTAGGACTCTTTCCCTGTTACGAATAGGGGAAGGGGGAGCAAGGGTGGAGTTGTGGGATACCGAGGAGGCACGAGTGAGTGCAGGATGGAAATTGGTGGTGAAGTTAATGAACTCCATGAGTTCTGCATGTGTGCAGGAGGTAGCACCGATGCAGTCGTTCTACATGGGTGTAGGATGTAGCACCGATGCATAATATGTGTGTGTGTGTGTGTGTGTGTGTGTGTGTGTGTGTGTGTGTGTGTGTGTGTGTGTGTGTGTGTGTGTGTGTGTGTGTGTGTGTGTGTGTGTGTGTGTGTGTGTGTGTGTGTGTGTGTGTGTGTGTGTGTGTGTGTGTGTGTGTGGTGATCGACCACATCCAATCAAAGAAACGACGCGCTAATGGGAAAATGTTTAGATATTCCGGTAGATATTTATCCCCTGGAGTGAAAAACCGGTTTACCTGAATATTTTGTGCACTATTTCTTCAGTTATTATTAAAAATGTTCAAGAACCTGAAATGTCTTTGAAAATAAAACTGAGCAGCTTTGGCTGATGACATCACAATGCCTCTGCGTGCTGTGGGGTCTGCATGCTGCGTCTGCGCTGTGAGCTGCTGCCCCCCCCCCCGCAAGCTGCTGCCCCCATGAGCTGCCCCCCCCACGAGCTGCCGCCCCCCCCCCCCGCGAGCTGCTGCCCCCCCTGCCGCCCCGCGAGCTGCTGCCCCCATGAAGCCCCCCCCCCCCCCCCCCCCCCCCCCCCCCCGCGAGCTGCCACCCCCCCGTGAGCTGCCACCCCCTCCCCTGTCCCTCACAACCGCGCATTGAGGGGACGGGACCCAACGGGTCCCACTTGATCTGGTAACTGTTAAACTCTCCTGAGTCTCTTGACTGTATGAAGAGAACCTTGTAACATATTTAGGTTTAGGATTATTATTGTCACATGTACATGAAGTGCAGTAAAAAGCTTTGTTTTGCATGCTAACAAATTGTTGTTTTGTTTCGTATGTTATCAAATCGGGTAATACTATGCATAATACTACATAAACATACTATGCATAAATGCAGTCAAGACTAACTCAAGTACAATGGGTAGAGCGAAGGGAAATACATAAAGTTAAGTATAAGTATTGGTCTAAGTATCAATGAAACATCTTAGATTACGTTATCATTTTTTTCTATGTCGTGTGCGAAAATTTACCGCAAAATGGCTGCAGCTTTGCCAACTTTGTTCCTTTAACTATATTTCAAAACCGTATCATTCTGTTAGGACATCCTGAGGAATTGAGACTTGCTGCATAAGCACAGTTCTCACTTCCTTAACCATTCCAACAACAGTCTGAGGTATTTCAAATATCTGAAGAAAGGCCTCGAGCTGAAGCATCACCCATTCCTTCTCTCCAGAGATGCTGCCTGTCCTGCTGAGTTACTCCAGCATTTTGTGTCTATCTTCGGTGTATTAATGAGTTTCCTCATAGTATCGCACAATGCAATTTTTGATATGCGTGGCACAATATTACACGAATGTTTGATACTTCATACACCTCCACATTTTTAGCTGTCAGCTGCGGCTCACTAGTAGCATTCCCCCCCTCCGAACCTGGCGAGTTTAAACTCAAGGTCTTCTGCAGACACTCTGGTGCAATTCTGAAGGATGCTGTCCTTCAGAGGAGACAGTAACTCAAAGCCTCACCTTACCTGTCGGGTGGACAAAAAGGATCTCATGGTAGACGATTCTTTAGTATAATATCCACTTGATCACACAGACAACTTTAACGGCATACACAAATGCCTGGTGATTGTCACATTGTATTTTGTGGGACTTTGTCGAGTGCAAATTGGCTGCCACATTTCCTACGTTCCAACAGTTCATATGTACTCATTAATAGAAGGTCACCTTATTGTCATGAAAGATTAGGCTGCAACTACAAAATCATTTGTGACCATGTTACATAATTGAATTAGTATTCACCATTTTATCATCTGTTCCTTTAATAGAATTGTTTGACCGTTTTCTTGATCCATGGCTGGGAATCAAACTATTTCTGTGCACTCAGTGTTATTCAAAATCAAGATCAAAAGCTGCAGACAATTTTGTGGGGCGCGTTATTATTTTCTTCATTTCCATAATGAAGAAACTCATCCTAATAAACCGCTGGTTTGAGGTCAGAAACGTGTGAAACACTCACAGAGAAAGGCCAACCGTCATTATCTTTATGGGAAAGAAAACTCATACTTAAACTATTACAAACCTATCAAAAAATACCCTGCGGTGTCTAACCATAGAGAAAAGCTTTCATTCCCCTCTGCTCGGCCGACAAGACTTTCCATTTAGACGTGGCCACAGAAAAACAGAAATGCAAGCTTTTTCTGTGGACATGAAGCAGATATTAATTATTAATTGAAATCTAATCAGAGCAATTGTAAGGTGTTGCACTTTGGGAAGTAATAAGGGGTTGGCCATTTAGGAATGAGAAGAAGAAAGGTTTTTCACCCAGAGAGTTGTGAATCTGTGGAACTCTCTGCCACCGAAGGCAGTGGAGGCCAAACCACTGGATGTTTTCAAGAGGGAGTTAGATTTAGTTCTTAGGGCTAACGGAATCAAGGGATATGGGGAAAAAGCAGGAATGGGGTACTGATTTTGGATGATCAGCCATGATTATATTGAATGGCGGTGCTGGCTCAAAGGGCTGAATGGCCCACTCCTGCACCTATGTTTCTATGTTTCTAAGTCGAATGTATGAGAAAAGTATACGGTTAATAGCAACGCCCTCAACAACATTGATGTACAGAAGGATCTTGGAGTGCAAGTCCATAGCTCACTAAAAGTGGAGACACAAGTAGACAGAGTGGTAAAGAAGGGGTGGGAAGATTGCAACCTTCACGTGGCCCGCCCTGTTTCGACAAATGCAATCAACCTGGCGTGCATAATCAAATAGAACAAGTTGTCCTACAACTTTAGGCTGTGCACGCCATACGCAAGAAGAAGAAGTAGTAAAGAAGGCATATCATCAGTCTGGGCATTAAGTGCAAGAGTCAGGAGGTCATGTTACAGCTTTATAAGACTTTGGTTAGGCCGCATTTGGAATGGTGTGTGCAGTTCTGGTCACCTCATTACAGGAAGGATGTGAAGATTTTGGAGGGGGTGCAGAGAATGTTTACAAGAACACTGCCCAGATTAGAAGGCATTAGCTATGAGCATAGATTGCACAAACGTTTTCTCCAGAGCGTCGAAGGCTAAGGGGTGTATGTAAAATTTGTGAGAGGTATAGAAAGAGTAGAACACATAGAGCAGACAGGGTAGATATCAGAAACTTTTTCTCAGGGTGGAGATGTCAAAGACTAGAGGCAGATAGTTTTGAGGTGTGAAGGACAACATTTAAAGGAGATGTGTGGGACAATGTTTTTTCACTCAGACAGTGGTGAGTACCTGGGACACACTCCATGGGAGGTGGGGAGGCAGGTAAGATAGGCTTTTGGATAAGTGCATGAATATGCAGGGAAAGAAGGAATATGGATCACGTGCAGACATACGAGATCACTTCAACACAACTTCATGTTCGGCACAGACATTGTGGGCCGAAGGGCCTGTTCTTCTTTCTTCCATTAATCTGATCGGGGTTGACCTGATGAATCGTTTAGAAAGGAATTAAAGTGAGATTATAAATAGCTACTAATTGCGAGGGGCCTTGGCAACAAAAAATTGCAGATTTTCATTAGCAGATGTATTTTCAATTATTTGAAACAATGCTGAAGTAGTCTTATGTTTATGTCATCAGACCACACCACCATAACTTAAATTAAATACCTCAGAAGAGTACTGTGCATACAAACGGGAGAATAACAATGAGCGCCGCGGGAGAAAGGATCTATTATCTTGTGTTTACCCAGCTTTGTTTTGATAGAAAGTCAAGCATCGGTTTGAGGGAATGAGGGAGGATGTGAATGTGTGTAATTTAGGCTGTGAAGTGGTAAATTTGTAACCTGAGGCAGAGACATCCAGATCGCCTTTATATTTGAATAAACCTATTTGCAAGGATATCGTCCTAATAAACACAGTAGAAACATTAATGAAAGTAATTGCACACAGTTACAGCTCAGATAAAAGCAGGGGTTGTGGCGAGTAACGGTTGGTTGGTCACAGTTCAGTTATTCCATCTGAACTGTTTATCCCATGCACCCCATTGAAGTGTTTACTCTTCTTATGTCATGATGTTGAGAGCCATGCTGTGTAATCCCAATACTTTTGTTTTAATTTCCACTGTGGCTCAGTTGCCTTTGAGTCAGAGGACTGTAGGTTCAAGCTGCTCTCCAGAGACTGTAAAACAAGGTTTCTTCGGCAAGGAGTCCACATCCCAGCCCTCACAACCATCTCCACTTCTTGTGGCTCCAAATCCCCCTTCCTTTTGGACACCCCCTGCTGGCCTCTCACTGCCTCTTGTGTCTCCAGTCTCCCCTTTCTTTTGGATGTCCTCTTCTAGCCTCTTACTAAGCCTCAGACCTTTTCAGATTATCTGTAATTTAGGTATCATTTAAGTTTGTGTGTTGTCTGAGTCAATGTGCCTGCGATGTTGCTGCAAGCAATGTTTTCATCGCACCAGTACCTCTCCATGCTTGTACAGAGGATAATAAACTCAACTTGACTTGACTTCACTTTGCCAATGCAACACCATTCTGAAGAAGAGTCCCAACCCTATTTGTCACCTGTACATTCCCTCACCAGTTTCTGCCTGATCTGCTTAATTCCTCTTGCACCTTGTGTTTTCCAGCATGTGCAATCACTTGTGTCACCATTATACAGCTCCACTGTGAAATTTTACTCAAGATTGGTTACTTTGAAGAAGTTCTCATCCTTTCTCTGATGGAATATTTTGTGAGACCCTCTCTCACTGTCTCCCGCTCTGTAACTCCTGCTGCTTTCCTGTTGATCGACCATGTTCCGACCCAGCACTAGCCTTTGCCGCTATCTTGTCCCATGTGGCTTCCAGTTCCGTTTCTAGGCCTCCCGGTTCAGGCACAACCAGGATCTAAGGTTTCTGCACTCCATCCAACTGGAGTATGAAGACGAATCTCAACCCGAAACATCACCTGCTCGTTCCCTCCCCAGATGCTGCCTGAACTTCCAGCACTTTGCATTTTGTGTAACATCAACTGCCTAGCCTTGACATCTGTACTTCCCTCCCTATTGCATTCTCACCCACTCTGAACGTGCAGCACCATTCACTTTGCCCCAATCCTGACCTGGTCATCGAACCCATGGACAGGGGTGGTGTCGATGTAGTCGAGTGGTTGCCACTCTACCTTCATAAGTAGGTAATATATACAAAGATATATACAAAATGCTGGAGTACCACAGCGGGACAGTCAGCATCTCTGGAGAAAAAGAATGGGTGACGTTTCGGGTCGAGACCCTTCTTCAGACTCAAATGGGTGACGTTTCGGGTCGAGACCCTTCTTAAGTCTGAACAAGGATCTTGACCTGAAACATCACCCATTCCTTCTCTCCAGAGACGCTGCCTGTCCCGCTGAGTTACTCCAGCATTTTGTGTCTATCTTAATGAGGCCAGCCAAATGCGGTGACATCCCGTCAAGAACAAATATATCTAGGTTGATACTCCAGAGCAGTGAACAGGAGGAACTGTGGCATTCGAGGTGTTGTCTTTCAAAAGAGGTGCCAACTGCATTCTCAGATAGAGGCAACGAATGATTGTGTAAGCATTTCACATCAGAGAAAGACAATTTATCCCACATGCCCATGCAAATGATTATCCTTTAAACAACATTAGTGGAGCAGGTCATATGGCTATCATCTCGCTGCGCTTTGTGGAAGCTTGCTGTGCATTTCAAAACATAACTCAATTATGTCAGGAAAGATCCGTAATAACTCCAACATTTTTCCGTTTTTGCAATTTCAGTCTTTACTACTGACGAAGAAAACAAATAAAACTGCAGATGCTGGAACATGAATTCAAGAGATAGTGTCATTCGTTCATTTATAAAGACATGAGGTGTAACACAAGAGATGATATGGAGATTGGTTAAGACAGTTTTTTTATTCCAAAAAAAACTTTATTCCAAATAAAAAATATATACAAAACAAAAACTGTATAAATTCTTTATACATTCTCAGTGTCTATATATTCAACAGTGTCATAGTCACTGGTTTTCGCACCTATCTTTAAACAAAACACCCTTGCCACACATGTGGCACTGGGGTGATATCTCTTCCCTTGTTTGAGGGTATCTATACCATACTCAATGTCTGGCAGCAGAAGGACCTTGGACTGTTCATGAGAGACCTCTTCCACCCCTGCCTCCGTTGCCATGCAGTGAGAACGGAGAGGTTGAGAAGGAGTTTCTTCCCAGAGGCAATTCGGACTGTAAACGCTTTTCTCACCAGGGACTAACTGTACAGAACGTTTTTCCTTCTATTATTTATTATGTAAAATAATATGTGTGTTATGATTGTGTTTATAATTTGTTTGGTAGTTTTGTTGTTCCGCGAGCATTGCCACTTTCATTTCACTGCACATCTCGTATGTGTATGTGACAAATAAACTTGACTTGACTTGACTTGACTGTGGTCTTCCCCAACGGAGCTTTCGTGCAGGCTTCACCAAGCTTCAGTGCGACCCTCAGCACGTACTCCTGCAGTCTGGAACGGGCCAGTCAACACCATTCCATGATGGACATCTCGCTGTGCTGAGAGTCCAACCAGTTTCAGGCAGACCTCGGATGAATGAAAGAATGAATACGCCAAAGAGCGTCTTTCACCGAGCTGATGGTCTTCCAGCAGCACTTTCAGACCATCCCCAAATGTGTCTCTGGTAACAGCCCGTAAATCGAAGTGTCCCCTGTTACGGAGCTGTTCTGGATGAATGGTGACAAGTCCCTTCCTTCATTCTCCAGACCCTCTTTGCAAACACATGAGGTGTTAAGCACGGACTGCTCGACCTGTCCAGTCTACCGTATTCGGCATTCACAATGTGGTCTCCCCCACATTGGAGAAATCAAACGTGGACGGGGCATTTGCTTTGCAGAACACCTTAGCTTCCTGTTGCCACCTTCATTCTCAATCCCACTCCCATTCTGACCTGTCCATCTGCAGCCCCCTCCACTGTCATAGTGGGGCGCAAAGCAAACCAGAAGAACAACATCTTATCATCCGACAAGGGACTTTGCAACATTGAATTTTCCACATTCAGGCAAAGTGCTCTCTCATCGCATACCGTTATCACACTGTTATTCTCCTCTTGGAAGGGGGGAGAGAGTCAATCTCGGTTTATAGTGCTAATATTTGAGTTTGTCAGCCACTAATTGCGTTCACATCCTGATATATGGCATTTGTATTGCAGAATAACCACATTTTGGATGGGAAATACACCGCGCAGATGCTAATTTATATGCATGATTCTACTCAATTATTGTTTATTTTGCTTTGTGTTTCTATCCATAGATTGCAACATATAAGCAATTGCAAATCTGGCTGAACCTCACAACTTGGCCAACCCTCGATGGAAACATTAAACCCATTGCAGAAATGAAACACAATCAACTTCAAATGCAAAAGCATTCAAACCCTCGAACAGGAAATTGTTAGGAGAAGGAACCCCGCTGAGTTTGACCTTCCAGAATGTTCAGTCTCAAAACACTAACACGGCATTTAGAAGTAAATCATGATGTTTTTTAATAGTTGGAATTGGCAGACTGATCCCTGAAGACCAGACAGAACATGTTATGAATACCACAGTCACGTGGTCTTTTGTCACTTCTACTCATGTGTAGTGTCCATGCTGTGCGGGGGATGCAATAAGTAGCGCTGTTAATAGAATTCATTAATTCAATGTATAATAATTTTATAGCTATTTGCTCTGTTACTTTATTACTTGGCATATGTTTAACACCAACTGCGTAAATAAGCATGCAGTCAGCTTGAACATTCCACGGGAACATTTCATCTCTGCATGCAATACGTAACAACATTCTTACACGGTATGTAAAGCCATTTAATGTGACTTTATTGCAGTGAAAAACCTGAATGATAAAAACATTTTGACTGAGTAGTTGTCTTCAGTGCATAGACTACATGCAGTATGCATAAATAAGCAATATAAATGAGACAGTGTTATTATAATTATCGTTATAGTGTGTATTAGCTGCATAGGTTAATGCCTGCTGAGTGATTCACATTATTGCAATGTACCTTTCAATATATTGTTAATAGCAATTGTGTGACTTAAATTAGTAGCATTAATATATGAGGGTCACTCTACATAGGGCTGAAGATTAAGATGTTTCCATATTACATGCATAAACTGAGATATGCTGGTGGTACCTAAAGTTCATTGCATTCAAGTGTCAATGAAGATGAGGCCCTTGTTGGACTAGTGCAAGTGAAGCCTGCATCAATGGGGATGGCTGAATTCAACCTGTATGAAATATAGGTATGAGTCTGACAAAGTGTCCCAACCAGAAACATCGCCTATCCATGTCCTCCAGAAATGCTGAGAAAAGAAGGGTCTCAACCCGAAACGTCACCTATTCCTTTTCATCAGAGATGTTGCCTGACCCGCTGAGTTACTCCACCTTTTTCTGTCTGCCCTCCAGAGATGCGTTAAGATACTTCTGCACTTTGTCTTTTACACCAATTTCTAGCATCTGCAGTTCCTTGTGTCTCCATGAAATGCTCAAGTCATGTAGTGGCCCAGCAGGCAAGGCTAACAATCCAGAGTCCCAAATTCACATCTCATCACTGCAACTATGGAATTTTGATTGAGTTAATAGTTTGGAAAACAACAACTATTGGAAATGATATTTTGATTGCAAAAGAATTGGAAGACTACTATAACAACCCATCTGGATCACAAAATGACCTGGTGTGGAGTAAATCACCCATCCTTGTGGAGTTAATTGCCACAGAACACTGTGGAGGTAAATTCAACTGATATTTTTAAGGCAGAGATAGATAGATTCTTGATTGGCACAAGTGGCAGGGGTTATGGGGAGAAGGCAGGAGAATGGGTTTAAGAGGGGAAGATAATGAGCCATGATTGAATGGCAGAGTAGACTTGATGGGCTGAATGGCCTAATTCTCGTTTCACTTAGGAACATTAATTTAGGAGTTTACCTATCTGCCCTGTATGATGACACATCTTATATGGCCGATTCTGATGTGCTCTCCAAAATGGCCAAGCAAGCCACTCAGTTTAAGGACGACTAATGATGGGTAATAAATGCTTGTTGGTGATGTTCAGATCCTACAAAAATAAAAAATAAAAACAGGAGGGGTTTACATGCAATTCTATCCACCTCATTATAGGAACAAACAGAGGATGCTTGTAGATAAAAGTTAGTTGAATGATTCCAAAGGGCAATTTTAACTGTAGGAACTGACTGAGAGGAAATTGTGATTGTCCTCCTTGGAGCAAAGAAAGTTTGGTTTAGCTCAGTTTAGAGATACATCATGGAAACAGGTCTTTTGACCCTCCGTGTCTGTGCCGCCCAGCGAGCGTCCATGCGCCAGGTCTATCCTGCACAAAAGTGACAATTTACAGAAGCCAATTATCCTACAAACCTGCACGTGTTTGGAATATGGGAGGGAATCGGAGCACCCAGGGGAAACCCATGCAGTCACAGAGAGAACATATAAACTCTGTACAGACAGCACCCGTATTCAAACCTGGCTCTCTGGTGTTATAAGACAGCAATTCTACCTCTGTGCCATATTGCCACCCTGTTGAGAGATGGTGGAGATGTACAACATTTGAATGGTTTAGATAAGGCTGATAAAGCGAAGTTGCTCTCATTAGAAAAAAGGCTAGGGAGCTCATTTGAGCCAAATGACACAAGACTAATGTGGGGAAAATCATGAACAAAACACATGCATCCTCAAATTACCATCACACCGCTTTTGATATGTGTAAACAGCCAAACACAAGATTTGAGTAGATACACTGAACAATGACAATTTTCTGTCCCTTCCCAATAGGACAGGTTGCACAATTCTGGCTGAAAACCTGTGCACTTTCTCCACAATTTACGAGTGAATTTTCATCAGCTAGTTATTGTCTAAGAATCGGAGGCTGGGTGACTAAATTCACAAGTTGTTCTCCAGTAGAAACTATGATTATTGCTGGGACTCAAACTGCACCATAAATAATGAATTCATTTGCTTCAAGCCAGCTTTTTGTTGTGATGAAAAATTCGAGGAAAATTATTGGGACATCTTTGATCATATGCCAACAGGCACTGATTAGACAGCATAATCTACACATAAGCAATCGTGCATATTCTTGGACTGCTGCTTATCACATAGTGCACAGAGTTACTCTGATGTAAGTAAAGGAAAGCCATTAAACTGGAGCTGGGAGTTTATTTGCAAACAGTAATGGCTAAATAACAAAGATCCATAAAATCAAAGAATGAGTAGCACAGGCAAAATCCCTTTCTTTCTATAAATATCTTACCATTTACTTTGAAACTATTAACAAAGCATTAACCACTAATGAGGAAATTACAGATGAGTGGATGGAAATAATGGACCTGATATTCACCAAGTACTTCATAGAAACCGGATGATCATGGAAGTGCAGGAGGTGGCAGTGGTTAAAGGCTGCGCCTGAATCAGTCTTTAATCAGGGGATGGTTTAAATAAAGAAGTGTAGAAAAAAGGAACTGCAGATGCTAGTTTACAAAAGAAGACAAAAAGTGCTGGAATAACTCAGCAGGTCAGACACCATTTCAGGAAAACGTGGATGGGTGACGTTTCGGGACGTGAAGATAGACACAAAAAGCTGGAGTAACTCAGCGGGACAGGCAGCATCTCTGGAGAGAAGGAATGGGTGACATTTCGGGTCGAGATCCTCCTTCAGATGGGTCGTGATCCTTGATGCAAGACTGAAGGGGAGCTGAAATGTCTGAAGTGCAGTCTTTTGGGTGACATGTTGAACCAACACCTTATCACCTGCTGCAAACTGTCCCATGGCAACATTGGGAAAAGGGCAGGAATAGCACCATCAAACTGTCCGATCATTCCCTGAATGTGCTTCAGGCAGAACCTGGGAATGTTTGGGTCATCCGCTGTAAGCTTTACAAAGAAAACTCTCTTGGTTACTTGCACACACAGGAGATAGAAGCAGTCTTGCTTGTGACATTTCCACACCCTTGAATCTGCTTACACACGCAGTCAGGGTTGTAGGGAAGCTGTAGCCTTAAAGCCCGATCATTATAGATACATAGAAAATAGGTGCAAGAGCAGGCCATTCAGCTCATGGCTGATCATTCAGAATCAGCACCCCGTTCCTGCTTTCTCCCCATATCCCTTTATTCCCTTAGCCCAAAGAGCTCTATCTAACTCTCTCTTGAATACATCCAATTAATTGGCCTGCACTGCCTTCTGTGGCAGAGAATTCCGCAGATTCACAACTCTCTGGCTAAAACCGTTTTTCCTCATCTCAGTCCTAAATGGCTACCCCTTATTCTTAAACTTTGACCCCTGGTTCCGGACTCCCCCCCACATGGGGAAGATTTTTCCTGCATCTAGCCTGTCCAATCCCTTAAAAATGTTATATGTTTCTATAAGATCCCCTCTCATTCTTCTCAATTCCAGAGAATATAAGCCCAGTCGATCCATTCTGTCATCATATGACAGTCCCGCCATTCCGGGAATTAACCTGGTGGACCTACGCTGCAATCACTCAATAGCAAGAATGTCCTTCCTCAAATTAGGGGACCAAAACTACACACAATACACCAGGTGCAGTCTCACTGGGGCTCTGTACAACTGCAGTAGAACCTCCTTGTTCTTATACTCAAATCCTCTTGCAATGAAGGCCATATATCCTCGGGGAGAGAACGAGAGCAAAACCAAGAAAAAAAATGAAGAAAATATAAAGCTGAAATGGCAATTGTATTCCAGCCAGCCAAACTGGTGGTACATAGAGAGCATGTCACCCGGATGGCAGAAAATTCAATTATTTAGTTGAGGGAAACATCAACATTAATGATGTTTGAAATTCACAATTGAATTTTTACGTGTAACTAAGCCTCAATACTTCTTTCTTGTGCTTTGCTATTTTTTTTTTAATTAATATTTTTATTAGAAACAGTGTACAGTAATATAAACCGCGGCATATGACAAAATACATTTAATGTACATCTTCCATTTTAAATTTAACCAAAAAGAACAAGAGAGAAAGAGCGAGAAAGAGAGAAAGTGAAAGAAATAGTGAATGTGTAAACCCCTAGAATACCTATAGTGCAGTCCAGGAGTGAAGAAGTAAAAGCCTATAGAAGGAAAAGAGGACAAAAAACAAAAAATAATAAAGGAAAATAAAAAAGGGACCATTAGGAGTTGATATAACTGCTTCATTTCTCACTACACCATGTGCTTGGCTATTTAACCACTGGACACAGTCTCCTTGTTTATATTTTAGGCCATTATAGAAGGACATACTCATATGAAGCTTGCACTGACATGGATTATTGAACCATTCTTCTTCTTCTTGCGTATGGCATGCACAGCCTAAAGTTGTAGGACAACTTGTTCTATTTGATCTTATTTGATTGTGCATGCTAGGTTGATTGCATTAGTCGAAACAGGGCGGACCTCGTGAAGGTTGCAATCTTCCACCCCATTGAACCATTGAAAGATACTGCATGGAAACATGCCCTTTGGCCACACCAGGTACACACCGACCATCAATCTCCATTTTCACACTGGTTTTTTATTACCCCACTTTTTCCCCACACTCCCTACACAATAAGGGAAATTTACAGTGGCCAATTTACCTACAAACCCTGCAAGTCTTTGGGATGTGGGAGAAAACCAGAGCACCTGGAAACCCACACAATCTCAGGGACAATGTGCAAAGATGGCTCTTCTGTATTGATGTGCTTTTTGACCCGGATAACAGGTCTGACTTTGCTTGTTGCCTGTGAATTGCCAGCTCCAGTAAATCAGTCACAGGATTGTAAATGCACCTCCTGCAATTCCTACTGTAGTGGAAAGCCTCAGAATAAAAAAAAAATACAAATGCAATTCTGTGCCATAGGAAGGCAATCCATTACCTTCAGAAGCAAAACACAAAGCGCTGGAGGAACTCAGCGGATCAGGTAGGATTGTGGAGGGAATAGACAGGTGACGTTTCAGGTCGGGACCCTTTCTCAGCCTAATTGTAGTAGGGGGGATTGTAATAGACACTCTTCTGCAATCAGTCTGAAAAAGGATCTCGACATGAAATGTAGCCTGTCCATTCCCTTCACATATGCTGCCTGAGCCATTGAGTTCCTCCAGCATATTTTGTTCACAATTCCGGCATCTGCAGTCCTTTGTGCCTCCATTGCTTTCCTTCGCAAGAGAACTGATTTATTCAGAATGCTTTGTCATGGCCCAAACCGTTTCATCGGTCTTATAATTGGTGTCACTCTTGTCAGCCTCTCACCTACTAATTGGAGAAAGACTTGCACACTTTGTAAACTATTGTTTCAACATTATCAATCGGCTCGATAATATTTACACAGGGACATTCTTCACTTCTTTGGAAGCTAACGACCAACAGTAAAAAGATTTGGAATATTGTAATGGAAACTCATTCACTGACAACAAAGGGAAGCCTAATATTCTCAATGATTGTAATCATGACCTCACATTATGCACGTGAAAATCTTCCAACCAATTTATCTTGCTCCATCTCACAGTCACTGGCTTACTAGACGTGACAGCATTGTATTTCCCTCTAAACTCATTTCATTCGCATCCGAGGGAACCACAAAGACCGTCAGCCAGGCATGTCAGTGGATAAAAAGCCTATTCTGGATTGCTTCTATCAGCTCGTCTATAAATAAACCAGTATAATTTGTTTGGGCCTTGTAAACATAAATAGCTTGTAATCTGAATCCCTGACTGCTTAGCAACAAAGTGAAGCCATATACAAATAATTAACTAATTAAATGACTTGGAACATTATTGGCCAGTGTGGGCGAGTTGGGCCGAAGGGCCTGTTTCCACACTGTAGATGACTCTATGACTCCAAAAATCAAAAGAATTTAGAAATTGTTCACAACCACATTCCATTGTGTCAGGGTTGATCTCATGCAAGCTGACGGCCTACAACTTACGATTAATTGCTTATAGATGCTCATTTGTGATAACACGTTCTACTTTCCCCAATGGTGAAGCAGTTCCAGATGGCGTGGCCTTTTGGAGGAAACTGCTCTGGTGTGATGAACAGAAGTTTGGATTCCACTGTGATCGAAGCTCTTTCCCGTCCCAAAAGGGTTGGCTGTCAACACACACCTTCCAAGCTAAGATGTGTATATATGTATATAAGTACATGTATATGTGTATATACGTGTAAATAGTAACTAAAGTACTGCTGGCAACAATGGAAGCGTTGCTCAGCATTAGTCTGCACAGTTACCAGTGATAGGCATGTCATATTTCAGCTGGGACATTAAACAAAAGTCTATCATGCAGCATCGCTGGAGAGAAGGAATGGGTGACATTTCGGGTCGAGACCCTTCTTCAGAGGAAGACCCTTCGGTGGAATGGTCTCGACCCGAAATGTCACCCGTTCCTTCTCTCCAGAGATGTTGCCTGTGCTGCTGAGTTACTCCAGCATTTTGTGTCTATTTTCGGTTTAAACCAGCATCTGCAGTTCCTTCCTATATCTAGCATACTTTGGTGTCTCTAGTCTTGGAGTCAGAGAGTAATACAGCGTGAAAACAGACACTTTAGCCCAACTTGCCCACACCAACCAACATGTCCCGTCTACAATAGTTCCACTGCCTACGTTTGGCCCATATCATTCTAAAATTGTCCTATCCATGAACCTGTCTAAGTGTTTCTGAAATGTTGAAATTGTGTCGGTCCCAACTACCTCCTCAGATCGTGAAGAAGGGTCTCGATCCGAAACGCCACTCATTCTTTCTCTCCAGAGATGCTGCCTGGCCCGCTGAGTTACTCCAGCTTTTTGTGTCTATCTTCAGATTAAACCAGCATCTGCAGTTTCTTCTCACACACCTAGCCCGCTCAACCCACCCTATATCTCAGCCCCTAGTCAAGAACTCTTCTTGCTGTTCTCCTACCTTTCACCCCACTTAAATATGTTCATCCACTAACTGGGTGCCATGTTTGATTACAATGTGAATGTGTATTTCAAAAGTAATAACCTTCAGTGAAATGTCTTTGGATTTCTTGAGGATATGGATGACCTAAATAGATCAGGATATCTCTCATAAAAGCGGAAGAAATTGTGTTTACAGTTTTCTATACATAGGAAAATCTGAAGTTTGCAGTTGGAGCACAATGGAATTATGCCTGGAACATCAGATATGTTGAAGATAGACACAAATTACATGAGTAACTCAGCGGGCCAGGCAGCATCTCTGGAGAATAGGAATAGGTGGCATTTTGGGTTGAGACCCCTCATCAGAAATATGTGAATAATGGTGAAATAAGAGACAAATTTAAATTTATGTTATTTAGTGGACACTTATGTTTCCTGATTAACATCTCTATATTGTGGGTCAAGAAAACATTGATTTTATCACGATCATTCTTCAATCTTGGGTCTCGACTTTAAAATAACCATACTTTCAAATGGTCACTGTCACCAGGCAACTTATCAACTCTGTTCACCTTATTGCTTAATTGCCGCTGGTTCTCCACAGTGGCGGTGGTTGTTAGGGAATTGATATTCAGCCATATTTCCTCAACCCTCATTACACTGTAAATGCCCCTGTCCCACTTAGGAAACCTGAACGGAAACCTCTGGAGACTTTGCGCCCCACCCAAGGTTTCCGTGCGGTTCCCGGAGGTTTTTGTCAGTCTCCCTACCTGCCTCCACTACCTGCAACCTCCGGCAACCACCTGCAACCTCGCACGGTAACCTTGGGTGGGGCGCAAAGTCGCCAGAGGTTTCCGTTCAGGTTTCCTAAGTGGGACAGGGGCATTTAAGTCATTGAGCTGATCTTAAAAAAAAGGGAATGCAAACCTCCAGCCCAGGCTGGCAAGAGATGGAATTCATGTGGTCTGCAGAATTTCATTACACACCAGGTGTTTAATTCCATCAAGATCAAACAAATCATAAAACACAAATTAAACACACGCACATGCAGAAAATGTCGTCTTAGTGATTAATGGGACATGGCAGTTGGCAAAATGGTTTTCAGCAGGACAAATAGCCGGAGTTAGTTCACATTATATATCTTTCAATGGATTTGCATAAATTGCTAATAAATATTTATTCCATCACATATTAAGTGGCTGTGCCAGAGGTTTATGGTTCACAAATTGGTTGGCAGGTGGATTGTCAGTGTGAGCAGATTACTGTAACTGACCGGAGTGAGGATGAGCATGTTACAATGGCTGCCTGCAGTGGCCCATTGACAGGCCACTGACCATGCCACAGATAGACCTCAGTTTGCCTGAACATAGCCAGATCTGAGTGGATTTCATTCTGACCAACACAAACTGGCAGGAGGCTCTCTGTTGCCAGTTGCAACGGTATCATGCCATTTGCGAATTTGATGCACTGGGCCTGTACACGCTGGAATTTAGAAGGATGAGGGGACACCTCATTGAAACTTACCAAATAGTGTAAGGCCTCGATGTGGAGAGGATGTTTCTGCTAGTGGGAGAGTCTAGGACCAGGGGTCACAGCCTCAAAATTATAGGAGGTTCCTTTAGGAAGGAGATAAAGAGGAATTTATTTAATCAAAGGATGGAATGCATTGCCACAGAAGACTGTGGAGGCCATCAATTGATATGTTTAAGGATGTCAGGGGTTATGGGGAGAAGGCAGGAGAATGGGTTAAGATGAAAAGATAGATCAGCCATGATTGAATGGTGGAGTAGACTTGGTGGGCTGAATGGCCTTATTCAGCTCCTATGAACTTTGACCTTATGAATAACCAGTCCAGATCCAGGTTTGTGAACCTCCATAATGGCCTCCATGGCCCTATCAAGTGGGGACAATTACAGAACAGAACATGCGTGCACACTGACCACGTTTACCCACAGAAAGTTGGCTTCATGATATTGAATTTCCGGCCCTATATTGTTTTTTATATTTCTTACATAATGTCATTGTGTCACAGGTTTATGTTGTTACCAGAATCCAATAAGCACTTTTATGATCAATACTGCAAGGCCACAGACGTCTTTCATTCAGAATCCAAATATTCTTCTGTAGATCCAATAAAGTTGGGGCAGTTTTATATGATCAACAGAATAATGGCTTCATGGCACAAACGAAGCGCAAATTTAACATTAATGCTCAGCTAATAGGGAATAATGCAAATTAATTAGAAAGTCTCTCCGTTTGTTGCCCTACCATGTTAATAGTTCAAGACTTCCCATCAGATGGAAGTGGACACCCATTTCCATTACATACACAGTCCTCCAGGATCCTATTCTAAGCACCTGCCTCCACCAACATCTTAAGCAGCCCTGAATGTTAACTCCTACTAAACCTAGGAAGACAGAACTGGTGTATTCTGCACAAATACTTCTTGTGGAAAACAAGTGTTATGTTTCATGCCGTTTGCGAATTTGACGGAACTGGACCTGTACACACTGGAGTTTAGAAGGGTGAGGGGGTACCTCATTGAAACTTACCAAATAGCGAAAGGCCTCAATGTGGAGAGGATGTTTCCGCTATTGGGAGAGTCAATGTGAATACAAAGCCAGCAAATTTTACTGGAACAAAACAAAGACTACGAAAGCTGTAAATCCCAAACCAGAAATACAAAGTGTGGAATACAGTGAGCAGGTCGGGCAGCTTCAGCAGCTAAAGAAAGAGACCATGCATCAGTCCGAGAACCCTGCTGCCAAACTGGAAATGAGAGAAAACTAGCCTGGTTTAAGTTGTAGAGAGGGCTGATGAGAACAGATGGACAATATGTGATAGGATGCAGTTTAAATTGTCAAGGTAGCAATGACATTAAAAGCTGGAAGAGACAGAAGTGAAAAAGAAAGAATCAAATACAAATAGGAAAGTATAGTTGAACCTGTGGATAGTGGATAAAAGATGGTTACACAAGCGACTGCCGATGCTGGAACCTGGAGCAAAGAACTAACTGCTGGAGGAAATGGGTCAGGCATCATCTGTGGAGGCAAAGGAATGGTCAATGCTTCAGGTTGAGACTCTGTAAAAGGTCTGAGAGTGTAGAGGGGAGGGAGCCAGCATAAAGAGATGCAGGGCAGGGGAAGGGGTAAGACAGAGGCTGGTAGGTAATAGGCAGAACCAGATGAAGTGGGAGATGATGGGCTAATGGAGCCATGTGGAGGGGGGGGGGGGGGGGGGGGGGGGGGGGGGGGGGGGGGGGAGGGGGAGGGTTGAAGCTGGGGGCAGGGTTGATAGGCAGAAACAGATCAGGAAGAAACATTAGGCAGATGGAGAGTGGCTGATGATTACCTGAAATTCATGCCCAATATTAAGCTTGATTGTAATCACGTATAGACCTTCAGCTGTGTAGGAAGGAACTGTAGATGCGGGTTTAAATCGAAGATAGTCGCAAAATGCTGGAGTAACTCAGCGGGACAGGCAGCAAGTCTGGAGAGAAGGAATGGGTGACGTTTCGGGTCGAGACCCTTCTTCAGCCTCTTCCGTTGACTGATTAGCGTGGAACAAAACGCGTTTTGTTGTACCTCAGAACACATGACAATAAACTAATGTACAATGGTCACTCTGGCACTTCAATGATGCAAGTGAAAGTGATGTTGGTGGTATAACTGCTGTCAATGAGACGAGTACTTTTGAAATTAAACAGCTCTGACGCTCAGCCTCACTGGTCTCTCATTTTAATATAAATATCCTGAAAGTATATGGCATAACCAAAAACAGAATGAACGGCAGCAAATGCCCAAAAAAGGCGTTTATGTAACCGATTCTGCACAGAATGATGATTCTTCTCAAGTGCTGACCAACATTACACACTTCTGTGTGTTAAAGGATAGGAATGTAACCAACCTCGGACCAAGAGAGGTGGCAAAAGGGAAAACAGCTTACAACCCAGCATATGAATATTGATTTCTCTAACTTCAAGTAACCGTTGCATCCCATCTCTTGCCATCCCTCCGCTACCCCAGTCATTGTACTAGTTTCACTGGCGTCATGGTGATTTCAAATTGTCTATAGGGTGATTTCACGAAAGGTCACTGGAGCGTAGATCCGCACCCACGTGACCGAAAATCTCAACTGGAGTACATGTTATACATCGGTACATGTTAGTGAATGGGAAAACACGCACTTTCCCACCCGTTAAAAACATGGAAAACGGACGATATTTGAGCTGAAAATTTCTGTGCTAGTCGGGGTGACCGTGAAGCACAGCGACCTAAATTTTCAGGCAAAAAAAAAAGATAGAAAGTAAGGTAATTACAAGAAGGAACTGAAGGTGGAAAAACAGCGGAAGTGCTTAGCAGACATTTGCCGTGGAGATTTAAAGATCCAAAATATCGGGAATTATCGCGTTTGCTCGCTGAATTTCATCAAAAGTAAGTTAATAATGCCTTACTTTTGAAGAAATTCAGGGAGCAAACGTGATAATTCCCGATATTTTGGATCTTTAAATCTCCACGGCAAATGTCTGCTAAGCACTTCCGCTGTTTTTCCACCTTCAGTTCCTTCTTGTAATTACCTTACTTTCTATCTTTTTTTTTGCCTGAAAATTTAGGGCGCTGTGCTTCACGGTCACCCCGACTAGCACAGAAAAGTTCAGCTCAAATATCGGCCGTTTTCCATGTTTTTAACGGGTGGGAAAGTGGGTGTTTTCCCATTCACTAACATGTACCGATGTATAACATGTACTCCAGTTGAGATTTTCGGTCACGTGGGTGCGGATCTACGCTCCAGTGACCTTTCGTGAAATCACCCTATATAACTGGTTTTCACCGAGCCCACAACTAACAATGGATTGGTTTCTTGATCATCGTTACTTTTTTGCATATCTTTCATTTCTTTGGTCTATATCTCCCTATGTCACCGTCTATATCTCCCGTTTCTCTGTCCCCTGACTCTCAATCTGGAAAAGGGTCTCGACCCGAAACGTGACCCATTCCTTCTCTCCGGAGATGCTGCCTGTCCAGCTGAGTTAATCCAGCATTTTGTGTCTATCTTCGGTGTAAATCAGCATCTGTATTTCCGTCCTGCACAACCTGTGTGCAGGTTAGCTGCTTGTTTACTCTACACTGAGCATCGACGTTCAGGAGTTCTTGATCTATGTTTTCCTTTGCATATGGATTTTGAAATTGGGTTATTTTGTCATGTTTAAAAACAAATGATCCTCGCTGAGGCTTAAAAGAAAGCACAAGCGTCAGCCATGGAAAACGTGTAATGAATCTAGACGGGTCAGTTTGACAAAGCTGGCTATCCATTTCAACCTGATTCAATAAATGTCAATGGTCTTATCAAAGCCAATTAACAAAGATGACCCCATTCACTTTGACAGTGGTAACATTTTGCTTTTAAACCTACACTCCTTTTGGGATTGAAGAAAGGTAGCTGATTCTATATTGCCAAATCACTTGCGGACAGAAGTTAATGGCATAGACCTTGCGCTGACTGGTTCAAGAAGATAAGGAAAACCCGGAGAGCAAGAGTGGACAAAACGTATAGGAAGTAACTGCAGGTGCTGGTTTCAACCAAAGACAGACACAAATGCTGGAGTAACTCAACGGGACAGGCAGCATCTCTGGAGAGATGGAACGGGTGACATTTTGGGTCGAGAGACAGATGTATACAGCAATTTGTTCTTCCCCCGCACACTTAAAGCATGGAATAATCTCCACCCAACTATAGTTACCCAACCAGATGCAACTAAATGTAAAGTAGCTCTTTCTTCCCAATAACCCTTTCTGGCTTAAGCCCTCCCTTCACCACCTCCAGTTTAAATTCCATTTGGAATATTTTGGAGGACCAAGAAACCAAGAACCAGGAACCAGGAGAGCCTGAGGACTGTGGGTGCAAGGCTAACATAAATTTGAGGCTAGGTTCGAAGTCTAGATCTCCAACCATTTATTTGTGTTTTACTCAACACCGAGATGCTCAAAGGTACTTGTAATCAATAAAGTGTGTTTAAAATTGGTCAATATATGAATGTAGCAAATAGAACAACATGAACACAGGTTTTAGAATGTCAATGCAACATAACACATATTATTCAGCCCACGAGACATGTAGATGATCTGGTTTATTACCTGTCCACACGTTTTAACGGAGAGGGAAAAGTGATGAGGCTCATTGGAATTAGTTTTGACTGTCGATCTGCATGTATATCCATTGCAAGACAAACACGTACCTTTAAGAGAATTCACATTCCTATTTGGACAGTCATGCGAGGGCACTGTTAACTTGCTTCCTCTCCAATTCTGTGATGGCTGATGAGGTCAACATTGGTTCTTCAGACTCCGCCACAGGTTGGGGCAGGAGGTGTTTGGTGAGGTAAATGGTGGGTAGAATGGGAGCTGATATGCTGCTTCCATTGTTCAACGTTCAAACCACTGGGCTCCCCCCAGTATGCTGTTCTTGGTATCATCCGAGTTGCTCCTTCTCAATTTTGAGCTCACATAGGCCTGGGATTCTCCTGTATGGATGAGGATGTTATGCTTTTTCAAGGAGGTTTTGAGAACATCCTTGATTTTTCTTTCTTGAGTCTTTCAAATAAACGTTGTCATGTCAGAACTCAGGGTTGATTGTGTGTTTTGGGAGTGTGGTGTTTGGACGTGAATGATGCAGCCTGACCAATTTAGCCAGTTGAGTGTCAGTATAGCCTATCTGCCTGGGATCTTGACCTTGGAGAAGATGCTGACATGACTTCAGTGATCATGCCAGAGGATTTCGTGGTCATGGTGTCAATTGTATCTCTCCTGACATCCTATCATGAGAGGAATAGATTGGGTAGATGCACAGAATCTCTTGCCAGAATAAGGGAATCGAGGACCAGACGACATACGTTCAGGGCGAAGGGGAAAAGATTTAATAGGAATCTGACGGGTAACTTTTTGGGTGAAAATGGAACAAGCTGCCAGAGGAGATAGTTGAGACTGGAACTATCCCAACCTTTTTGAAACAGTACATGGATAGGACAAGTTTGGAGGGATATGGACCAAGCACAGGCAGGTGGGACCGAAACGTCACCCATTCCTTCTCTTCAGAAATGTTGCCTATTCCACTGAGGAGCTCCAGCATTTTGTGTCAATCTTCGGTGTTAAACCAGCATCTGCAGTTCCTTCCTACACATTTTGTCTCCTCCACTGCGAAATCTCCTCAAGGTATGCTTACTTTGAAGAAGTTCTCCTCCTCTCTCCGAAGAAAGTTCTGCAACGCCCTTGCTCACTGCTGCTCCTTTGTGTCACCCTCTCCCTGACTCTCAGTCTGAAGCAGGACCTGACCTGAAACGTCACCCATTCCTTCTCCCCAGACATGCTGCCTGTGTTGCTCCAACATTTTGTGTATATCTTAACTTGCTCTGTCACCCATATCTATTCTCCACAAAGTATTATGTGAAATTTTATTCAAGATTCCCAGTTCAAATTCCCTTGAGTCTAAGTCGACCACGAGATCAGGTGCAATTTAAAATTTAGCTGGATGAATTATAAATGGCTGGAATGTATTAATTTGGAATAGAGTTCCTGCTTTGATTTCAGTTGGTAATCAGGGTGCAAATTGTGCAAAAATTGCACATAATCCAATGTGAAACGTTTACCTCGCGTTTCTGTGCCAAGTCATTTGAAAATGCCCATATGTGAAATCATCATGACTTCGCAAAATCAGACAGCATTTTTAAATGGAATTCTTATTAAAATTGCACTTCAAATCTTTCTTATTATATCTAATGCTGGAGCTATTTGGTTAATACAAAAAGATAAGCATTTTTATTAAGAGTGCCGAGCCTAGCTCTATTTATTAATCTAATATTGATGAACAGAAAATTATCTTTAGAACTATTCAGAAATATTTATTGATGCATATATTCAGTTTCTTGTTAGTTTAAATGGTCTTTGATGCTTCAAAGGGTACTATTTAGAGCTTACATCTATACAGGAATCATTTTAAGATTTTCAGTAAAAGTCTTCAAAGGAATAGTTGGCTAAAATGGGACTGTGATTCATGCCATCTAGAGTCAGTGAGCACACTAAACAGTTCTGTTTACACTAATTGGTTGATCTTTTGTAATAACGTGGCCAATTTTGGACAAAATGTCCTGTTTGAAAACTTGAAGTGGTGAAATGTTATTTTACAATGTTATTTTTCCTACAGGAATCATTTTAAGATTTTCAGTAAAAGTCTTCAAAGGAATAGTTGGCTAAAATGTGACTGTGATTCATGCCATCTAGAGTCAGTGAACGCACTAAACAGTTCTGTTTACACTAATTGGTTGATCTTTTGTAATAACGTGGCCAATTTTGGACAAAATGAAACCCTTCTTCAGACCCCAGTCTGAGGAAGGAGTCTGAAGAAGGGTTTCGCCCGAAACGTTGCCTATTTCCTTCGCTCCATAGATGCTGCTGCACCCGCTGAGTTTCTCCAGCAATTTTGTGTACCAACTAGACATCACTGGTGTGAAAGACCTCTGGGGAAGGGCACACTGAAGTCTGAAGGGCCAGGTATCACCGCACTGTTGGCCTTCTGCTCAAAGAAAATTAGGTCAGCAACCATCTGAAAATATATAGTCCGATGTTCTGTGGTAGAGTAATAATCCAGAGAGAGGTACAAGGTGGTGTCAGAGATCCCCTGCAAGGCAGAATCATAGTAGGCTATATAACAACAGCACTGGAGAAGGATAAGTAAGTAAGTAAGTAAGTAAGTAAGTAAGTAAGTAAGTAAGTAAGTAAGTAAGTAAGTAAGTAAGTAAGTAAGTTTATTGGCCAAGTATTCACATACAAGGAATTTGCCTTGGTGCTCCGCCCACAAGTAATAACATGACATACAATGACAGTTACGAATGACTCAGAAAACACTAAACATTAATAATAATAAAACATTAATGATAAAACACCATTGATCAAGCATGTGAAGCAACAAAATACCAGATCAAAGCACTTTAGAGGGATATGAGTCATACACGGTCAAATGAGACTAGCCTACATGGGAATATTAGTAGCCATGGATTAGTTAGGCCAAAGGGCCAGTTTCCATGCTGTATGACTGCATGGCTCCATAACACAGTCCATATGAGTAGGTTTTCTGACAATATTGGGGTTAGACTGCTACGTGTTCAGAGCAAGATAAATTATAATGAGAAAATGACGTTGAGAATGGAGAAGGCTTACTCACCTCCCAAGAGGATAGGAGACCAGGAGAGATCCAAATGGACCAGGATTGATGAAGATGAGAGTTGGGGGTGAAGACTCCTAGCCAAAGAAATTGACTAGGGTCAAGGCAGCAAAAATACAGCTAAACATCATGTCAGCATTGGAATTCATTGAGATGGTGGAGTAAGAGAATGAATATCCTTTTTCTTTCTCTCAGTGTAATTCTTGGACATAGTTGCTTTTAGTTGAGGCATGTGGTTGTGAAGATTTGTCATCTACGGTGGTTACACCACGTAGCCCTTATCTCCAGAGGATCTGCCATCTGTCATTCTTTCTCCTTCAAAGAATCATGTCATGTTTGATTACTTCAAACTAAATTACCTGGGAAGCAGGTGTTAATGCATATTATTTTCTGGTGGATGCTGAATACAATTTGTATGGTGAAGAAATGAGAGGATGTTTTGTCCATATAAATATTCAAATATATTCTAGGTTTCTCAAAGACAAATGATATAAGTAAGAAAAAGTTACATTCCTAAATCATTGATACTTAGCTTCTTGAAGTCACCAATTCGGGGAAACCTATTATTTTTAACAATGGTGCGGATACATAAAATATCTTTTCAAAACATACATGGGGGCTCAAGGATAAAAAAAAAAATGTTGTGGGTGATGGTACTGTTTACAGGCAGTGATTGTAAGATCATAAGGTGATTAGTGATAGGAGCAGAATTAGGCTAATTGGCATGTCTAGGGGTGGCACAGTGGTGCAGAGGAGTGGCACAGTGGTGCAGTGGTAGTGTTGCTGCTTTACAGTGCCAGAGAGCCCGGTTCGATCCTGACTATGGGTGCTGTCTGTAGGATGTTTGTACGTTCTCCCTGTGACTATGTGGGTTTTCTCCGGGAACTACGGTTTCCTCCCACATTCCAAAGACGTACCAATTTGTAGATTAATTGGCTTTGATAAGAATTGTGTAGGATGGGGATTACTGGCCAATGGGACAATGGACATGGTTCATTAAATATACACACAGAGAGTGGTGAATCTGTGGAATTCTCTGCCACAGAAGGTAGTTGAGGCCCGTTCATTGGCTATATTTAAGAGGGAGTTAGATATGGCTCTTGTGACTAAAGGGATCAGGGGGTATGGAGAGAAGGCAGGTACAGGATACTAAGTTGGATGATCAGCCATGATCATATTGAATGGCGGTGCAGGCTCGAAGGGCCGAATGGCCAACTCCTGCACCTATGTTTCTATGTTTCTATGTCCACTCCGCCATTCAATCATGGCTAATCTATCTCTCCCTCCTAACCCCATTCTCCTGCCTTATCCCCATAATCCTTGACACCCCTACATCACAATGTAGATCCTTGTAAATGAACCAGGCAATAGATCTTTGTCAATCATCCCCGCTAAGCCTATGTTTCATTGTTCATTGACCCTCTATCAGAACTGATTTGAAAATTCCAGTGAAGCCGATCGAATTCTTCAATGTTTAAGCCTGCAATTAGTTGCCCTCTGCTCTGCTGGGCCCTGTGACTTTCATCTGCACCCTACTGCATTACAAAAATGGCTGCACTGGGTGAAAAAAATAATCTGTGACTTTCATCTGCACCCTACTGCATTACAAAAACGGCTGCCTTACATTGGGTGAAAAAAATAATCTGGAGTATTGCAAAATCTGATAGTACTTAAAGCACAGAGGGAGCTGAACTGTTAAGTTCTTGCTTTTTCTTATTTTGTGGATAGTCTTAACCTTAGAATTGGGATGGGAGGGGATCATGTTTCTTTTGTTGCATCTCCCCCGATGTTGGAATCCCACACCTTAAGGATCAGGGGAAATCCTTTAAAACCGAGATTTTTTTCCAGCTGGCTCTCTGCCACAGAGGGTAGTTGAGGCCACATTGGCTTACAGTCAATGAGAAGGCAGGTACGGGATCAGTGGTCAGCCATGATGCAGGCAAACTCAGCAATCCCTCTCCATGCCTTGCATTCCTACTTTTTTCAGGATCTACCTAGCACGGTTTGCAAAAGGTAACCCCTCTCCCTCATGCTTGCCTCTCCGCCATCATGATTCTCAACACCGCCCTTGTCAGCAGGTTTGATAACAATGTCGGGGTTAGTCCACAATGAGCTGACAGGACAGACATCCTAAGAACTTGCAACTGATGCTGATTCAGCTACCTCTGCAAAACCAAGGATGCTACTTTGACTTAAGAGTTGAATATCTCACTACAGATTGATGCCTAGTAAACCTCAGCACTGGACTCTGGATTGAAGCAGCATCACACCTGATTTCTGGTAGGTAAAAATGTTGAAGAATCTCAGCGGGTGAGGCAGCATCTATGTAGCGAAGGAATAGGTGACGGTTCGGGTCGAGACCCTTCTTCAGACTGACGTGGGGGGCGGGAAGAAGAAAGGAAGAGGCAGAGACAGTGGGCTGTAGGAGAGCTAGGAAGGGGAGGGGGAAAAGGGAGAAAGCAAGGACTACCTGAAATACCCCAGCAGAATGAACATGACTTCTCCAATTTCAGGTAGTCCTTGCTTTCTCCCTCTTTCCCCTCCCCTTCCCAGCTCTCCCACAGCCCATTGTCTCAGCCTCTTTCTTTCTTCTTCCCGCCCCCACCACCCCCACATCAGTCTGAAGAAGAGTCTCGACCCGAACCGTCACCTATTCCTTCGCTCCATAGATGCTGCCTCACCCGCTGAGCTTCTCCAGCATTTTTATCTACCTTCGGTTTTTCCAGCATCTGCAGTTCCTTCTTAAACACCTGATTTCTGAATCATTTTGTAAAGGCCCTGTCCCACTTTCCCGAGTTACTCACGAATTCTCCCGAGTTTTCCCCTTGATTCAAACTCGGAGAATTACGGTAATAGCCAGCCGTAGGTACTCGGGGCTATTTATTTTACTCGTGGTTATTTTTCAACATGCTGAAAAAACGTCCCGGCCTACCTGATGCCCCGAGTACCTACAGCTGGCTTTACGAGCCTCTACGAAATATCTACGGACTCCTACGGACTCGCTACGGACATTCCCCGAGTTTAAATCAAGGGGAAAACTCGGGAGAATTTGTGAGTAACTCGGGAAAGTGGGACAGGGGCTTAACTGTCTTGCACTGAAGCCCACAAATTGAAATATCTATCCTATGGTGCAAAGGACATGTTTCTCATCATCCTGCTGAGTCATGATTTTTAGAAATTGGACTGGAAGATCCTGAGAATTGATAAATAAACACAATTTACCTTAAGTTGAAGGAGTTCCCAAGATATTTGGCATATCAAATGCTGAAAGCCCAGATGTCACCATT